>NW_006922111.1:484521-496279 GCF_000298275.1 Orycteropus afer afer | reverse complement strand
ATGCATCCACTGCCATTCCTCAAAGGCAGGAGGAGGCAGGGAGGACTTGCTAGAAATGGGTTAACACCCACGTGATGAGGTCATCAAGGTTTGTGCCATGTTCCATGGAGGCCAGCGAGCCTGGAAACACCACTAGACCTGACCTTGAGCAAACAGATCTGACCCTGAACTTGCCCAGCCTCAGCTTCCAGCTACAGAATGAGAATAACTGGACCCTGAGATGCCGAGGACAGAACGTTTCAAACTGACTGTGGCAAAGGACCCGGTCTCTCTCCCAGTCTTGGACCAATACTTTGATCCAATAAACTAGTTGTTGTCTAGACAACTTGAACTCATAGTGACCCCACACGTGAGGGTAGAACTGAGTACCACGGCGTTTCCGGGGGCTGATTCTTCACAAGTCCGTCACCAGGCCGGACTCCCAAGGACCTCAGGTGGACTGGAACCTGCAATCTTTCAGTCGGCCCGTGAGCACTTAACTGTTGGCACCACTCAGGGATCAAACACTTCTAGAAGTTCCTAAAAGCTTACTCCCAACTCCTGTAATGAATTCATCACAGGCCAGCACCAGTCAGTGGATCCTCCAAGCAGCACACGGTAGGCCTACCATAAAGGTCAGCGGGAGGGAGGAAGGTGCATCTGTGACTGGGTGAGGAGGGAAAGATGGGGAGTCCTCCAAGAGGGGGTGGCGTGTGGGGCAAGTCCAGACAGGAACTGAAGCAGATGAAAGCAGGGGGAGAGAGCAGGCATCCTGAGCCACAGCGAAGCCTGGAGCGCGTTCATAAAACGAGCCGTAAATCAGTTCACATCCTCCCCGGAGACACAGAGGAGAAGGCCCAGCGGGATTAACAGTGGAGCCTGTTTACAGGACAAACGTCAGCCCTGGTTTCAGCCAGCAGGAAGCCACAATGTGGCCACGGTGCCCCTTATGGCTGGGTGGCTGTAAGTCAGCCCATGGGATCCCTGGAGCCCTGAACTGAAAAAAAGACCACTGCAGGGAAAGGATCATGTCAGAAGGTCCTGGGTGGAGTGGGAGAGAAATGTGCAACAAAGCTCCAAACCAGAAAGAAGAGCAGGCTTCCTGGTCTGACAGAGACGGGGGACCCCTGAGGCTGCAGCCCTCAGTCACCATTCAAGCCTGGAACTGAACCATCCCTGAGGATCCACCTTCAGCCAAGCAACAGACAGGCCGCTAAGGTGAACAGTCGCACCAGGGAGGTGTGCCACCAGCCATGGGCGATGAGAACAGCTTCCGCCCAGGGATAAAGCTCAAGGCAGGAAGGACAAAAAACGACAAATGGAAGCAGGAAACACAGAAAGGAAGTGGGAGGAGAGCTGTTACATTGGGGGGACTGCAGTCAACGTCACAGAACAAAATGTGCGTCAGCTGTTCCACGGAAAACCAATTTGCTCTGTAAACTTTCATCCAAATCACAATAAAAAGTTAAAAAAAAAAAAAAGACTAGTCTATCTGGCCCAGGTCCCCAGAATTGCTGGGGGTGCAAAGCTACAGCAAAGGGCCTGATTTAGAGACTATGCGTGGGTCTGTGAGCTCCTCTCTTAGAATCCCTTCCCTCCCCTTACCCAGTTTTAATAGGAGGGGGTTGGCGGGGGGGGGGCAAAGCTCAGCAAGAGGAGGGACAAGGTACAGTGAATTACGTAATACGGCCCTTCTAGCCACAGTCATCGCAGCTCCCACCAAATGACAGAGTGGGACCATGCACATGAGATGCTCGCAGCCCGTTGAGTTGGATCCGACTCATAGCGACCCCTCCTTGGGTTTCCGAGGCAGTATCACTACGGAAGTAGATTCCTTCCGAGGAATGGCTAGTGGGTTTGAACCGCCAGCCTTCTGGTTAGCAGTCAAGTCCCTTAGGCACTATGCTAACAGAGGCTTGTGGGGATGGGACTATGCAAATAAAGGGTAGGAACCCTAAGAAGGGGATTGGTCAGTTTTGCCATCCTGCTCAGTTTAAAAGAAAGCCAATCCCAAAGTAAAGAGGGGACCTCACGATCATCAAGAAAGAAGACCAGGAGTGGAGCGTGTCCTCTGGACCCAGGGCCCCTGAACTGAGAGCCTCCTAGGCCCAGGCACTGAGGGCCACACCACTGGAGGTGACGAGAAGCAGTGACAAGCAGCAGCAGAGAAATGGCACCAGGAAAGGCAGCAGAGCCCGGAGAGCAGGAGGACGGTGCGGTGGGCTTCCAGCCCAAAGAGCAAGAGCGCTGAGCACGCGCGGGCAGGAGCCTCGCTGGCTGGGTGGGGTGTCTCTGGGTGCTTGCTGGAGGAGCTAAGAGCTCTGTACCACTTGCCCAAGCAAGGCAGAGGCCAGGCCAGCCCAAGAGGCCTGAATGGCTGAGAGCCAGAGAGAGGCTTGCCTGCAGACACGGCTGAGAGACGCTGTCCTGACTGAGAAGCTGCATCCTGAGTTGTTTCTGATCCTGACTTGTAGCTTGTCCTTTCCCTAATAAACCCCATCATCGTGAGCATGGTCTGTGAACTCCATGTGACTGCTGCAATCAATTATCGAACCCAGCAGAGAAGTACAGAGCAGCGTGGGAGGGATGGCCTTTGTCAGGACCGGTAAAAAGGCTGGAGGAACCATCTCGGGCTGCTGACTTTAATTCCTCCCCCTGGTGAAGTCCGAGGAGGTCTAATGCCACCCACCACACCATTTTCACAGTTGGTGTCACAAGTGGGATTCACTGCCATGGCTTCAGGCTCTGGCAGGTGTGGGAATATGGTAGAGAAAGGATGAAGGGACAGGGGAAGCAAAACCTTTGATTCCTAGGTGGTTACTTTGGTTGTTACCTGTCAGGGGCAAAAGGAAAGAAGAGATGTTATGACAGCTGAGAGGAGAAAACTTCATCTGGAGCGGCTCAGAGCAAGTGTCAGGCCACTTAAATGGGACGATTCGTAGGGTTTTGCCCAGCCAGAGGCCCAAGGCATGTATACATGAAGGGAGACAGTCAAGGTGTGGAGAAGAGAAGGTGATACTAGAATGTTCGAAAAGGGCTATGTGTTCATTTGAAAGTGCTGTGGCTTTCGAATGCCTCTCCAACTCAGTGTTGTAAACAGACTTAAAGGTAGGATAGAAACAAATATTGGGTATTAGAGATGACAGAGAGCGTGTGACCCCGCCTTCAGCCAATACTTGACTGGATGTGCTAAAAGCACGAGGAGCTGCCTGACAGAAACACAGGCTGGTGGTTTGGACACAGCGTTGTTGTTGGGTGCCACTGAGTCGGTTCCGAGTCCCAGTGACCTCACGTACAACAGAACAAAGCTCTGCAGGTCCTGCGCTGGCCTCACGGTCACTGCTGCGTCTGCGTCCATTGTTGCAGCCACCATGCCAATCCATGCAGTGGAGGGTTCCTCCTTTTTGGCTGACTCCCCACTTTACCCAGCATGATGTCCTTCTTCAGGGACTGGTGTCTCCTGGTGACATGTCCAAAGTACATGAGACTAAGTCTTGCCATACTGTCTTCTAAGGAGCATTCTGGCTGTCCTTCCTCCAAGACAGTTTGTCCATTCTCCGGGCAGTCCACGGTGTGTAGTCCGTGTTCTTCACCACCATTCAAACGCATCCATTCCTCCTCAGTCTTCCTTACTCGCTGTTCAGCTTTCACGTGCATATGAGATGACTGAAAATACCACAGCTTGGGAGAGGTACACCTTACTCCTCACAGTGACATCTTTGCTTTTTAACACTTAATAAAGAGGTCTTTTGCAGCAGATTTGCCCAATGTAACACATCGTCTGATTTCCTGACTGCTGCTTCCACGGCCTTCCTTGTGGATCCAGGTAAATGAAATCCTTGGCACCGTCGATCTTTTCTCCATTTATCACAACGTTGCTTATTGGTCCAGTCGTGAGGATTTTTGTTTTCTTTATGTCGAGGTATAATCCACACTGAAGGCTGTAGTCTATGATCTTCATTATAAGTGCTTCAAAGTATCTTCACTTTCAGCAAAGTCGCATCATCCCTATGTCAGAGGTTGTTAATGAGCCTTCCTCCGACCCTGATGCTGTGTTCTTCTTCATATAATCCAGCTTCTCAAATTACTTGCTCAGCAGACAGACTGAATAAGTATGGTGAAAGGATACAACTCTGACACACGCCTTTCCTGATTGTAAACCATGCAGTCTCCCCCGTTCTGTTCGAAGGACAGCCTCTTGATCTGTGTACAGGTGAGGTGAAGTGTTTTGGAATTCCCCTTCTTTGGAATGTCATCCATAACTTGTTACGATCCACACAATGTGTTGTGACCCACACAGTCAGGTGTGAACATCTCTCCGGTATTCTCTGTTTTCAGCTCAGATGCATCTGAGGACAGCAACGGTACCCTGTTCCACCTCCTCCTCCTCCGAAGCCAGCTTGTGTTTCTAGCTCCCCCTCCATGGACTGCTGCGACCACTCTGGAATGCAGTCATCCTGTGTGTAGAGTACTGGGGGCTCAGGTGGAAAATTGGGCCCCACCCAGGAAATCTGCATTTGAGAGCACACACACACACACACACACACAGACCTCTCTGGAACTGCTGAGAGAACAGGGAATTTGCATTTTAAGGAAGGTCCTGCAGAGAAAAACAAAATGACCATTTTGCTTTTTAAATTTCAAGCAAGCAGTTTGCCATTGGATGCATGAGGCAGGAAAAGTCAGTGCCCAATAGCTGGTGAGTAACTGCCTTCCAAACAGCAGGTATCACGTTGCAGCCTCTGGCAACTTTCTGGTTCAGAATCCCAGTGGTCACCACACCGCAGTGCCTCAGGTTTTGCCATAAGCTCCCGTCTGCAGACACCTCCAAATTCATGTCTGAATGTCGATCCTGAGGGCCCACGGTAGGGAGAGCGAGACCGCCTTCTGTGATGCAGACACAGTCTGCTCTCGCTCTGTATCCCGACTGTCATCGTCTGACCTCCGGTTCTCGGAACTCCGAGCCAGCAGCCTGTCCTCTGAACCGCAAACGTGGGTTTGTCGGCCCCTGCAACCACATTAGTGAAGAGAGTCCTCCAGACTAACGTCTAACCCACAGAGTGGGATCCACCAGCCTCCACAACCACGTGAGGCACTTCCTTAACAGTTCGGGAGTTCTGAGACGCTGCAGTGATTTACAGCAAATTACAGACCCCAGACGGGAGGGGGTACTGACGGGAGGAGGAGGAGTTGATGTCAGAGATGGTGGAGTGGCCTGGCAGTTTGGAAAAGTCGAGCATTTGAGACATCTCTAAGTTCCACCTCATGGGAGCCAGCTTTGTGCTGATCCTTCTCAAAGAAATTATTCACTCAACTGGGGTCACGAGTCCTGTTTTTACAGTGGGACAGACCCCAAGTCACATGGCACACGTGGGACGGAGCAGAGCCCTGAATTTTTCCAGGGTTACCTCTACCAACGTCCAGAAATGACTGCATGAATGAGGGTGTGAGAGAGCAAGATGTTTCCCGAACCCCGGAGCCAGTCCTTCCCTGAGGCTTTGGGCAAACGGACAGCAGTGAAGCAGGGCAGACAACAGACAGCCGGGTGTGCTCTGGAAACGGCTCTGGGGCCGCGCGTCTCTTTGGGAAGCTGTCAGGTAGCTGCTGTCCAGCTGATTCTGACTCAGGGTGACCCCACGCGTGCAGAGTAGAGCTGCCCCATCGGGTTTTCAAGGCTGAACGCTTTCAGACGCAGATCACCAGGCCTGTCTTTCAAGGCGCTCCTGGGGAACTTTGAACCACCAACCTGTCGGTTGGTAGTCTAGCACTTAAGGAGCCCTGGCAGCACATGGTGACAGCTGTTAACTGAAAGGTCAGCAGTTCAAACCCACCAGACCCTTGGCAAGAGAAAAGAACTGGTGATCTGCTCCCATAAAAATTACAGTCTAAGAAACCCCATGGGGCTGTTCTCCTTTGTCCCGTAAGGTCACTGTGAGTTGGAATCGACTTGAAGGCACACGACACCAGCACTTAACCATGCAGCCACCAGGGTCACCTCCTTGGCTGCTGTTGTTGTTGTTATTTGCCGTCGAGTTGGCCCCGACTCATAGCGACCCCTCCTTGGGTTTCCGAGGCAGTATCACTTGGAAGTAGGATTGCCCAACCTTCCTTCCGAGGAGTGGCTGGTGGGTTTGAACTGCCAGCCTTCTGGTTAGCAGTCAAGTGCCTTAGGCACTATGCTACCAGAGCTCCCCCTTGCCTGCTAGGTGACCATTATTTGAAAGCTCACAGCCTGCTAGCTAGGAAGTGTGATGCCCCCACCCTGGCCCACAATTCATGTGAGGAGATGGAGGGAGTAGGGCAGAAGTCGGGAGGCTTCCTCTGGGTGACCTTGAGGATCAGGTCCCCATCTGTGGAAGGAAGGCAGGGCCAGCCACTGGCCAATGGTCAAGGTTGGGGGAGGTCAGAGGAACCTGGGCTGGCAAAGGTTCATGGTCACCCCGAGCCAAGTACATTACGTAAAAGAAAAATAAAAAAATCAAACTCACTGCTGTTGAGTCCATTTGACTCATATCGACCCCTCCTTGGGTTTCTGAGGCAGTATCTCTACAAAAGTAACTCTTCCTTCTGAGGGGTGGCTGCTGTGTTTGAACTGCCAGCCTTCGGTTAGCAGTCAAGTGCCTTAGGCACTACGCTACCTTAGGAAGCAGGACTGTGATATCCCCATTTCAAAGGTGGGAACCCTGAGGCCAAGGCTCATGTGAGGGCCAGGATATGACTCCAGATCTGTCCCATCCTTGAACCCACACTCTCCATCTCCCTCCAGGACCTGCCTCTCAGAAACACTCCAACAACTCCAGTCAGTCTGTGCTGAGTCAGGCAACGGCACCATGGCCACCCTCACTGCCCAGGGGGAAAGCAGAGGGCACTCACCTGTCTCTTGGAGGTCGCCGACGTCCCCGGGTGTGAAGTCCGTGGCCTCCTGGCCCTTCACACAGCATGCCCGGAAGACCAGCCCACACTGGTAGCCGGCCATGAGGTTGTACTCACAGCTCTGGCCCTGGGCCTGGGCCGCCTTTCCCAGCAGACAGCAATGGCAGCACCTCTGCAAACAAGTGGAGACCATGTGGAGAAGATGAACGGTCGGCTGGCCTCCCTGCTTCCAAATCTCCTAGGGCCAGCATGTGCCGCTCCACGCCCCTGCCCCAGTACTGAATGCCCTCAAACCTGTCCGGTGGTGACCAGGCTCTGGCCACACGTCTCCAGGAAGGCAGAGCCTCACAGAGGGCCACACGAGCTCCTCAAGGTGTCCCTTTCTTGTGTGTGCTCTAAGGTTTTTCTAGCTGGGCCCCAAAGAAGATATACAGACGTGTCTTTCCCTCCCGAGCTCGTCCGGTAGTCTGGACAGCAGGATTGGCACCGTGCATTTGACAAGCACAGGCGCTTCGGGCCAAGTCATCAAGCAAGGGACAGAGTGGCTGCCTGCCCCCTGTACCCCCACATTCCCAAATGTACACGTGAGCCCGTCTCCTCACACCTGAGTCCCTGCGACCATGTTCACGTGGCACACAAAAAGCCCCACTTCAGTCCTTACTAAGAGGTTCTCCTAAAAAGGGCCCAGAATGTTCCAGAAGGCCCACGGGGAAGGCCCACGGAGGAGCCAGGGAGGTGTGGTTTATGGGGGAGTTTCTGTGAAGGCTGACGGGCCTCTCCAGTGCCGCCAGGACAGAGCCGGGTTGCTGGTTAACTAGTCTACCTTTTGGGGTGTGAGTCATACTTCCCGGAAACCCCAGTCACTCGCCTGCCAAAGCCGTCGGCTCACACTCCCACAGAACATTCCACACTTTTCCACACCTCCCTGTCTCTCATGTCTGGGGCCCCAGGCACAGCTGTCTGCCAGGCAGACAGTGTCTGCAGACCCCTGGACCACACCAAGCTGCCCTCACCCCACACAGTTCCCTCGAGCCAGGAGCCTGCCCCCACGAAAGCCTGCAGAGGCCCAGAGTGGCCAGGTGGGCCCTGGCCCCCATCTCCCGGCACGCGGAGTCCTCTCTGTGTCCCAGTCTGTGTGGGGAGAGAATTCCCGGAAAGGAAGGGCCGGGCCAGAGAAGTCACGGCCCCTGCTGGAACCCGGACTTCTTTCCTTCAGATTCTTGCCCCCTAAAACCCGTCCATGGCATCCTGACTGAGAACGGACCGTTTCTCTCTGGGGAACTCATTCCCCTCGGCCGGCACCTCCTGCAGAAGCCAGGCTGACTTCCACACCCAAGCTCCCCTGGCCAGCTAAGCGGGCAGCAGGGGCATAGCCGGACAATGCCCTTTGTTTGCAGCTTTCAGAGCCAGAGGTGCTGGCCGGAGCACGCCCAGGCAGAAGACACACACTTTTTGACGGTAGCACGGCCCTCGGTAACCCGGCCTGGCCTTGCAGACCCAGGAGAGCCCTGCCTGCTCCCAGACCCCGGCCCTGCCGGGTGTGGGTAGACCCTTCGGGGCTGCTGCCGAGAGGCCGCTTTGGAACGTGGGCCTCCCTGAACTTCAGTTTCCCCTTCTAGGGTGGTTGTGATCATGATGCCTCAAGGGGGGGCATTCTGAGTTCTACCCAATGAGCGCTAAGGGCAAGGAAGTTGTAGGGCCTGTGGGGGGCCTGGGAGACACCTACTCTGACCAGAGAAGATGCTTCTAAGGGCCTGGCCTCTGTGTTCCTGCCTGACACCTGGAGACTAGAAGGCCACGGCAAGGCTGGCCACTTCATTCCTCCCTGTCTCCCCAGCATGTGCCAGGCCAGGGTCTCCGAACTAAATGGAAGGAAGTCGGGGAGTATATGGCTCCTCACCCTCCTGGCCGGGCACCCCTCCTGCCCCACACTCACACGGAGAGGTAGACTCAGGACACGGGACACAGGGGAAAACGAACAGGCCTCCCTGCTAGTGGACAGCAGAGGCTGAGCTGGGAAGAGGCAGCCCCTACTGGCTGGGAGCGGGCACCGGGCCTGGGAGCGCCTGGGCCCTGCTGGGCTGGGAGGGGGAGAGCCTGCCTGGCTGAGAGGAGGCAGGGCCTGCTGGGATGAGAGGGGGCCTTCTGGCTTGGAGGGTGCAGGGCCTGCCGGCTGGCAGGGGACCAGGCAGCAGGCCCAGCCCCCCATCCTCACCTTAACGACCACGGCTTCGAGGCCGGCCCCCGGCGCGGCGCAGCCCTCGCCCTGGTTGGCCAGGTTGATGCCGGCGGCGCAGTGCAGCTCCTCCAGCTGGCTGTGGCAGCACTGCTCCCGGACCATCCTGTGGACAGAGGGCCGTGGGCCAGCAGCTGTCAGCCCGGGCCCACCTCCCACATCCACCACCCAGCAGGGGCCCCAGGAGCGTCCGGGATCGAACACAGGCAGTGCCCGGGGTGGGAGTCGGGGGCCCAGCTGAGCTCTAAGCCTCACCCACAGACACTGCCACCTTCTAGAACAAGCGAAGCTGCTGCGGACACCAGGCCAGAGCCCTTCACCCTCCTTCATATCGGTCATCCCTTTGGCCAGACTCGGGGAGATGCGTTTGGAGAGGTGAGCTGGCACTGGTGGTGCCCAGCCTCTGCACCCCCATCTCCCAGCCCTGTCCAGGACCCCGAGAAGCCATGTGCACAGGGAGTGTGGTCGCAGAAGGACCACTGCCTGTTAGAACCCGCTCTCCGGGGCAGGGAGCAGCAGGCATTGGCGGCGAGAGGTGTGTGTGAGTCATCGGTGGGCCTCCAACCAAATCCAGAAAAGCCCCTGCTGCAGCCAGAGCTGCCGAGGCCAGGGGAGCCGCCCGGCCTGCACTGGGCCAGGCTGAGAGGGTGAGGCCCACCAGCCTCCCCGGGTTGCCAGCTAGGCTGCCTCCGCCTCAGGCCACAGCTCCCAGCACCCACCTTCCCCAGTCCACCGACGCCCTTGTGGGGCTGAAGGTCTGCCCCGGCTGTCCCTGTGTTTCCAGAACCACCCTCAGGCTGCAGGATGGATATGCGTAGTCTGTGCTAGCACATGTCTTAGATGTGCTTTTGCCGGGCTTGCAAATACAGGCAGTTATGAATGGGAGCCAAGATCTGTTGCTAACTGTGTCTTTAAGAATTGGAAGGTAAGGTGGACCAGGTGCACACAGTTGTTGGTTAGCCTCACTTTACTGCAAGCAAAGGCTGGAAGTGTTTTTGATGACTGAAAAGCCGCGCGTGCAGCACATGAAGGCCACTTTGATAAAGAATTTGTTGCAAGTAGGGGTTGGTTCAGTCGTTTCAAAGTGGGGGCAAATGTACTTAACACTAAAGGGCAAGGTGGAGTTGGCTGCAAGGCGTCTGTAACTCAGGGATGGCCTGCGATGGGTAGGATTTCACTAAATTGTCAGGGAGAGCAACCAGATGGTCATTCATCCTTCCACCCACCTATCCACCCACCCACTCACCCACCCATCCATCACCCATCCATCCACCCACCCACTCACCCACCCATCCCATCCATCATCCATCCATCCACCCATCCATCCATCCTATCTAGCCATCTGTGGTGGTTAAGTTTGTGTGTCAGCCTGGCTGGGCCTGGTTGAGTGGCTAGGCAGCTGGATGTAGTATCTCCCCATGATGAGACTGGTAATCAACTCCACGGTGGAATCTACTGTGAGCAGCTGAGTAGCTTAGGTATGTGGTCTGCTTCCTGTATATAAGGAGAAGCCTTGGGGAACAGTCTCTAGCTTATGGCACCTTGAACCCTGCATGTAGCCGTGTTGTTGTTCAGCAGCCTGCCATGCTCTGCCGACCTTGGGACTTTCAATGGATTTGAATGAGTGGCCTGCTATGTGGTTTGGCAACATTGGGACTTGTCAACCTTGCCCTAGTCAGCCTCAGCAGCCAGCAGCTGTCTGAGTGAAGAAAAGCCTCTACTTTCAGTGGGCAGAAGCAGGAAGCAAAGCTGAAGCCCAAGGTTGAGGGGCTTTCACCCAGCCCCTAGAGCCTGGCACTTTGAACTCAGACTTAAAGGTTCCAAACTATAAGAGAATAAACTCCTGTTTGTTAAAGCCATCCTATTTGTGGCATATTCTTGTCAGCACTACTAGGTAACAAGAACACCATCCATCCATCTATCATCTATCTACCCAACCACCCAATCACCACCCATCCTATCCTTCCATCCATCATCTATCCTATCCATCCCTCCACCCACTCATCCATCCATCCATCCACCATCTACCACTCATCCTATCTATCCATCCACCCACCCATCCATCATCCAGCCATCCACTCACCCACCACCCATCTACCCGCCTACCCATCCACTCATCATGTATCCATCTACCCACCCACCCATCTACCCATCATCTACCCACCCATCCACCCATCACCTACCCACCCACCACCAATCTACCCACCCACCCACCCATCCATCATCCATCCATCCATTTACCCATCCATCCATCCATTCATTGAAAAACATCAGCTGAGGCCCTGCTTTGTGCCAGGAGCTTTGCAGAAGCTTCATGGATGCAGGAAGAGTCGGCCTGGCGGGGGAAGGACAGCCTCACACAGCACTCAAACTTCGGGAGCACAGCTACACACTCTGCCCTGGAGGGGCCTGGGTGGAACAAGGAGCCTGCAGTGGGAGTTGGGAGACCTGGGTGCAAATAGCTGTTCTCCATGACCTGGACCAGTGATCTCACCTGTAAGCCTCCACCTTCTCACCTGCTAAGTCAGGCACACAGCACTATACTTGATGAGCTTATTACAAGGGTCTAGTGAGATCATAGGAGCTCTGGTAGCATAGTGGCTAAGGCACTTGACTGCTAACCAGAAGGCTGGCGGTTCAAACCCACCAGCCACTCCTCGGAAGGAAGGT
>NW_006922111.1:481187-484421 GCF_000298275.1 Orycteropus afer afer | reverse complement strand
ACTTCCGTAGTGATACTGCCTCGGAAACCCAAGGAGGGGTCGCTATGAGTCGGGTCCGACTCGACGGCACATAACAACAACAACAACAGTGAGATCATGGCAAAATAGTGCCTTGGAGGTCATTAAGTCCCACCCAAATGCAGTGGCAATGACCCCTCCTGGGGCTGAGTTCACCTCAGAACTGCAGCAAACACCCACTGACTGGCCTGGGAGGGTCCCTGACCTCCACAGAGGACTTGTCACAAGTTAGGTCAGGCATCACGTGTGACAAGGGCCAGGAGGGACCAGGCCCTGGTTCGGCTGCCCGCCCCAACTCTGCCTGACTCCCCGGGTGGGTCACCTTGGCAACATGCTGTCCCATCTGGACCTCAAGTGGTAAACCAGTAAACACGCCTGGCAGCTAACCAGAAGGTTAGAGGTTCAAGTTCACAAAGATGCCTGGGAAGAAAGGTCTAACAATCAACTTCCGAGAAAGCCAGCCCCTCGACCCCCAGTGGTGCACAGGTCTGCTCCCAAACACGCGGGGTCCCCATGAGTCACCCGGGAACTGGTGCTGGTGACAGGGAAACTCCCAACATCCAAGCACAGGTTCCCCAGGCCTCAGTGGACGGACTCCACCAGGAACAGGTTGAGGGGCCGGGGAACCCAGACTTTGTGTGCTTCCCCAAGAGAGAGGAAATTACCTCTCGGCTGTTCAGGGGCTGGTCCTCACATTTCAGGAAATCTTCTCACCATGGAATGATTTAAACATGACTCTGACGGAGATGGAGCTCACAAAACAAAGGCCGGCTGCACAGGTGGAAGGAGTTGCCTGTGTGCCGTGAGCCCCGCCCCCCGGGGAGGAGAGAGAACTCCAGGAGAGAGAACTCCAAAATTTACCGAAGATACTGGAGAGTCAAAGCCGTAACAAGCTTCAACACCCACGGCCGTGGCACTGGCTCCGACCCGTGGCAAGCCCACGTGTGTCAGGGCAGAGTCTCCATGGCTGTGGCATTGGGAAGCTGACTCCCAGGCCTGTCTTCTGGACAGGTGCTGGGTGCATTTGAACCGCCAACCTTCTGCTTGGTGGCCGAGCATTTAACCATCTGTACCACCCAGAGAACAAACCTGTCCTCGTTGTTGTTGCTGTTGAGTCATACAGCAACCCTACAGGACACAGCAGAACTGCTCCCTAGGGTCCCCAGAATGTAATCTTCACGGGCGCAGATCACCAGGGCTTTTCCGCCTTGGAGTGACCGGGGTGTTCAAACCACTGACCTTTTGGTTAGCAGCCGAGCACTTAATCACTGCACCACCAGGGCTCTAACATCCAGATTCACAGGTGGACCCCGAGAGCCGCTGAACCTCTCTGGCCCCAGCTCCTTTTGCTCTTTGGGGGCTCAGCGGGCTGATGCCCCTTTTCTGGGTTTTCCTAAGTCTTTGATTTCCATAAATACCAGTAACGGTGACTCCCACTGTTTGGCACTCTGGCCCTGGTTTCACATGTCACCTCCCATCATTACCGCACCCGAAAGGAAGGTATCATGATCCCCGTTTTACATTTGGGGAAACTGAGGCCCAGAGCTGGCTCGGGTCAGACAGCTAGAGACTCCACCCAGGTCAGCCCGACTCCGCAGCCCTCACTCTTCCAAGGCCCGGGCTGCCTCTCAGCGAGATTTGAAAACAATGCGTGGAGCCAAGCGCTGGCTTCCTGACAAACGGCCCCTGGGCGGCCCCACTGACATCTCCAGCACTCCGCAGAGCCGAGAGCCATCAGCTGCTCTGTGAGCCCTTTCTCGTCTTCCAGTCTGACAAGCCCCATCTGATCGTTCTCTCGGGTCTGCAGGGAGGGCTTGGGCCTCTCAGGAATTCCTCAAGGTTTACATCCTGTGCTAGGGCTGACGGGCGGCCTTCACGCAACGCCAACTTAATGCACAGCCCCAAATAATCAAACGAGACCCCCTGTCACCCCCACACATTCCTCCCAGGACAGCCCCCACCAGCACATCACGGCTGCAGGGCCAAGGCCACCAAGAGTCGCCAGAGAGGAGAAGGCGAGTGGCGGTCAGACGGTGGGCTGCACCACACATCGCCCTTCCAGCCCCAACCCTAACAGGAGCACTGAGCAGCCGTGAGCCCCCGGGTCTACACAGCGGGATCCCTAACAGGGCAAGGAGATCACGCGCAGTTGCAAAGTGCCCCGAGCTCTGCGTCTGGGTCGGTGAGCACCTGCCAGTTTCTCCTTTCAGCCCAAGCTCACGCTCTCCCAAAGCTTCGAGGGCCCTGCAGTCAACGTAGGGAGTAAGCTGTTGCCCGAGTCCGACTCACGGCGACCCCGTGTGTGTCAGCGTAGAACATGGGGTTCTCGGGGGCAGAGTTTTCAGATGTGCCTCTGGGTGGACACGGACCTCCAACCGTTTGGTGAGCGGCCGAGTACCTAACGGTTTGTGCCACCCAGGGACCAATGTAGGGAGAGATGAATAAGGAATGCTCAGTCCAGCGGCTGGCGACTGCAGACGGGGTCTGGCAGAACGGTGGGCTCTGGGCCTGGCTCCTCCGTGTTTGTCTTAAGACCATCCCATGATTTTCTTTGCAAAGGACCCCGGCCATCACACGGACCCACCTGCTCCTTCAACAACCCCCTTTTTCTTCAGAGGAAACTGCCTGGCCCACAGTGGCCCATCCACGGCCAAGCAGGCTGTGGACCCAGACCCTCTGGCTTCCGGTCACAAGCTGGCCCAGCCCAGGGAAGGGACACTCCGTCACAGGGCAGCACAGTGGGGCAGCCGTGTCCTGTGCAAGGAGGCTGAGGGCCGGGGACAGAGCAGCCGGTGGAGGGACACAACTTGGGCGGGCTGTCCCGGGTGCCCAGCCGCTCTCTGCGGTGGGCACGTCCCGGCCCCTCCTCTGTGCTTCCCCTAACAGACGCCGTGCTGGAAAACGCACCTGCATTCTTTGGACTCCGAGGTGTAGGGCAGCGAGCAGTCTTTCTGCTGAGTGGCCATTTGATGTCCATCGGCACAGCAGGTCTCCATGGCAACATCTGCGTCCACTGTGAGGGAGGAGAACAGGAGGCTAGGTGAGGGTGATCCCTACCCCTCTCCGTGAGATGCTCCCCGTGTGCCGAGGACAACCCCTCCCAGAGCTTCCTCAGGTCGCATCTACGGCACCAGGCCGGGTTGGACAGGGGCAGGCGCCAAAGGGCACTGCCATCTACCCTTTACTCACTCCACACACATGGTTAGCCCCCCAGGT
>NW_006922111.1:468793-477377 GCF_000298275.1 Orycteropus afer afer | reverse complement strand
CGCCTCACATGTATGTGAAAGCTAGACAATAAAAGGAAAACTGAAGAAGAGTTGATTCTTTTGGTTTGTGGTTTTGGCGAAGAATGCTGCAAGTACCATGGGCTGCCAGAAGAACTAACTAATCTGTCCTGGAAGAGGTGCAGCTGGAATGCTCCTTGGGCGTAAGGATGGCCAGACTTTGTTCGTCTCACCTACTTTGGACACAGTGTTGGAAAGGACTGTTCCCTGGAGAAGGGTATCATGCTGGCAAAGTGGAGGGACAACGAAAAAGGGGAAGGCCCTCAATGAGATGGATTGACACGGTGGCTGCAATGATGGAGCAAGGATTGTGGGGCTGGCACAGGACCGGCCAGTGCTTTGTTCTGTTGTCCACAGGGTCACTGTGGGTCAGAGCCGATTCGACAGCACCTAACAACAACAACATCTCTCTATCATCTATCTATTGATCATCTATCATCTACCTATCATCAATCTGTCATCTATCAATCTATCAATCACCTATCATCTGTTAATCTATCATCTGTCTGTCTATCTATCATCTATCTGTCTACCATCTATCTACCTATCTATCACCTATCTATGTATTTACGCCTGAGTGGTGCAAATAGTTACGCACTGTCCTGCTAACCAAAAGATTAGAGGTTAAGTCAACTCAGAGGCGCCCTGGAAGAGAGGCCTGCTGACCTACTTATGACCGGTCCCACCACTGAAGACCCCGTGGGGCACAGTTCTGCCCTGATACACATGGGGTGTGGAGTCACCTGACAGCTCCTGGTTATCTGTCCATCCATCCACCTACTGTCTCTCTATCCACTCGTTCATTGTGGCTCCAATTTATTCACGAAACATAGCCTCTTGTCTATCACAGATAACAATGGCTTTATGCCTCACTCCCTGGATGACTGTGACTCAGCCACATGGCCTGACCCCGAACAGACCTCCCCTACTCAGCCAATCCCACTCCCCCACCCCCAGCCCATTCAGTCAATTACACAAAGGGCCCACTCCACTCGCTGCCTGGCCACTCACCCCGGTGTCTCTCACGGCCTCTCCCGCTCCTGTCCTCTCCTAGTCCATCCCTCTCTGCTCCCAGCCTTCCTGCCCACCCACTGGGCCTAGGTGTCCCCCTGCCTGGCCCACTCCACCACCCCGTGTGTGGCGCACGTCTCACTGTCCCCAGTATTCCACTTGTCTGCTGTCGGCCTGATGCTGCCAACAGCCCCTCTTATGCCTTGGCACAAAATCTGGCACAAACCAGCTCCAGGCATTAGCAGGAAGAAGGAAAGCTTGGGCCCAAACCCCAAGGGGCCCTTTCCAGCTCTGGGGCTGGAGCCTCAGCTCTAACACCCGTAAAACGGGACCACGGTTCCCACGCCGACTTGCTGAGAAGACGGGTCAAGTTTCCAGCATTCCGAGCACACAGTAAGTTACGCGCTCAGAGAATAGTGGGTAAATGGACAGGAAGGATCTGCTTGTCCTGAACCCTGAAAAATGGGGGAGCCAGGGCCCTGGAAATGGGGGAGCCAGGGCCCTGAAAAATGGAGCCAGGGCCCTGAAAATGGGGGAGCCAGGGCCCTGAAAATGGAGGAGCCAGAACCACATTGTACCACGTAGAATCTCCGAGCGTGAGCTGTGGCCTCCAGGCCTCCAGGCCTCCTGCGGGCTCAGCGGCCTGGACCCTTCCGCCCTGAGCTGTAGAAACATCTGGAAATGATTCCTGCTGGGGCGCCTGGAGTACTTTGATCTTGCTCTCAGCAGGACAATAAAACGTTAAGTCCTTTGGTCAGTCCGAGACTTGGAATGTCCCTGGAATGTGGCTACAATGTTCCAGCTGCCCCAAAGCTGGAACTGATGCAAATGGGGGCTGAGCTGGCTGGGAGCAGCGGGAAGGGCCCCGTTAGCCAAGGGAAAGGCCGCACATACTCCCCTCAGAGAGAGCAGGGCCCGCCAGGGAGGGTGGCCAGGCAGGAGGTTGGAAGGGTCCAGCGAGCCACATGGTGAACAGCCTCTGTCTGCCACACCCCTGATACGCAATGGGCCCTGCAGGCGGGCCTTGCTCCGTTCCCAGCTCTCACCCCTCATCCACCCTGGATGTGCGTGGTACCCTCACTGAGCCCATTTCCCAATGAGTCCTGAGAAGCAGTGCTCCAGGCCTGCCTCCCAACTAGCCACGCGGGGGTCCAGCTCAATCCTGCTGACCCAGGGTGCCCACCACACTCTCTCCCACTTCCTCCCAGACAAGGCCCAGCAGCCACAACTGTCACAAGGTCCAAAACACAGCTTCAGATGTGACGGCCTCACACAGGCCAACTCCATCTGGCACAGAGGAGATGCCGCATAAATGCCACATACAACTAGCGCCGCGTGCGGCCACCTGGGAGGCGCAGGGGATGGCCGGTGGCGACGTCCACCAAGGTGCAGTGGCCAGCTGGTGTGCAGGCCGTGGGAGGCTTCAGGGCAGACGTGCGTTCATGGAAACCCAGAGTGACACTGGGGCAGGGACTGACTGACAGCTGCTATAGAGGAGACTGTGACTCGTGGCGACACATGTGCGTCAGAGAACTGTGCCCCGTGGTCTTCAGAGGCTGACTTTGAGAACTCCTTTGCCGGGCCTTGTTCTGAGGAACCTCTGGATGGACTTGAACTCCCATCCTTTCAGTCAGCAGCCAAGTGCACTGACCTGTTCACATCACCCAGCAACTCCAGAAGGGACTTACCAAAAACTCAGTGCTGTCGAGTCGCTGGACCCCTCCTCAGGTTTCCGTGGGGGTATCACTACGGAAGTAGATTGCCCAGTCTTCCGTCTGAGGAGCGGCTGGTGGGTTTGAACCACCAGCCTTCTGGTTAGCAGTCAAATGCTTTAGGCACTAAGGCCACCTTCTTGGTACGGCCCGTTGCCGTCTCTGCTCCCACACTCCCTGCACCTACTCCCCACCGCAGGGCCTTCTTAGCCTCATGAAATCACGCCTGTTGCGGGCCTGTGGGCCCTTCAGACGAGAGCAATCCAACACCAGCAACCTTCTGCCGCCAGGCTCTGCCCCCATTGCTTCCTGGACTCTGGCTGCCTGAAGGTCACCGACAACTGCCTTGATTTAAGCCCCAAAGCATCTGACCCTCCTTCCCAGACCTTCCTCCCAGGCTTTCCTTCCCCCTTAGCCCCCTTCTCCCAGGATGCCCCACACTTCTCAAGCAGCTCCTTTCCTGTCTCTCGTGGGCTCCAGCCGGGCGTGTTGATAGCTGCCTTTGAGTCAGCCCCAACTCACGGGGGGCCGTGGAAAGGGTCCTGCCTCACCCTCACCAGCACTGGTCTGCTCAAGTTCACTGCTGAAGCCACTGTGTCCAGGGCCTCCAACGTAGGGGCTCACCTCCCAGCTCCGTACCGGACAACGTGCTGTTGTGACCCACGAGGTTTGCATTGGTTAATTTTCAGAAGTGGGTCACCAGGCCTCTATTCCGAGTCTGTCTGAGTCTGGAAGCTCCACAGAGACCACGGGTGACCCTGCTCCTATCTGAAATGCCAGAGGTATAGCTTCCAGTATCACAGCAACACACAGCCACTGCAGAATGACAGACGGTCAGTGGTGGTGGTCCACCCTCGGACATCTCCCGTAAACAGTGGTGTCCCCCAAGTTGGGTCCCAGACCCTCTTCTCTCTCTATCCTCTCAGGTCTCACCCACCTGCTGATGGACCTAAGCCCAGACCCTCCCAGAGCTTCAGACTCAAGATGCTGCTTCTTTGTTTCGGTTAAATTCACACCAGGCAAAACCCACACACACGTGTTTGTGCACCTGGACACACACCGTCCCCTGCAATCCAGGGCAACACTTCCAGCAGGAACAGAGACCCCTGGCATGACACGAGCTGCCCAGGGCTGGACCCACCTCACTTTTCAGATGTGGGACCCCAGGCTTAAAGCACTCAACAGCCTGACCCAGGAAGCAAGGCTGGGGAGTGGGGGCCAGGCCTGGAAGCAGCTCTGCAAGTCCAGGCTGACCCTCTGCTCCACGAGGGAACAGAAGGTGCCAGCTGATGTCAGGGCAAGGTTTGGAAACCGAGTCCTCCCGCTGCGGCTGAGACACGGCCTCAGGTATCAGCGGGATACCGCTCATGTTATTGAGGTATTTTTTGAAAACACATACACATTTAAGAAAAAAATTTTTACTTTCGTGAAAATAAAAACTCCTGGTGGCCCCCTACCCTCAAGCGATTGATTTTGGTCATTTTGCTGCACTTTTCCAATCTTGCTTTTAGGACTTGGAGGTTTTTATATTACTTCATTTATTGGTTTACATAAGTCTGCAGCTTGCTTGGTCATTTGAACATCTTATCCTAATTTTTTTTAAACATTATTGCATGGTCTTTACGAGAACCACAGCATAACACGCCACCCTGTGTACCAAGCATCCTTTCCGGCACAGGACTGGGTCTGGGATGCACTTCTGTGCCCCTGCACCCAGCCCAGGGTTTGCACTGTATCGGCCAAATGGCCCAGTAGGACCAGCACCGTCTCCTGAGCTGCTTCCCCTCTCTGGGTATGTGCTGCTCCCGGCATTTCACTCTCGGGAACGCAGCTCTGGACTGAACACTTCTCTTGGTCCATCTTTATTCATAAAGTCAGGGTTGTTTGCTTAGGCTGGAGCCGCAGCAGGAGAGGACGTGGGCCAAAGGGAGGAACGCTATCAAGACTTGGGACGTATGCGGTGGACTGCTCTCCCGGGAGGCCCTGTTTACGCAGCTCTGCCGACTTTGGGGCGGGAGCTGGATTATCAGATGTGCAGAGGGCAGAGTGAGGATCAGTGACCGATGGGGCCAGATGGAGCCGGAACTAACTGGCTGAAGCTCCCCCGCCTGCTGGGCTGAGGTATTTACCTGGGGGCTCCAGCTTAAACACAGGTCACAAGTCATAGGGGGCACTGGGTCCCCATTTTTATTTTGCCCCTTGAGGAGTCTGGGAAGTGAAGAGAGCAGAGGCCCCAGGCCCCAGCGTCACAGTCCCCGGGTTCGGACCCCTGGGACTCTCGCAGCTGGAACTCAGCAATGCCAGCCGAAGGACATACAGAGAGAGGGTCCGCAGATGACAGGGTGGGTTTGCAGTGACCCAACTCCTCTCTGACACAGGACACATGGCCGGGCCGGGGGCGACAGCCAGAAAGAGAATCGGAGGAAACAGGTTCCCCAACCCTGACTCCACACCACAAGCCTATTGGTGAAACAACCAGCCAGGCCAGCCAACCACAGACCTCCTGGCAATGAGGAAAATACAAAAAATGCCATGCACAAACCCATCTCGCTCAAGCAGCCCTCTTCCACTGGGGGTCAAAAGAGTACCTTGGAGCCACCACTGTCCTTAGTGAGCAGGACAATTACAGGGAACCCCAGGGACACCCACAGGTGCTTGAAAACTACCACCAGTCACACGATGCCTGCTGCGGGGGTGTGGGTCCGTCAGGGAGGCCTGGGGACTCGGGTCCAATGTCCTCTCCCCTCACAGCTCACTCCCGCCCTCTGGGACTTCAGTCAAACAGTTGTAATCTCTGATGTCTGTAATCGGACTGTTAAACCAGACCCACAAAGCACAATCCTAAACATTAACCAAGAACAAACTCTTGAAAAATCTCATTCATCTTCAACCCAAGCGCTCTCAGGGAAGGCCAACATTCTGGGGAAAAGCTGCCCAGCCCTGAACATGGCTCCTGCACGTACTAAACCTTACGGAGCCTCATTTTGCCGTCTGTAAGATGGGACAGTAACAGTGCAGGTTGTGTGGGCCTGGGAGGAGCAGTGAGCATTTCCCGAGAAAGCGCTAGAACCATGCCAGGCGCACAGGAAGGGCCAGAACCTTCCAAACTCAAAACACGGCGATCCCACCAGCGTTAAGAGAAGGTTCTTCGTATAGAAGGATCACTGTCTCAGGCCGACGCGTTACCGGACGGTCGACACCTCCCCACGCCACCTCTCTTCAGGAAAGAGAACGCCTGCCCACAGCAAGCCTGAGCAGGTAAGAAAAGGCAGCCTAGTTTACAGGCACCAGCTACCAGCCGTCACCCAAGACAGCTGTCAAAACTAACTTTCCAGTTAAACTGTTGTTGCTGCTAGCTGCTATTGCATCGGCTACCCCTTGCCAGCCAGAAAGAAACACTGCCCGGTCTGCACCGTCCCCGTGAGCGGTGATGGACTGGACCCTTGTGACCCAGAGGATTTCCATGCTCCATTTTCAGATGCAGATCACCACCCCCTTCTTCCTACTCTTAGGCTGGAAGCTCCAGGGAAGCCTGCACAGCATTGCAGCCACGTGTCGGCCTCCACTGGGCGGTGGCCGCGTGGGAACTGGGGAACCAAACCCGGGTCTTCCACGTGGAAGGCGAGAGCTCTACCACCGGGCCACCACTGCCCCGAGCAGTGAGTTAAACGTCGGTGAAGACCACAGAGCTGGCTGACAGCACAGTCACCAGGACGGTCACCCAACAGCAGGCTGCACCCTTCAAAGCACTCACAGGCTCACAGTCCAGAGAAACACAGCTAACACAGCCCAACGGAGACCTTGCATCCAGAGAGTGGTAAAGACAAGACCACGTACTCTCTCCAAGACTACATGCTAGGCCGGCAGTCAGAGGGGTGCTGTGGGGTTCCTCAGCAAGAAAGTTCCAGAACATTATTCTGCTCGTCAGAAACACTGCAGAGCACTGGCCACCGACTGATCAGTAAGAACCACTCCTGGGCCAGCTGTGGGCCACTCACACTCAGTATCCAGGCTGCTCAGCACACAGGCTAATCACAGTGGGAAGGACTCAGGGCTGTTAGAGCTGGGGCCCGGGGTCTGGTTATAACCTCACCGTCCAGGGTTCTTCCACCTGGAGCAAGACCAGGCCCAAGCGTCCTAGACTGTGTGCGGGGGGAGGGGGTTCCAAACTCCACCCTGAGGACAGGTGCCGCTCTGGCAAAATTCCCGCTGGCAGGAGGCCCGCCTAATGGGAAGGGGCGGTGGGGGGGAAATGGTACAAAGGAGCTTCAAACCAAAACAAGAAGCAATATTCAAACGTAGGCGCAAAACCTAAAAGTACATTTTTACTCCTGCAGGTGGCACAACCCAAAAACAAAGGGTTTGAGAAAAGTGCAAGAAAAATGTTGGATCATCTCATTTGTATAAAAACATATGCTAATTCCTCCGATCTAAAATCAATCTCTGAAACGCCCCAGCTCCCACCCAGGTCTCTGCCACCCTGGCCCTGAGGAGGTGACTACGCTCAGTGTCTCCCCACGCCGTCCCCAATGTGGCCGTCTCCTGTCCATTCACCATACACTCAGGATAAGACGTCCGGCCATCTCCTAAGGGCCCTGCCTGGCCCCCTCTGGCTCGACCTCCCAGCAGCCCTTCCCACGGCTGACAACGCAAGTGTGAGCTTCTGCAGAACAGCCTCGTGGTCCCCGAGGTCTCCGGCTTTCTCCCCCTCACGTTGGCTCTAAGAAATGCAATGGCCCAGGAAGAGCCTGGCCCTGCAGCCTCTCCCCGTCTCCCTGGGTGACCATCCACCTCACCTGTGTTCGGGCTACAGCCTGATTCCTGGAGCCCCAGGCTCTGCTGTCCACCCTCTGACTCACTACTTGCACCTTGGTATCTGCCGGGACACTTAAGATGACCACAACTGAACACCCGAGGTCCCCATCCCTGTCGACCAGTCTTCTCGTCTTAGTGAGATCATCACCATCCACCTGCTACTCACGTCAAAGTGATGACCCTCCCCCGTCCTCCACATCTGCACCCACGGCAAGTCCTGCCCACTGCCCAGTGCCCTAAGTCTGTCCCCTGCTCACCGCCCCTGCCCACACCTTGATCAGACTTGTCCAGATCAGTAGGACAACAGGCTTCTCTTGTCAGCCGCCCCATCAGTGGCACTTTGTCACAACACACCCAGGAGACCAATAGGGTAGGTGAGGCCCACTGAGCAGGTACCTCATCTGTCCTGTATCCGTGACGTCCTACCCAGGGCCGGGATCCTCAAAGGCCGCCTGTCCAACACACGTGCTGACAAATGGCGGCCTCGTAGGGCAGGAGGCTCAGGGCAGACGCTTGGGAAAGGGCTGCTGAACAGAACTGGGAAACAGCCAATTTGTGACCCCACTCACCAGCTAAGTGACCTTGGGCAAGCCACGCCCCTTCCTAGGCCCAGGTTCCCCACCTATCAGAAGGTGAGCAGCCAGACGATCTGCTGTTTATGAAACCTGATATATAAACCGATCCTTCCCACAGCCTCCTCTGGGCCCAGTCTAGTATCTGTCCACTGATGGCACAGCGGTTAAAGCACTACACTGCTAACCAGAAGATCGGCAGTTTGAACCCACCAGCCACTCCACGGAAGAAAGATGCAGTAGTCTGCTTCCCTAATGATCACAGCCTTGGGGACCCTGTGGGCAGTTCCACTCTGTCCTCTAGGGACGCTGTGGGTCAGAATGGACTCCAGGGCAGTGGGTGTGGTTTGGGCTTTGCTTCCGTGAAGACTGACAGCCTTGGAGACCCTGTGGGCAGTTCCACTCTGTCCTCTAGGGGCGCTGTGGGTCAGAATGGACTCCATGGCAGTGGGTGTG
>NW_006922111.1:460979-468693 GCF_000298275.1 Orycteropus afer afer | reverse complement strand
TTTGCTTCTGTGAAGACTGACAGCCTTGGAGACCCTGTGGGCAGTTCCACTCTGTCCTCTAGGGGCGCTGTGAGTCAGAATGGACTCCACGGCAGTGGGTGTGGTTTGGGCTTTGCTTCTGTGAAGACTGACAGCCTTGGAGACCCTCTGGGAAGTTCCCCTCTGTCCTCTAGGGTCACTAGGAGTCCAAATCGACTCGATGGAACAGACTTTTGGTTCGTTTTTTTCCGGCTTGGTCACATGGAACCTCAAGTCTAGCCTGTTGGTTTTTACTGCTTTGCTGCTAATCAGGAGCATGTGAATTCCAGAGGTTCAAATCCCTGTCTACCTGGCATCCCCTCTGAGCACCCAGAAGGTGGCAGAGCTAGTAACATCACACACGGCACATCTCTTATGGGAGGAAACAGAGCCCGGACCTCTCTGGTCCTGAGGAAAGGCGGGGGTGCCTTTTACCCACTGGGTCCCCCACAAAGCTGATGCAGAGCTGAGTGGGATCCCTGGTTTCCGGAACGCCCACCTGGTGCCACACGTCAGCAATGCCCTTGGCAGGATCACTGGGCGAGGCCACAGACAGGACCTACTGACCAAACAGACACAGGCCTCAAACCAACCAGGCGGGTCCGCTTCAGGTGCTGGCCCGCCCTACAATGCCCAGTGCCCAGGGCAGCCAGCCACTCTTCCTCCATAGAGGAGCCAGCAAAGGGAAGAAAAATCTTCCTCATGGACAGTTCCTGTGGTAGTTCACTTGGTGAGTCAACTTGGCTGGGCCTGGGTGAGTGGCTGGGCAGCTGGTGGTAGTCATTCCCCACGATGAGACTGGCCATCAGCTCCATGGTGGGATCTACCACAAGCAGCTGAGTAGCTGCTTTAGGTATGTGGTCTGCTTCCCGTATATAAGCAGCAGCCTTGGGAATGGTCTTTAGCTTACGGCACGCTTGAACCCTGCATGTAGCGGAGTCGTTGTTCAGTAGCCTGGCATGCTCTGCCAACCTTGGGACTTACAATGGACTTGAATTAATGGCCTGCCGTGTGGTTTGGTAACATCGGGACTGTGCCATTTTATTTGTCGACCTTGGGCTTGTCAGCCGCAGCAGCCAGTAGCTACCTGAGTGAAGAGATGCCTCCAGCTTCAGTGGCCGGGAGCAGGAGGCGGAGCTGAAGCCCAAGGTCGAGGGGCTTGCACCCAGCCCCTAGAGCCTGGCATGTTGAACTCGGATTTAAAGCCTCCTGAACCGTAAGAGAATAAACTCCTGTTTGTTAAGGCCGCCCCATTGGTGGTATGTTCTTGTCAGAGCGGCACCAGGGAACCAGAACAGTCCCAGACCTCGCCCAGCCTCCCATGGCCAGGCCAGCTGCCCCCAGCCTCACCCCTGCAGCTGGAGGCTCGCTGCAGGCCTTGGGCTTGTTGGTGGAGAGAGGAGGACCTGACTCGGGAAGGCCAGCAGCACCTGCCTTGACCACAGTGGGGGCTTCTCCCAGCACAGACTCCTCCCACTGACCTGACACCTGGGCACCAGCTCCATCAGGCCAGCCGCGTGAAGGCCCAGGCCATGGGTCCACTTCTCTGGGCTCCCCCGTGTTTGGGAAATGCCCGCCCCTCCTAACAACACCTCTCTTGTTCCCAGCTCTCTTACGGGACTGTTGAAAGCGCTGGTAGGTCAGTTTGAATTTCCCTCACTCGGCTTAAGGCAAGACAGCCTAGTGGTTAGGGGCATTGGTTCCATGTCCAGTTCCTTTACTTACCAGTTCCTGGATAGTGCAAACAGTTAAGAGCTTGGCTCCTAACCATAAGGTCAGTGGTTCAAATCCACTGAAGAGTGCCTCAGAAGAAAGACCTGGCAATTTGCTTCCAAAAGGTCCCAGTGCTGGAAACCCTACGGAGCCCAGTTCTTCTCTGACACACACGGGGAGGGGACACCACGAGCCGGAACCGACTGGACGGCAACTGGTTTTCAGGTTAGGTTTCCTCTACTGACTTCTCGCATTGTCTGATGCCGTCACTGAACTGCTCTGAGCCTTATTCTGTTGTTGTTGCTGTTGTTGGGTGTTGTCGAGTAGATCCCGGAGGGCGTGGAGGTGCAGAACTGCCCCCATAGGGTTTTCCAGGCCGTCATTGTGACGGGAACAAACGGCCAGGTCTTCCTTCCGTTGAGCCACTGGATGAGTTTGAGTCAAAAACCTTTTGGATGGCACCTGAGTGCGTAACCATTGCACCACAAGGGCTCCCTGTGTCTTACTTTGCATGTCTGCAAAATGGAAATAAGAAGAGTGCCTACCTCACAGTGTGCTGAGAGGATTAAGTGAGTTACTAGACATTAAATATTCCCCAGAAAAGGATGTCATGCTTGGTAAAGTGGAGGGTCAGCAAAAAAGGGGAAGGCCCTCAACGGGATGATTGACACAGTGGCTGCCACGATGGGCTCAGGTGCAGCGAGGATGGTGGGGCTGGCGCGGGACTGGGCGGGGTTTTGTGTTGCTGGGCACAGGGTCGCTGTGAGTAGGAGCTGACTCAATGGCATCTGGCAACAACATAATGTTAAACATTTCGGTCACGAGGTAGAGGGACAGCGTTCTCACTTCATTCTGGAGATAGAGAATCAGAGAGGTTCCTGGGGCCCCTCCTAGAATCAGGGTGAGCATGCCGTCTCCCAAGCCTGTCCGTCCCTGGTTTCCCACGATGCAGGCCCCCCAGGCCACCCACACCCTCATGACGCAGCCTCCCGTTCTTTCCAGCCTGGTGCTCGGAGGGAGCCCTGCCTACCCTCGGGCAGCTTGGTGGACCCAAGCTTGCTGGATGCCCGGCCTGCGTCATGCTCAGCGACGACGCACATTGCTATCCGTCACAACGCTGCACGCTCTTCCTCCAAGCTCCCCAGCCCACAGGGTCTCTGATCCCAGCAAAGATGGTGTCACGAGTCTGTTCCCTGCCCTCCTGCCAGGCTGATACGTGGGCACATTTGAGAGCGTCACAGGACACGGGGAACTTAAGCGGCCTACAAAAGCATTTATTCGTCTTTGTTTTGGGGGGTTTATTTTTTGGCAATTTGATGTTTTGCAAAAGAGAAAACGTTTTTTGTATAAAATGCACTAGCGAGATAATTATCCACCCAATTAGAACTGTCCTCATAAACCGTACCTGCAAAGCTGCCCTGCTCACCAAGCGCACCACTCACCATGCCAGTCTCTCAGCACATGGTCTATACCAAGTGGTAGGAGGGGGCGAACTCTTGGACTCTCTCTTGCTTGGAACATCCTCCCTGCTATGCTCCAACCTGGCCAACTCCTTCTCCTTCAGCTCCCACTGTGGATGCTGCCTCCTCCAGGAAGTCTTCCCTGACTCTCTGCAGGTCCAATTGGCTCGTGATTGCTCACTTCCTGGATCTCCCAGGGATGTGTGAGCCCGTGGGGGGTAAGGGCTGCACTTCTCTCCTTCCCTCCTGTGTCCCCAAGACCCAGAGCAGTGCCTGGCACAGAGCCGCCCCTCAGCAATACTCGGCAAAGGAACGACAAAGTGAGAAAGGAGGCCATCCAGCAGCTTGCAGGACCTCCACCACCCCGGGTTTGCCACTTGTAGCTGCTGTTGTGTGGCCCTCTCGGGCTCCTTCCCAGCTCCTGGCTGGGGACATTCGGTGTTAGAACAAAATTTTCCAGCTTCGGGGGAAAGAGCACTGGCCCACCCTAGGAAAGGGACAACTCCAATAACAACCAGTAATAATAACATAACCACCGGGGTTGTCCTTAACCCTCAGGGCAACCTAGGAGCAGGCTCTGTTATCTGTATTTTACAAACAAAGCCGACACAGGCAGACAACATCAGTGACCCACGTCAGTGACCCAAGGGCCTCACGCCCCAGGGCGCACAGTCAGGCTAAAAGCCCCAGGGCGCACAGTCAGCCTAAAAACATCCCCAAGTTGGGGGGGTGGGGGTGGGGGGGGTGCTGGAGCACTGAAGAGGGGGGCCGCTGCTGCCCCCCAGGCCCCTCGAGTCTCCAGTCCGTGCACTGGGTGCCCTGAGCCTCCCCCTCGGGCTGTCGCCGCCAGCCCCCCAGGCCTGGGAAACTTCCCCAAGCGGAGCACACCGGCCACATGTTTTCCAGCCAAGTTCCCTGTGCCTTTGTTCTCCCTCCCATCGCGACTTTCTCTTTAATCAGTTCAAAACGCTGCCTGGCTGAGACGTTCCAGCCAAGCTGCGGGCCAAGCGAGGCTTGGAAAAAATACAAACGTCTTCCAACACCCTCCTCTCCCGCCCTCCCCAGCCGGGCTCCGGATGGCCCAACAGGACAGACAAACACTGGGCAGGCCTGTCACTCCCTCCTCAGCCCTGGCCAAGATCAGCGACTACTCCGTGCTTCAGGGGCAGGGCTGCCCGCTGAGTTTCAGCAGATTAGCTTCTCCGAGACTTTTTTCCATGAGCACTTTTAAGTTACGCATTTCTTTGGGGGCCCCACTGTTCTTGGGAGAGCAGGGGCACCCCGCTCCTCATAGGGCTTCAGGGAACCTCACAGCCTTTTAACCCTTCCTTCCCCAACCACTGTGGCTGCTAGCTGCTGGGGAGTTGATCCTGACACAGGGGGATTCCACGTGTGCAGAACTCCCCAGGGTTTGTAAGGCTGGGCCTCGTCTCCCGAGACACCACTGGGTGGGTTCAAACCACCAACCTTTCTGCTAGTAGTCGAACACCTAACCATCGGTGCTACCAGGGGACTCCTGTCCCAAACGGGACCAGAGGAGAAGGCAACAGACAAACGGCTGCCGTCGCCCAAGGGTGCAGCTCAGTTGCCGCTGTTGTTAGGTGCTATCAAGCCGGCTCCGGCTCCTAGAGACCCGATGTGCAACAGAACCAACACATCCCCTTCAAACTCGGGCTCCCCCATGAAGAGCGACCACGTGACCACCGCCAGGAAGCCTGGTGCTCCTTCAAGGAGATGCCCACAGCGGGGAAAACTTTCCAGCAAGGAGAGGAGGCAGGAGTGAATAGTGATGGCGGGGGGGCAGGGGGGGCTGGGGAACCTTCCAGACTCCTGAGGGTGCAGCTCTGCCTTCTCTCTGGACCCGATTCCTCCTCTGTACAAGGCAGTGGGGTTTTCTGGGGCACCTCCCATTTCCAGCAGGGTCGCGAGTGTGTCCCCCACTCCAAGCCCCTCTTTGGGCCTTCAAGGCACCCCGTATCCCCCTGAATGCCCTTCCTTCCTGCCCACCTTCTGCCCAAGCACAATCTCTTCCAACAAGCCTCCTGTGAGCTCCTGGGGGGCCAAAGGCTTTTAGTGCCACCACTGAGCCCAGCTCCCCCACGAGACACGACGCAGGACAGAGCCCGGTGCCTGGAACAAGCAGACCTTCCTGCAGGGAGTGAACCCAGAAACCTCCGCTCCCCCATCCCCACCTGTCCTGAATCCTCCGTGAGCATCAGCGGAGACAAGTGACCTTTTGACCAAGGAGGGTGGTCACCAGAAAGTTGAAAAGATCCAAAGTAAACCAGAGATAAAGGCTGTGGGGATTCTGAGGGTGGTCCGGGCTGGCCGGAGTCTACAAAGGAACAAAGCCTCAACAAAGCCAGGCCCAGCAAATGACCCTGATAAGCCACGGGTCACCAGTGAGTTCAGAGGTCATAGTTCTGATCACCTAGGACGGTGGTCACCGCCCAGAGGCTCAACACCCATATGCAGGCTGGGAACTCACCAGCCTGGGTTTCCTGCCTGGGGCCTCGGGGATCTGGATGGACTAGTGAAAACTGCATACCAATGCAGACAGCTGGGTGGGCTTAGGATTGGCCTGTCCCCAGCCCCAGCAAGGCCTCCGGGCCCTCTGTGTCCCAGGAGGGCAGCCAGGGTCGAGGTGGCCAGGTCCAAGTTCCTCCACAGGCCACCATCACCCCGCCCCGGGGCCTCACTTCCTCGCTGGGTCCTTCCCCAAGACTGGTGGTACTCCAGGGCAAATCAGCCTTCCCGGGGGTGGGGGTCAGGGAGAAAAGACAAGCTAACCCGGGGCGACCTGTAAGGCACCAGGAAGGCTCCGTAACCACCAGCGCGCTCCCCCGATGGCCAGGCGCTGGCACGTGGGGATGCCAGGACGGGCAGCGTGGACGTGAGACAGCCTGCGGTAGGATGTGTCTGCGGGGCCCTCCTCAAAACATGTCTCAAGGCAGAGCGGCCTCCTACCGGTCAGAGCCAGGAGAAGGGAACCTCTCCCGGGCCTCCGCGGCCGCGCAGCTCACGTACCCGAGGGCCGCGCCAGGCGCAGCGCCGCGCGCAGCGCGGGGCGCGCACGGGCTCCGAGGGGCCCACCGCTCTGGAACTTCCGAAGAGTGCGGGGCCGGGTGGAGAGACGCTGAAGCGGCGGCGCCCCCGCCCGACGCACCCCCGGCACCCCCGGCACCCCTACCTCGGGCCGCCAGCAGCGAGAAGGCACCGAGTAGCAGCAGCGGCACCCAGCGGGACTGCACGGCGCGCTCCATGGGGCCGGTGGGCGGGCTCCGAGCAGACAAAGACGCGGGCGCGGGGCCGCTGTGCAAGTCCGCGGGGAAGGTCCTTAAACCCTGGGCGCCAAAGGCTGCGGGCTCCAAGCTGCAGCCGAGCCTCCGCAGCCAACGCAGGGCCGGCGCCGCGCGGTTCAATTATCCCGCCCGGAGGAGGGCGCGGCGGAGGCGGGGCGCCTGACTTCCTCCCTCCCACCCAGACACACACACCCACCCCTTTTGAGATCCAGAGCCTCTGTCCTTCCCCGGCACCCGGCACCGGGGGGCGAGACAGAGGTGCGCTGGTCCCACGTCTGGGCCTGAGAGTGAGGACCCCAAAACTGCTCTGTGGGGTAGCAGGGGAGAAGGGGGTGTGGTTGGGCTGGAGACACCTAGATCCAGCGATTGCACCCCTCTCCTGCTACCCCCTCCTCCCGGCGCGAGCGAAACCTGATCTCCACCAGGCAGAGGGTGGGATCTGTATCAAAGGTTAACTAGGCTTGACCCCTGATCCCGCGGGGCGGGCGCAGGGAGGCAGCGAGGGAAGGCGCAGGAGCGGGGCCAAGGGTCCAAGAAGCCTTCAGAGGGGAAATGAAGCCAGTGGCCACTCGGACAAAGCCCTGCATCCGCCTCTGGCTAGTTTCTGCTGCCCTGTCTGCTGACGACCCAACGTCTGCAGGTCCACGCTGACCAGGGGTGTCTTGGGCTGGGATGAGGTCCTGCCCTAGGAGATTGCTAGTCAGCTGATGAGGCAGACAAGCTCTAACCAACTTCCCAACACAAGTAGAATGCGACAAGCTAAGGGGTTCACAAGTGTGTCTCGAGGCCATGGGTTTGACTCAGAAATCACAGAGGTGGGCAGAGGAGGCAGCCTTTGCACCCAGACCACCTCTTGGTGTAGGCAGCCATGGCCACAAGCTATCAGTGGTCAGTCACTGATGATGAGTATGCCTGTTGGAACCACAAATAGGTTAACACCAAAAATATCAGGTAAAGGTGGAGATGTGAGGGCAGTGGGGCTTGTCAGAGGCAGCTTTGGAAAACCAGCAGTTCTGCTCTTGGGTTTATACCAAGCGGAAATACACACAGGGACACACTGAGGGGCACGTGCCAGGATGTCCAAAGCAACACTATTCATGCCAGCCGAGAACTGGACACTACCCATCACTCACCACAGTCGACTGAACAAACGGTGTCACATCCCGCAGCCGAGCCTGCACAACTGTGAGAGGGGAGAGAGCTCCTGCCGCAGCGGGGGAC
>NW_006922111.1:443370-449913 GCF_000298275.1 Orycteropus afer afer | reverse complement strand
ACAACAACAACACTAACCCAAAGGTTGGTGGTTCAAGCCCACCCAGCTGCACTTCAGCAGACAGTCCCAGTGACCTGCTTCTGTGAAGACAACAGCCGAGAAACCTTCCGGAGTGCAGTTCTGCTCAGTAATGCGGGGTCACCAGGAGTCGGAACCTACTGGACAGTGGGCCCAGGCTTTTGGGTTTTGGAGTCCGAGTAATGCGTAGAATCCCAAGTACCCTGACATGGACACTCTTCTCCCCATTTTACTGCCAAGGAGATTTGGGCTTAGGGAGATGGCCACGTGGGGCCCAGGAGCCCAGCTGTCCCTGACTTTCCATGTGGTCCCTTGGGCACTGCCTTTTGCTGGCCTGGGGTGCTGGCCCCCACTGCCCTCCATCCCTCTGCCCACTCACTGCTCCCCTCCCCCGAACAGAAAGGTCCTCCCATAGCCTCAATCTAGCCTCACTCCTTCCCTGGAGAGATCCTGCCCTCTTGGCACGTCCTCAAAAGCCGACGGAAGGGTGCCTGGATTCCCTAGACTGCTATGACAGAAATACCACAAGGGGGTGGCTTTAACAAACAGAAATTTAGTTTCTCACAGTTTAGGAGGCTAAAAGTCTGAATTCAGGGCAATGGCTCCAGGGGAAGGTTCTGTTTCTGCCAGCTCTGGGGCAAGGCCAGGGTCTCTTTTCAGGCTGTTCCTTGGCTCCTTGGTCATCTGCTTCTTCAGTGCTTGCCTCATTTCTTTGGTCTTTCATATCTCAAGAGATTAATTTGAAACACACCCTACACTAATCCTGCCTCATTAACATCACAAATGGGATCAGAACCACATGGTTACGGGTTAGGATTCCCAACACATATTCCAGGGTGATACAACTGAGTCCACAACAGGGGTAAGGTTTTCTTCAAATCACAGGCACATCCTGGGCCAACGCTGGCTGTGAGAGGCACTCTGCTCACAAGGGGTGTGCAAATGGAGATTGTGTCAAAACGGGAGCAGAAGCGGTGGGAGGAGAGTGGTGGGAGGGGAGTGGCAGGAAAGGAGGGGCGGGCTAAGCAAGGGGTTTGGGCCTCACTGTGCACTCAAAACCTAAAGAGGGCTGTTGTTGTTGTTGTTATGTGCCGTCGAGTCGGCCCCGACTCATAGTGACCCCTCCTTGGGTTTCCGAGGCGGTATCACTACGGAAGTAGGATTGCCCAACCTTCCTTCTGAGGAGTGGCTGGTGGGTTTGAACCGCCAGCCTTCTGGTTAGCAGTCAAGTGCCTTAGGCACTATGGCAAGGCTGACAAACCCAAGATTCGCAGACAATGGAGCAGGCTGCTGACTGTGGAGGCTGATGAATCCAAGATCAGTAGTAAGATGGCAGGCTGCTGGCTCCCAGGCTGTGAAAGGTAACAATCCCAAAGTTGGCAGGTAATACAGCAGGCCACCCTTGTTCAAGTTCAAAGAACGGGAGGTCAGATGATGACGAGCCAGGTGCAGGATCAAGATCAAGCAAAAAGCCAGCGAGCCTTGCCAGGATGTCCGTGCATAGTGGAAGCAGGCCACACCCCCAAGGAAACTCCCTTTCCACTGATTGGCTGCTCACAGCAGATCTCATCCTGGAGATGATTACATTATATCAGATCTCATCACCGGGAGTGACTACCTCATTGCAAAACTGCCAAACCATTGACAGTCATGGCCCAGCCAAGCTGACACATAACCTTAACCACCATAGTGTGAATGTCTACCACACACCCTGAAAATAATGGACAGCAGTTAATTCAGAGGACCCCAAAGCTGGAAACAGCTCAGTGTCCACCAATACACTGTTGTTGTGGTCGTCAGCCCCTGCTCAGTCGGTCCTTGACTCATGGCAACCTTGCTCACAACAGAACAAAATGCTGGCCCCAAATTCTCCAAAAGGAGCTCTGGTGGTGTGGTGCCTGAGGCATCTGACTGCTAACCAGAAGGCTGGTGGTTCAAACCACCAGCCAGCCACTCCTTGGAAGGAAGGTTGGGCAATCTACTTCCATAGTGATACCACTTCAGAAATCCAAGAGGAGTCACTAAGAGTCAGATCCGACTTGACAGCAGCGTGTTGCATTTGCGTAATTCTCCAAACAGGGAGCTCTGTGGCTCAGTGGTTAAAGCATTTGGCTGCTAACCAAAAGGTCACCATTTCGAGCCCATCAGCCACTCCATGGGAGAGAGATGAGGCAGTCTGCTTCTGCAAAGATTTACAGCCTTGGAAACACTATGGGACAGTTCTACTCTGTCCTTCAGGGTCACTATGATTCAGAATCTACTTGGTGGCAGTGAGTTTTGGGGTTTTTATTCCCCAAACAGAAGCACCATCCCTGAGATTGGCTGTGTATCAAACCATTGAGATCCACAGGGTTTCACTGGCTGCTATTCAGAAGTCCATCCTCAGGCCTTTCTTCCTGGTCTGAGTCTGGAAGGTCCACTGACACCTGTTCCGCATCCTAGCAACACGCAAGCCCTCACTGACAGGCGGGAGGTGGCTGCACACCAACACGGGTCTCCCCACGCAGAAGGTGAGAAATCAACCACTGAACTACACTGTGGTGTATTTATACAATGGAATAACACTCAGCAATAAAAAATCATGAATCCTGCTACCCACAGCAACATGAGTGAATCGTGCAATAGTGTCGAGTGGAGGAGTTTGCAGTGCACAAGTCCATCACTAGGGGCTCAGCATTAGGCACAAGCAGTTTGTGGGCTGCACAAGGCAACCCACTTCACCCGGAAGCTTCCTGCCCAAGGACACTTGGCTCTCTTGTTCTGTGGGCCCGGAAGCCTGCTGCGCCGTTTCACGCAGGTCTCTCAGTTCTGGTGCCTCTGCTGCTGCCATCTCTCTGCCATCTCTCTGGGGTTACAATTCCCCTCGCTTTCTTCTGAGCTGCCCAGAATTGCCTTTTACATCCATAACTCCACCAGCAGGCTCTTCAAGACAGCCTACGCCTTTCACCTTAAAACTCTTGTCATTAGGTGCTGTTCTGGTTCCCAGTGCCACTCTGATAAAAACATACCACCAATGGGGCGGCCTTAACAAACCGGAGTTTATTCTCTCAGAGTCTGGAGGCTTTAAATCCAAGTTCAAAGTGCCAGGCTCTAGGGGCTGGGTGCAAGCCCCTCGACCTTGGGCTTCAGGGACCTCTTGCTCCCAGCCCGCTGAAGCTAGATGCATCTCTTTACTCAGGCAGCTACCGGCTGCTGAGGCTGACAAGCTCAAGGTTGACAAATAAAATGGCACAGTTCCGATGTTACCAAACCACATGGCAGGCCATGAATTAAGTCCATTGTAAGTCCCAAGGTCGGCAGAGCATGGCGGGCTGCTGAAAAATGACATGGCTACATGCAGGGTTCAAGCGTGCCATAAGCTAAAGACCATTCCCAAGGCTGCTGCTTATATACGGGAAGCAGACCACATCCCTAAAGCAGCTACTCAGCTGCTTGTGGTAGATTCCACCATGGAGTTGATTGCCATTCTCATCACGGGGAATAACTACCACCAGCTGCCCAGCCACTCAACCAGGCCCAGCCAAGTTGACACAATAACATAACCACCACAGGTGCCATTGAGTTGGTTCTGACTCATAGCAAGCCCATGCACAAGGAATAAAGAGCTGCCTGGTCCTACACCATCCTCACAACCACTGCTGTATCTGAGCCCATTGTTGCAGCCACTGTGTCAGTCTGTCTCCCTGAAGGTCTTCCTCTTTTTCTCTGGTTACCTTTGCCTCTCATTCCATTGTGTGGGGGTCGCCATGAACCTGGGGTCGACTCAACAGCATCTAACAAAATCCACAACCTTTGTGGGTGGGGATTGAGTCGGGAAGTATGAGGAAGGCTTTTGGGGGCACTGAAAATGTCTTAGATCTTGATGTGGGTGGAGGTAACATGGGGTGTGTGTGCATATCATGTGTGTGTCTGTGGGTGGGTGGAGGTAACATGGAAGGTTGTGCATATTGTGTGTGTGTCTGTGTGCAAGTTCAAAGAGCTGTATACTTAAGATCTGTGCATTTTATTGCATGTAAGTTATACCTGAATTAAAAATAATAATAACTGAGTGAATCTAGCCAGGGCTGAGACAAACTCTCCAGGTTTACAAATTAAACCCTAAAGGGATAGTCTTCCTTCTGCAGAAATATGTCACTGTGAGTGGAATATTGGGCTTCCTAATTCGTCATTCCTGATAAAGGAAAGCTATGGCATTTTACATATCTGTTATGTACAATTATATACATTGCAGTGAGATTCTTACAGAAACGTAAGTAATCAATATCAAACATAGAACAGTTAAGTAGATAGGATACTTCCTCACTGGAATACCATGTAACCCTTTGCATTTATAAACGTGATGATTCTAGCAACAAACTATGGTCTCTCCCCATCCAGAGCACAGAGTGAAGAAAACCAAAGCTACCTGGGAGCAGTCAGTCCAAGGACCAGTGGACCATGAGAACCTCAGACGACACGACCCTGAGACCAGAAGAACTAGATACGCAGCCACCGTTGCTGACCGCTCTGAAAGGGATCCCCTAGGAGGTCCTAGATAGAGCAGGAGGAAACGTGGCACAAAATTCAAAATCATAAAAAAGACCAGGTTCATTGGTCTGATAGAGCCTGGTGGAGCCCCCAACACTCTGGCCCTTAGACACCCTTCAAGCCTGGAACCCAACTCATCTCCATGGCCCAACCTTCAAACAAACAGACAGGCCTGGACGGTGAATGGTCACATCAGGGCGGTACGCACTCCTTAGAGCAATCAACCGTCTGCCATCAAAGGCAGCATCTGCCCAGGGACACAGTTCCGAAGGCAGGAAGGGATGGGAAAGAAGGGCAAGGAAAAACAGGAAACACAGGGAGACGTGGGAGGAGCGATGTCACCTTGCAGGGACTGAGATCAACAGCCCAGAGCAAAATGTGTGTGAACTGTTGAATGGAAAACTGATCTGGTCTGGAAACCTTCCCCAAATCACACAAAAAAGCAAGAAAAAAAACTTTCAACAGAGATACTTGTTTTATAAATAAAATAAAATCAGAATTTAACTAGTATAATAGAGGTTTTTGTTAAAACACATGTAAATGTGGATAAAATATTGGAAAGAAAAGGGAGTTTTATTTTTAAAAAGGAAAAAATAAAAGTTGCCCTGGGGTCGACTGCAACTTAGGACAACGTCATGTATGTCACATATGTCATGGATGTCATGGATGTGCAGGAGTTTTCTCAGCTGATTGTTTTGGAAGCAGATTGCCAGGCCTGTCCTCCGAGGCACCTCCGGCTGGACTCTACCTCCCCAGCTCTCAGGAAGCAGCCGAGTGTGTGACCGTTCGCACTGCCCAGGCCGTTTCAGTAGGACGGTAATACGTGTGTACCTGTCTGAACAGAACATTTTTGACCCTGTACACGCGTTACGTTTTCATTAAAAAAAAAAAAAAAAAATTGCAAACAGGCCACGTCAGGGCTTGCCTTTCCAAACTCAGAAGGTGCATCCAGCAAAACCAGCCATGCTTTCTTTGTTTTCGATGTTTATGCTCATAACACACTTCTCACCTAACCACGTCTCAGGAAACGGAAGATGGAGGCAAAGATCTCCCATCATTCTACCTCCTCACGCACCAGAACTGCGGCATATTTAGTTCAGGATTTTATGTGCAGAGTTCACGTCGCTGATCTCAGACTACACGTTCCTGTAACCTGACTCCATCCATTTACGGCAGGTTTACCTTCTGCCGTAAACCTCCTCCACATTGCTCCGCACTCCTCTGGGGGTCGTAAAATGCCGTCAAGGAGGACCAACGTCATTCCACTCGTTGGCCCCTGGCTCTTATGTCAGGCCTCATGCTCTTGCTGCTAGACCAAAGGGTGCAGAGGTCGTTCATTGGTTCATAAGCCTTTCCATATTTGGGGTTATTTCTTCAGGCCGATTCCCAGAAGTCGGATGCACGGGTCACAGGACACATGTTGCTGCATGAACATCTCTTTCTGAGTTGGCTCCGCCACCTGCCGTTAGCTGGAAGGACAAATGGTTCTAATTAACGACCCGAAGTTTGCTCAGAGATCCCAGCTGCAAGTGTGGGGAGCCGTGAGGGTCCGTGCAAGCAAAGCAAGCTTGCTGCCCGGAATTGCTGCTGCTGCGTCTCGCAGGAGTGTTTTTCTAAAGTGACTGAGCCAACTTTTCTATGGACTTAGGTGTCAGGGACTCTACGGGGGCCGGTGGCTTGCCTGTGAGTGTGAAGAACCCTTGCTTAGCCGCCGGCCATTGGTGTGCCGTCCTGTGAGGGCTTCTGTGTTACTGGGATGCTGGAGGCTGTACTTCCTGTGTTGCAGATACCAGCAGGGTTGTCCATGGTGGACAAGTTTCAGCAGAGCTTTCAGACTGAGAGCAGGGAGAAAGGTCTGGCTATTAATTTTTGAAACTCAGCCAGTGGACCCATGGATCACCACAGGCCATTGTAGTGTTGGGAGATGAGTCCCTGTTCTGGTCCCCTAGTGCCTGCCACTCTGACAGGAATATACCACAAATGGGATGGCCTTAACAA
>NW_006922111.1:439761-442751 GCF_000298275.1 Orycteropus afer afer | reverse complement strand
CCACGACTCGACAGCAGCCTTGCTTCGCCACAGCCATACACAACAGGCTCTCCCTGAACCCTGGGCTTGGGTGGCTGTCATCCACCTTGGCACCATGTGGCAACTCAGAGCTTAGGAAGTCCTTTCATCCCGCTTTGCCTCAAACAGTCCCCATTCTATGGATGAGAAAACTGAGGCCCAGATGGGTGAAGGGATGTACCTGAAACTGCATGGTTACTGAGTTGCAAACCCAAAACTCCATCCACTCCCTGCACCTCCGGGCCCGGCTTTCTGCAGTATTTCAGATCTGAGTTGAACTGGATACATGTGTCATTCATTCACTGACTCAATGAACACAGAGCCCGAGCCTGTGCCAGGCCTGTGCGGTGCCCTGGAGGCCAGGTGCGTCAGGCCAACTCCCTGCAGGGCATTTCAGGGCCAAGGGAACGCCAGGAGCCTGGAAGGGAGGCCGTGGGGAGCAGGAGGGCTCTCGGAGAAGGGTCAGAGGGAGCTGGCCAGCTGGGCGTGGAAAGAAGGGAGGAGACAGCATGTCCAAGACCCACATGATGCATGTGGCTGACCATGGCACGGCCATGGCTGTCATGAAACTCAGATCCTGGTCTCCTGGATGGAAACAAATGTGTGTCACAAAGCACGCTGGGGAATGACCAGGCCTCCCCTCATACACACAGGATCCAAGGGACACGGGAGGACCACGTCTGCCTGCTTGTGCCTGGTGATGGCTCCTGGTGGTTCAGAGTCTTAGTCTCAGAGTCTCAGAGACTCAGGTCCTGAGGCCTGAGTCTGAATGCTGCCTCTCCCCCTCAGTGGCTGTGTGGCCTTAGGCAAGTCACTCACCCACTCTGAGCTTCAGTTGCTGTTTTGTCAAAGAGGATAATGATGGCACCCCCATATGAGTGCTGGATTCACTTGGGTATGAGTGAGGATTCAGTTGGCTGAGGTGTGGAAGGAGCTCTAGAGGTGTAGTGGGTAAGGCGTTTGGCTGCTAACCAGAAAGTTGGAGGTTCAAACCTACCGGCTACTCCTCAGGAGTAAGATGGAGCAATCTACTTCTGTAAAGATTTACAGCTTTGGAAACCCTATGGGGGTTGCTATGAGTTGGGATTGACTCGATGGCCGTGGGTGGGTCTGGAGGTGTGGGAAGTGATTAGCCCCGTGCCTGGCACGTGGGACTAGTGTGATCAGGTTCGGTTTAGGAGAAAAAGGAGGAGGAGGCAGAAGAGGAGAGGAAGAAGCGGGGTGTGGTGTGGAGGGCTCATTCTGGAAGACTCTGAGAGATTGGCCTGTGAGCTGAGAACTGGGAGTATGTAGCCTGGGTCAGCTGAGACGGGAGGAAGGGGCCCTAGAGGCAGAAGGAACAGTGGAGGCCTGGAGAGAGGCCTGCCGTCTTCGGGGCCTGGTGTTGGCTTCCTTGCTGAGATGTGTCCTGACATGTCTTTACGGAGCCCTGCGTGGGGGCCAGCCACCCTGCCAGGTGTCACCTCTCACATGACCCAGGAGTTGGGACTCTGCCACTTTACAACGGGAGGAACTGGGGCTTCAGTGCCTCCTTGGGAACGCACGGCGGGTCGGTTGGCCTGTGCCCACCGCCCGCTGTGCCCAGCACCCTGCAGTGGCTTCCTCGGGCTGTCACGAGCCCCATCTGCTGGGCTGGTTTGCCTGCCTGACCGGCTCCTGGCCTTCCTCCCGCGGCTTGGCTTGGCTTGTTTCGTCCTCTGCTCCCTCCTGCCTCAAGGCATTTTCCCTTTCTTTTCCTTGTCAGTCTGGATATCACACAGTGTTTGCTCTGCAGAGGCCAGGCTCTCTGCGTCACCGTTTCCAAGGCCGCCTTCCCTTACGGCCACATTCCACGTGCTCCCATGTTTCAGACAGCCACGGGCCTCAAACCCTGTGGGATTTGGGGTTTGCCGCTGTGACGGGTTGGGTGGGCTGTATGGCAGCTCTGGTGGCTTCCCCTCGACCAGCTTCTGCTGGGCTCCGCGGGTCCCTTCTGTTTTAACGTGAGGTAAGATTGGAGGTACGTGAGGTCGAACGTGCGTCAGGGGAGAGCGGCTGGTCCACTCATGGACTTGTTGCAGTCGCTGTCCCCATGTTCACAGCACGTCATGATCACGCAGCACCACTCGGGACTTGCACCCAGGGACACGGGAACAAGAAGCTGGCGCCAAGTTAGCTGTCCAGGGGCCCAGGCTCATGCCGGCCCAGCTCCGTGCACCACAGGCCGAGACACTGCAGTCGAGTCCTCTTCATGTTCGCTGGTGACCTGGAGTCCGTTGCTGGGTCCCGGTGGGGTTTGGGTGCCTTCCTGGGGGCCCATCTCCCAGCCCTGTGTCGGGCAGTGTTCTGTTTGGACCGCGGGCTGATTTTCAGCAGTACGTCCCCGCGCCTTTTGTCCTGGTTTTACTCTGGAGGCTCTGCTGAAGTCTGTGGCCACCGGTGACCCTGCCGGTGTTTAGAATGCCAGTGGCCTTGCTTCCAACCTGACAGCAACGGACAGACCAACACATTGCGACACACTGACAGCCGATGGTGGTCTGGACTGACAGACAGCTTATGCAAGCATGGGGCTTAGCTAGGTTCCACTGGCCTTTTGGGGAGTACTTTGAATAACTCAGTAGGCTCTGGGGCCCAGGGGCTGTCTGGCCCTAGTGTTGAGTGTCTGGCCCTGAGGTGATGAGGGCAGGCACATAGTGGCTCAGGAGTCAGGGAGCCCAAGAAGGGGGTGGTCAGAGAGTGACTCCATCAGTTGGTCAAGACGGGAAGCTGACTGGCCTTAACTAGGGCCCCGACTGGGTCAGGACGGTATTCGTTGCCCCCTTCTCACCTCTCAGCCCCCACTAGCCTGCACCTCCATCTGTCTCACCCTGGGTGAGGATGCATCTAGTTCGTCTTGGGGACCCTGGTTCAGGGCTGGCCCTGGGAAAGTGCCCGTGTGTCCTGTGTACCCCATAGCTGATGTTGTGTGCAGTGTGGGGCTGTGCAGAAGGGCC
>NW_006922111.1:431169-435056 GCF_000298275.1 Orycteropus afer afer | reverse complement strand
GAAAGCCTCCTGAACTGTAAGATAATAAACTCCTGTTTGTTCAAGCCATCCCATTTGTGGTATATTCTTATCAGAGTGGCACTAGGGAACCAGAACAGATGCCAACACAGAGAATCAAGAAGCTTGATTCCCCCAAACAGGGTAAACCCAGAGAGCCACACACAGGTTCAGGACGGGCACACTCCTGGACAACAAGCCCAAAACACCCTACATGAGCCGGGGAAGTGTGGGGAGAGACATTCTCCTCAAAAGAACGTTGATTACTCGGGGCAGCCAGAGGGAGGAGCAGTGGGAGCACAAGACCATGCGGGCTGGGTCCCAGAGACACAAATGGCCCCAGACATGGCCTTGGCCTCAAGGAGCCTATAGTCTGGGAAGGAAACTGAGGACTGCAATGGAATTGGTTGACCATAAATGAATACACAGAGGGCCAAAGAAACCTGGAAGAGGGAGACATGCAACCCAGATTGGGAGTCAGGGGCATCTCCCCTGAATGGAGTCCCAAAGTCCAGGGAGGAGGGAAGACTGTCCCAGCCACAGGGCCCCTCCGTGTTCCCTCTGCACCAGCCCTCGCAGGGCTACCCCCCCCCCAGCCCCAACCACTGTAGGGCAGGCCCAGCTGTTGGCCTTGGGGTCCTCCAAGACCTAAGTGTCCTCTTCTTCATAATTCCCAGAACTTGTCTTGGGGATCCATCATCCCCCCACAAATTCTGCGGGAGGAGGGGGCGGAAGCAGGCACAGGAGGTCCCTAGCGTCAAAGCTCTTGCTCCCGTCGCAGAAACCTCTCCTCCAGGCCCAGCAGCTGCTTAGACTTCAAGGCAGTGCCTCTGCTAAGATTTCAAAAGTCCGTTTTGGAATTTGAAATGTAATACCCTGTCCAGTGCCCTGAAGCATGGATCACACTTCTGGGGACGCGTTCATTAGCACACGTCTTAGGGTCAAGCGTTTTCAGGTAACTCACTTTGCTGATGTCTACCCAGCACTTAATTCTGCCAGGCACTGAGTGAGGGACTAAAACCTGAGTAATGGATGAGTCCCAGGCCATCCCTTGGGGAAGCTATGGAATGAGAAGCAGTTGAGAGCCATCCATTGGGTGAACTGCTTTGGGGTCAATGTGCTGCAATGCTGTCTTTTTTTTTCCCCCCTAATGGAGTTTGCCCCTAATAGGAGCTCTGGTAGCATAGTGGCTAAAGCACTTGACTGCTAACCAGAAGGCTGGCGGTTCAAACCCACCAGCCACTCCTCGGAAGGAAGGTTGGGCAATCCTACTTCCGTAGTGATACTGCCTCAGAAACCCAAGGAGGGGTCGCTATGAGTCGGGGCCGACTCGATGGCACATAACAACAACAACAACAACAATGGAGTTTGCTTTAGAAGGACGTCTGGCAGGCGCTTTTAACAACCTGCACTGCTTCCCAGCACATGTTCATTATTGGTGGAAAAGAAAACTAGACAGGAGACTATGCAAAATGCATGACAAATTTGGGAGGCATAGAATCTCATCATTTCGTGCCTAATCTCAAATGCCAGTTTTCCAGGTTTACATTTTGGCTACTTAGGGTCACAGTGGGAACTTAGGGGAAAAAAAAAAAAAAAGCCTAAACTAAAATAAGGGGCAGGGGAAAGTGTCTATTAAAAGGTGCCATGACCTAGACAAGACTGAACCTTGAAAGCAAATCTGAAGCTTTCCCCAGAGAAGACACATATTTTGGACGGCTGGTTTTATTCATGCCTAATCTTCTCTTGCACATGAAAACGACTTTAATAAAATGTCCCCCACACTCACCCTCTAGAAGGAGAGCATCTGCTTAGGGATACTAAGTTCTCACGACTTCATTCCAGGCCAGAGAACGCTCAAGATGCATTTCTTAAACCTTAATGGAAAATGAAACAGACCATAAAGACGTGAGATCTGCTTGTAGGAGACAAGGAAGGATTTGTTAATAGTTACATAGAGTTCATAAGACTTGAGGACTGATCCAAAAATGCTGTTTTAAACACTGAAGTCACCACCAGAACTTGAAAAGAGAGGTTGTCCTGCCCGGCTCACCCTCTAAGCCAGAGCAACAGAACACTTGGACCACCCTTTAACCATACCCGGAGTCACTACTCATTTGCCAAGAACGTTTGGAAGAAGGCCAGTTGCACAAGAGTGATTTCCTCAGCATTGCAGTGTCTCCCTTCACATGACAAGGCCTCATTCTTTATGTTGACAACTTTGGATGGAGAGATTTCCAAAACGCCGACTGAGTGCACGGCCTTGCCTTTGGAAACAGACTGTGAACATATTCCATCTGTTTTCTCAGATGGTTCCGGGTCATGACGTTCATAGTATGAGGTTGCGAGCCTTCTAGGCAGCTCTGTGTCTGGTTCATGCCCCCCAGCACAGGGCCAGCCCAAGACAGACCTTCAGAATAAGCCCCTCTAGGGAAGAGGAAGAAGCGGAGAATGACTCTGCAGTCTGGGGTGGCTGATGGCCAGTCCTTTATTTCTGCCTTCATAGGTGTCTTCTCAATGAATCTGCTCCCCACACACTGGTGTCTGTGAGTAAAAGCATCGAGACAAGCCAGAGAGGGAAACCCAACTCAGGCAAGGTTCTGACCTCTTAGCCAGGAAATGGGGCTCACACACCATGACTGCTAGCAAGACGCCCAACTGGATGTGGGCAGGCAAGAAACTCACAGACATTTCCCCCCTTCCTGCACCTTCAGAGAAGTGTCTCCTCCTTGGCTGGGCAAAGGTTGCACAATGCTGAAACACCTTCAAAGAAAGCTAATGTTTCTTAAGGAGCCCTGGTGACACAGTGGTTAAGGTCTTGGCTGCTAACCGACAGGTTCATAGTTCAAACCCATCCAGCAGCTCCACGGAAGAAAGCCCTGGTGACCCGCTCACATGAAGATGACAGCCAAGAAAAGCCTAGGGGCAGGTCCACTCGGTCCCATGGGGTTGCTACGGGTCAGAATAGACCCGACCGCATGGAAGAACTACAACAATGCTTCTTGGGAGGATGCAGTCCTGGGGGAGTCAGGTGAGTGAGAAGAGAAGTGAGGTAGGGAGGAGGGCGAGTAGGTACAGGAAAGACAAACAGCCACGTAGACACGCAAGCAATTTTAAAGAGATGGAAATTGTCAAACCTTTCATTTTACTTGGATCCACAATCAGTGCCCATGGAAACAGCAGTCAAGAAATCAAGCGACATTGCCTTGGCCAAATCTGCTGCAAAAGACCTCTTTAAAGTGTTAAAAAGCAAAGACAGCACTCAGAGGACTGTGATTGACTGCACCCAAGCCTAGTATGGACAATGAATAAAGAAGACCAAAGAAGAATCAATGCCTTTGAATTGTGGTGTTGACAAAGAATATTGAATACACCATGGACTGCCAAAAGAATGAACAAATCCGTCTTGGAAGAAGGACAGCCAGAATGCTCCTTGGAAGCAAGGAGGGTGGGACTTCATCTCTCATACTTTGGACATGTTATCAGGAGGGACGACTTCCTGGAGAAGAACGTCATACTTGGCAAAGCAGAGGGTCAGTGAAGAAGACCCTCAGTTAGACGGATTGGCCCAGTGGCTGCAACGATGGGCTCAGGGAGAGCAAGGGTTGTGAGGGTGGCACAGGACCAGGCAGTGTCTCATTCCGTTGCACATGGGTTGTTATGAGTCAGAATCAACTTGAAGGCACCTGACGACAACAACAGTTTGGAAAAATGGTTTGTAAAGTGTCCTCTGTCAGCTTATCTCCAACTTAACCAAATATGGAATTAAGATTTTTATAGGGTTTGTAAACTGAGTTGTCACCCCCAGGGACAACTCAGGGATGCACAAAACAGCAGGGCAGAAGAGCAGGAGAAAGGGGTTAAAGCCAGGAAGCCAGACAGAGGTACAG
>NW_006922111.1:424011-427724 GCF_000298275.1 Orycteropus afer afer | reverse complement strand
TTCTGCTGTGCATGGGGTCGCTATGAGTCGGAAACGACTCGACGGCACTTAACAACAACAACAACAAACTGAAGGTGTCCAGCCAAGATCGAAAAATAAGTTTTTAAAAAATTTGAATTTGATTGACTGCTCTCTAACCACAGACCCCACCTCTCCCTGTTGTTAGACTCAACTGTTTTATGTATTTTTGCTGCCACCGCAGCCTTGAAGACATTGGAATTGACAACTCAATGTAGAAGTACGACTTTACTCATTCTGTGTGTACTAAGTACTAACATAATGGGGCTGGAATTGAAAGTTAGATGCAAAGATTAATAGGTGAATTATATCAAATATTTAAGGAAAAATCCCTACTCTTACAGAAATTCTTTCAGAAAACAGAAGAAGAGGAAACACTTTTGAATTCATTTCTAAGGTCAGCATTTCCCTCTTACCGAAGACAAGACAAGGACATAGCAAACAAAGGAAACTATAGATCAATATCCCTCATTAACATTGACACAAAAATCCCTAACAAAATATCATCAAATCAAATACAGCATATAAGCAGGAAAATGCATGGCAACCACATGGGTTTACCCAGGAATGCAAGGTTGGTTTAACACTAAAATCGACCTTGTTGACATGAATCATACAATCATTTCAATCCATACAGAAAAAGCATTTGACCAAATATTACATCCATCTATGATTTAAAAAAAAGAAAAAGAAAAAACTCAGCACCCTAGGAATGGAAAGGGACTTCAACATGAGAAATGTCATCAGCATTAAACCCACACTGAACATGCTCCATGAGTGCTGGACCCTGTCCTCTGAGCCAGCTCTGGGTGACGCTGAGGAAGCCACAGCCTCTCTGTCCCCATGAGCTTATATAAAAGTCCCTGCTCTCCCTCCTTGCTCAAGGAGGCCCATCCAGTCCTTCCGGCACCCTCCAGCTGATCACCTGCTCTTACATTCCACACATCCCATTCTTAGAGCTCAGCCTCCTGTTCAGAACAGGACCATCATGGATGACATGTGACACACAGCCCAATAGACCAGATAAGCAGAGACAGCAACACAGTAAGAACAGAACATTATGTACATAAATGGGGGAGGCGAGAGGGAACGGGCAGGGAGGGAGGCAGGGGAGAGGAGAAGAGAAATGGAAGGAGAGGAAATAAATGCAGCAAAATGTTGCTGTGTTGTTGGTAGGTGCATTGTCCATTCTGATTTGTAGCAACCTCACGTACAGCGGCACGAAACCCTGCCCGGTCCTGCACCATCCTCACAGTCCTTGCCGTGCTTGAACCCAGCGCCGCAGCCACTGTCAGTCTGTCTCGTTGAGGGTCTTCTTCTTTTCCGCTGACCCTGTAATTTATCAAGCATGATGTCCTTCTCCAGGGATGGTCTCTCCTGATAATACGCAAAATCACTTAGACAGAGTCTGGCCATTCTCGCTTCTAAGGAGCATTCCTGCTGTACATTGAGACAGACCTGTTAGTTCTTCTGGAAGTCCATGGTGTATGCCCAATTCTTCACCAGCACCACAAGTCAAATGCATCAAGTCTTCCTTGTTCATTGTCCAGCTTTCACATGCATATGAGGTGATGGAAAATACCATGGCTTGGGTCAGGTGCCCGCAGTCTTCAAAGTGATATCTTTGCTTCTTAACACTTTAAAGAGGTTTTTGCAGCAGATGCATCCAATGCAATATGTCTTTTGATTTCTTGACAGCTGCTTCCATGGACATTGATTGATCCAAGTAAAAGGAAATCCTTGATAACTTCAATCTGTTCTCCATTTATTGTGATGTTGCCCTGTTGGTGCAGTTGTGGGGATTTTTGTTTTCCTTATGTTGAGGTGTAATCCATACTGAAGGCTGTAATCTTTTAAAGGTTATCTTAGGGCAGGCAATAGTTTGAGGTCATCCTGCCTCCATGACTCCAGAAATTCTGGATTCCATTTAGAATTTGAAATTCTGTTCTACCTTTTCCCCCCTTTTGACCAAGTCTGTAATTTTCACAGGATCAGACTACCATATCTTAAGTGCCTGGTGGGTTTGAACCTCCAGTTTTTCAGTTAGCAGCTGAGTGCTTAAGCACTGCTCCACCAGGGCTCCTTATCAACAGGTACAGGGATAAGGATTTACAACACATATTTTTGGGGGACATAATTCAATCCATAACACTCCCACTACAGCCCAAGGTCTCCTTCTAAAGTGCAAATCAGCCCACTTCCTGCTCCTTCTCAAAGCCCTTCACACTGGGAATCAAATTCTATCCCTCTCCAGGCCTACAAGGCCCTCTGTGATCTGGCCCCAGCTCACTCCTGGCCCTACATGTCCTACCCCTCTCTTTCCCTCTCTACCCTCCAGCCACCCTGGCCCCTTGCTCTCTCAGAGCCTTTGCACAGGTAGCTAACCCAGGCAGGAGCCCTTCCCCTCAACCTCCCTCAGGTCTTGGTTTAAACGTCATCATCATCAACATCGCCACAGAAATGACCTCCACACCTAAATATCACACAGCCCTCTACTGTCACTGTCAGCACCCCCACCCTGTCTATTTGCCTTCAAAGCACTTATCCCTAGCAATGGAAGTTCTATGTTCACTGATTTGAGTATTCTGTTTCCCAGTGATAATGAGGCTTTGTCTAATTTACTGCTGTATCCCCAGAGCCAAGGACCCCTGGGGGCACCATGATTAAGTGCTTAGCTGCTAAATGGAAAGCCGTGGTTCCAAGCCACCAGCGGCTCTTCAGGAGAAAAGACGTGGTGATCTGCTCCTGTAAAGATTCTAAAAACAAGCAAACAACCCACCCCACTGCTGTCAAGTCCAATTCATAGTGACCCTGAGAGAGAGAGTAGCGTTTCCAAGGTTGTAAGTGTTTACCTAAGCAAACTGCCTCCTCTTTCTCCAGTGAAGTGTGGGGAGGGTTCAACCTTCCAACTTTGGGTTAGCAGCTGAGCACTCAACCACTACACTGTCAGGGGCTCCTCTGCAACCTAGAAAGCCTATGGTGGTATTCTATGTTACACAGGGGCTATGATTCGGAACCAACTCAAAGGCATCTAACAACAACGTTGTGTGTTCATACACAGAACACTGAACCAAAAACCCATTGTTTTCAAGGTGATTCTAACTCATAGTGACACCCACTGGGATTCCAAGGCTGTCAATCTTTAAGGCAATAGATTGCTTCATCTTCCTCTGAAGAGCAGCTGGTGGGTTTGAACCACTGACCTTCTGGCTAGCAGCCAAATAAATGTTTTACCCACTATGCCACCAGAGCTCTTCACATACATAATAAACCCACAGCCATCAAGTCGATTCCGACTCACAGCGACTCCCATTGGTTTTCTGAGGTGGTAACTCTTTTTGGAAGTAGATTGTCCTCTGGAAGTTCTCTGTCAATATACTGCTGGAAACGTTTCTGAATTATCTTCAGTAAGATCTCACTTGCTTGGGATATTAATGATATTGTTCTATAATTTCCACAATCTGTGGGGTCACCTTTCTTTGGAATGGGTACAAATATGGATCTCTTCCAGTCAGTTGGCCGGGTAGCTGTCTTCCAAATCTCTTAGCATAACCAAGTGAGTGCCTCCAATGGGGCATCTGTTTGTTGAAATATCTCAATCGCTATTCCATCAATTCCTGGAGCCTTGTTCTTCGCCAATTCCTTCATTGCAGCTTTGACTTCCTCCTTCAGTACCATTGGTTCTAGATCATATG
>NW_006922111.1:405609-422867 GCF_000298275.1 Orycteropus afer afer | reverse complement strand
ATGATTTTCTGATTCAAAATGGCCAAAACCAGTCCATTTCAGCTCACTAATGCCGAGGATATCAATCTTTATGCATTCTATTTCATTTTTGACAACTTCCAATTTTCCTAGATTCATACTTTGTACATTCCATGTTCTGATGATTGATGGATGTTTGCGGCTTTTTCTCTTCAATTTGAGTGGTGCCACATCAGCAAATGGAGGTCTCGAAAGCTTTACCTTATCCATAGGAGTAAAGCTCAGTTTACTCAGATGATGCAGCTCTTTCCTAATCCTATTTTCAGAGCCTTCTAACCTAACCGGACTATTCATAAAGTTGGGTGGTAATGTATCAAACAGTGTTTCTTTGCTATTCTTAAGGTTTTCCCTGGCCAATTCTTTGAGAAGTGGATGGCCTCCTCCTTCTTCCTTGTCTGTCTTAGTTTGTAAGCTGGACTGATACCTGTGCACCATGTGGATTTGAAACACCAGTGGCTCAGCCTCAAAACTCACATCAATACGTCATCACGGTAGGACAAACCGACAGACAAGTTTGTTCCCTGTTGGAAACCTCTCGTACCACCCTTCCCTGGGTCCCTGCAGCTGACTCCCCTCTGTCCAGATTCCTAGGCCTCTCAATCCCCTTTCTCCCGCTCTCCCGCTCTGCTGCTTTGGGCGTGCCTGAGTTCCCTCTCCTCACCTGGATCCACCTGGATCCCTGCGGCTGACTGCTCCTCTGTCTGTGTTCCTGGCTTTTTCCTGGTACTTACTTTAGATGCTATCATTGGAGGGAAACAGGTAAACAGTGGCTAGGACACCCTGTTCCATTTTTTTAAAAACTTTTTATTTTGAGATATTATAGATTTCTATTCGCATAGTGTCTAAGGCATTCGACTGCTAACCAGAAGATTGGCAGTTCAAACCCACCAGCTGCTCCTCGGAAGGAAGACTGGGCAATCTACTTCCATAGAGATACTGCCTTGGAAACCCAAGGAGGGGTCTCTGTGAGTCGGATCCAACTCGGCATCAGTTATGCAGTTGTAAGGAATAATACAGACAGAGGTTCTGTGTAGTCTTCCCCCAGTTTGCTACAGTGGTGACATCCTGCAAAACTCAAGTCCAATATCACAACCAAGAGCCTGACATCAACTCAGTCATGGAGCAGGCAGCTCCTTCACCACCAGGTCCCTCACCTCCCCTTTCAGAGCCACACCCACTTCCCTCCTTTCCACCTACTCCTTAAACCAAAACAACCAAACTCACTGCCGTGGAGTTGGACCCGACTCATAGTGACCCCTCCTTGGGTTTCTGAGGTGGTATCTCTACGGAAGTGGATCGCCCAACCTTCCTTCTGAGGAGCGGCTGGTGGGTTTGAACCGCCAGCCTTCTGGTTAGCAGTCAAGTACCTCAGGCACTATGCCACCAGAGCTCCCCACCCACTCCTTAGCCACTGGCAAATGCTAATCTGTTCTTTATTTCTAGGATTTTGTCATTTCAAGAACGTCAAATAATGCAACCACACAGCATGCAACTTTTGGGATCAACTCTTTTCCCTTAACATGATTCTCTGGAGACTTAGCCAAGTCGTTGTATGTATCAGTTGTTCCCTCCTTGTTGTGGTTGAGTCGTAGTCTATGGAGGAGCCCTGGTAGTGCAATGGTTAAGTGCTCAGAAAAACAGAAAATTGGTGGTTCAAACCCACTTAGCCACTGGGTGACAGAAAGACCTGGCAACCTGCTCCCGTAGGATGACCACCTGGAAAACCCGACGGGGCGCTCTGCCCCATCCCATGGAAGCACTATGAGCTGGGACTGACCCAACAGCGCTGGGAGCAACAGGAGTCCATGGTGTGGATGCCTCAGTTTGACTACTCAGTCACCTGCCAAAGGACATGTGGGCTGTGTCCAGTTGGGGGCCACTATAAAGAAAACTTCTGTAAGCACTAGTGTCCATTGACACCTGGGGAGGGGGAAGTCCCTCACTACTGCTGGGTGGGAGTGGGAGTTTGACCTCACTAGGTCTCTGTAGAGGAGCTCTGGTAGCGTAGTATCTTAGGCACTTGACTGCTAACCAGAAGGCTGGTGGTTCAAACCCACGAGCCACTCCTCGGAAGGAAGGTTGGGCAATCTGCTTCCGTAGTGATACTGCCTCGGAAACCCAAGGAGGGGTCGCTATGAGTCGGGGCCGGCTCGACGGCACATAACAACAACAACAGGTCTCTACAGAGACCTTGTTACTGCTCCCCAGCTGGAGCCAGTGGGTGTGGAGGGACAGGTCTTGTTACCACTGGGTGATGGTGACAATCTTCACTCTCTACAAGGCCTCTTCTGACACCAGCCACCCCAGAGTGGGTGTTGGGGTGCCACACTCTGGCCTCCTGAGGGTGGGAGTCCTGGCTTCTTGCCTGGCCTCTGCCGGTGCGGACAGGGCTGCAGCCACGGCTTTCTCTGGACCAAAGCAGAGCAATCGCTGTCTCAGTTTTTCTTGACTGGCTGCCCTTTCCTTGAGCTTTGTCTAAACGAGAAGGCTTTTTGTTTCTCTTTTACCTGAATCTGTGTGTGTTGACATTTCTGGGTCGCCTACTTCTTCAGTTCCAAGTCTAGGATTTATGAGGCCAAAAAAAAGCCTCACCATCCCCAAGCTCCCTGGCCTGCCTTCTTCTCTGCACCTTCCAGAGTCCTCTGGCGTCTGTTTCACACAATGTCCAGGGTTCTGAGTTGTGCTTAGGAGGAGATCTAGGGAAAAACACATCTACCTCAGGTTCCTGGAAGCAGAAGTCTCTCTGTACTATTTTTGCAACTTCCTTTGGATCTGTTGGGATTTTGAAATAGAAGTTAAAAAGAAAGGCAAACATAAGCGTCTCACCAATTTGTTCCAGTATCAGAATACAATAAAGATATTTAACTAGAGTATAATAACTGCTATCCGTCCATTCAGGCAGAGTGTGATAGGTCCCAGAGGAAGGTTACAGGACAGCAGCTCAGGGGCGGGAAAGAGTGTCGCGCTGAAGTCACCAGGAGTGACTTTTCCCAGCCAACAGGACCGTGAGCAGCACCAGCACTGCCCAGAGAGATGGGGTCAGAGTTCTGGTTCCCTGGTGCGGCTCTGACAAGAAAATACCACAGATGGGAGGGCCTTAACAAAACAGGAATTTATTCTTACAATTTGGAGGCTTTAAGTCCAAGTTCAAAGTGCCAGGCTCTAGGGGCTGGGTGCAAGCCCCTCAGCCTTGGGGTCCAACTCTGCCTCCTGCTCCCGGCCCACTGGAACTAGAGGCATTTCTTCACTCAGACAGCTGTTGGCTGCTGAGGCTGAGAAGTCCCAGGTTGACAAGTAAAAAGGCACAGTCCCGATGTTATCAATCCACATAGCAGGCCATTAACTTAAGTCCACTGTAAGTCTCAAGGTCGGCAGAGCATAGCAGGCTGCTAAGCAACAACACTGCTACATGCAGGGTCCAAGCGTGCCATAGGCTAGAGACCATTCCCAAGGCTTCTCCTTATATACAGGAGGCAGACCACATCCCAAAGGCAGCAACCCAGCTGCTTGTGGTAGATGCCACCATGGAGCTGATTGCCGGTCTCATAACTACCACCAGCTGCCCAGCCACTCAACCAGGCCCAGCCAAGTGGACACACAAACATAACCACCACAGTTGGGCAGATAGCTCAAGACAGACACATGGGGTGGTGTCGTGGATTCAGCTGTGTCCCCCCAACACATGCATTGGAACCCTAACCCCTACACCTACATGTAATCCTGTTTGGGAACAGGGCTTTCTTTGTTGTGGTAATGAGGCCATGTCAGTGAATGGTGTGTTCTTTCTAAATCTAACGACTTTTGAAAGAGCAGACACCTACAGGGAGAAGGGATGTTGCATGAAGGTTACCAAGGAACCCAAGAACACCAGAGCCAGAGAAGCTGATGGATGAGGACCTGCCCCGGAACTGACGAGTGAGCGTTCCTCCAGAGCCAGGGCCCCGAATGCATGCTCCCAGCCTCCTGTGCTGTAAAATAATGAATTCCTGTCCTATAAGGCCACCCGTGTGTGGTGTTTCTGTTACAGCAGCACTAGGGGACGAAGGCAGGTGGTGTCTCTGGGGATTACAAAGCACTGTTCAAAGAGAAGGCATCATGACTGCCAACCCCACAGGGGTCCTCAAACACCTGCTTTAATTATAAGGCACTCAGAAGGCCAGGAGTCAGAACTGTAGGGGGTTCGAGCCAGAAGGGACCATGGGACCATCTGCGTGACCCTCCTTTGACTGTAGGAAGAGAGGCCACTGTTGTTCGGTTGGAGAGAGGTGGGAGGGCAGCTGGGCCTGAAGAAGGCCGTCTGCCTACCCGGGAGGCTGACTGTAGCAGAGGCCTGTGGCGGGGCCCAGCTGGCCAGCCGGACGCCAGGCTGGAGGGGGTGGAAGGATCTGGAAATCATCATCCTGCGACCACTCACTGTTCAAAAGCCAGACAAAGCCGTATGTGCACAGGCTGGGTTTTGGGTTTTGTTTGTTTTATTTCGTTTATTGGCCCTTCCAAGTGTGTCCGGGTGTTTCATCTTAGCTCAGAATCACTGGCTGCCATGGAAGTGTCTCAGGGAGGGTGTGACCCTCTCACAATCAAAGAACATTTACTTATGTCTCACATCTGGAAAATCGTAGGCTGAGCTCACAAAACCAGAAGCCCACACCTGCTTAGGGAAAATCAGAAATGATCATATTTGTGTTTCAATTTTTCCTCTCTTTCAGAACCAAACACTAGAGGGAGTGCTTGGGATGTGGGTATAAACAAAGCCCCAGCTCTTGAGTCATCCACCATCTTGTGGAGGACATGAAGCAGACCAAACACTGGATAGAAAGAGGTACCAGTCCCCAGGGAAGGCCATTCAGTATGGCGACCACTCCATCCTCCTTGAAGCCATCCCTTCCTCAGGGTCCCTTCTGTGACTCCAGCCTCCCTGGGTCTCCTCTGCTGTGCCGGCCACAGCTGCCACCACCCTTTCAAGGTTGGCTTCTTTGATACCTGGTCCTGGACTTCTCTTTTTTTCCCTCCACTCTGCACCCTGAACCAACTCCACCTCTGCTGTGGCTTCAGCTGCCATCTGCTCCTGAACTCATAGCTCTAACCAAGCTCTTGTCTGAGAACCCAGCACATACATCCAATGACCTACTAGGCATCCCTTCCCAGATGTCTCTGGTGTTCTCTGGACTCAACCTGTTTAAAACTGTGTGCATAGATCCATGGAGACAGAATGTACAGTAGTGGTTACCAGGGGCTGAAGTGAATGGAGAATCACTGCTTCGTGGTACAGAATTTGGGATGATGACAAAGTTCTGATGGTGGTTATACAACAAGATGGTGGTAGCCAAAGCCAGTGAACTGCCTCCTTTTTAGGTGTTTCACTGTAACGCTTTTTAATAATTGAAATGGTAATTTTTGTGTTATATATATTCTGCCCCAATTAAAGGAAAGAAAGAAAGAAGAAAAGAAACAGAAAAAAGAAATGGCATGCATGCTCCCACCCCAAGCCTGCCTTGTTGTTGGGGGCCACTGGGTGCCGTTGGTCAACAGAAGGTAATGTTGCCTGGTCCTGTGCTGTCTTCATGGTCATTGCTGCTAGTGAGTCCGTTGTTGCAGCTACGTGTCAATGCATCTCATCGAGGGCTTCCCTCGTTTCCCTGACCCTCTAATTCACCGGGTGTGATGTCCTTTTCTATCACCTGGGCTTTCCTGATGTCACGTCCAAAGGAAGTGGGTCGAAGCCTTACCATCCTCACTTCTGAGGAACGTCCTGGTTGTGTTTCTTCTAAAACTGATTGGGTTGTTCTTCTGGTGTCCACTGTAGGATATTCTCTGCCAACACCACAGCTCAAAGCATCGATTCTTCTGTCTTCCTTTTTCATTGCCCAGCCTTTGCATCTCCCGGTGTTTCTGCCTCTCAGCTGCCTGAGCCAGAAAGAAGCTCAAGATTCATCCAGCACCACCACCCCTTCTCCACCTTCTCCTCCTCTTAAGGCCCAGAGCCACCCATGGCCATTCCAGGCAGAGAACCTCCTAAGTCCGTTCACTTTTTCCCTCTCTCCACCCACCCTCCAGGCTGTGACCACCCACCCAGTAGGCAGGATTGTTCTGCTCAGCCTTCTTAGGACTTGTGACCCTGGTGAATCATTTCATGGCCACAGGGGGCTTGTACATGAGTGGGGCCCAGACACGATTACAGAACTGTGGACCAAGGTTGCACAAGGGACTTGGATGTTAGATGCAGGTGATCTGGCTTGTTCAAGGCTCTTTCTGAAATTTCAGTTCTGTGTCTAGAGGGGTAAGAGGTCACTGCATTTCTCACTTTGGAAAGACCCCACCCCAGACTCATGGGGTGCTGTCACCATCAGCCTCAATGTCTCCTTTGGAGAACTGGGAATGGGGAGGACCCAGCTCACAAATAGCCCAGCCGGACGTTTCCTGTGGTGCTTTGCCAAGAATATAGTCTCTGGGCTTCCTGAAATGATGGCAGGTCCATACGATTAGCGTGTCCCCTGCTTTCCTTCTGGGCTCCAGCCCAGGCCTCTGTGGGCTGTTGCACACGTGTGGAGGGCACCAGCAAACCAGGGGCCCCACAAGTGTGAGAAAAGGACAGCCTGGATTAAGTAACGCAAAATTGCACAGCCATCACCCTAGAAAGATGCTATGTCAGTTTCAGCAAGTACGTATGGTCGTGGTTGGAATCATCAACCAGGGATGTAATGCTGGGTAATGTAGCTGGCATGGGGACTGGGGGAGGGGCCAAGGCACGAGATGAGGTTGCTTGAGTGGGGAGGGGAGTAGAATTGGGAGGCCCTTCCCAAATGCTCCCTTAACAGTTATCATGTCCAGACCCTGTGCTAGATACTAAGGACACAGACCCCCACAGCAGTCTGTACCTGTCCTAGGGCCCACTGTCACATGGGTGCAGGAGTTACACGGGCAGCATAAAAGACTCTGCAAGGTGTCCCATGACAGATGTGTGTCTTAGGAATGACTGGACCCAGAGGAAGGAAGGAGGGAGCTATTTTAAACAGGAGCCCAGAGTTGAAATAATCTTTAAGCCTTGAACCAAAAATATCCCCTGAAGTTGTTGTTGTTGTTAGGTGCTGTGGAGTCTGTTCTGACTCACAGTGACCCTGTGGACAACAGGACGAAACACTGCCTGGTCTTGCGCCTTCCTAATGATTGTTGCTATGGTTTAGACCATTTGTCTCATGCTGGGTCCCTTAGAGAAGCAAAACCAGTAAAGCCTATACACACACACACACACACAGAGGAGCTCTGGTAGTGTAGTGCCTAAGGCACTTGACTGCTAACCAGAAGGCTGGTGGTTCAGACCCACCCACCAGTCACTCCTCGGAAGGAAGGGTGGGCAATCTACTTTGTAGTGATACTGTCTCGGAAACCCAAGGATGGTCACTATATTCTATACGTTTCACATAAATGGAGTCATTATGTGTGTGTGTGTGTGTATATATATATATATATATATATATATATATGAAGACAGAGAGAGGGAGAGGGGTATTTATCTCAAAGAAATAGTTCATGAAGTTGTAGAAGCTGGCATGTCCCAAGTCCATGGGTCATACGTCAAGCTGGAGGCTTCTCGTGACTCACGCAACTACAAGGGCTGATGAACCCAAGATCTACAGATAATACAGCAGGCTGCTGGCTTCAGAGGCTGACAAATCCAAGATCAGCAGCTGGAATGGCAGGCTGTTGGCCCACAGGCTGCGAAGGCAACAATCCCAAGATGGACAGGCAATAGGGCAGGCCACTGTTTGAGTCCAGATGATGATGAGGCAGATGAAGGATCTCAAGCAAAAAGCAGAGAGCTTTTCTGGAACTTTCCTATATATACTGGGAGCAGGCCGCACGCCAAAGGAAACTCCCTTTCAACTGATTGACTGCTCACAGCACATCTCATCATGAAAGTGATTACATTAACTCAGATCTCATCATGGGGAAGACCACTTCATAACTGCTAAATCAGTTAGAATCATGGCCCAGCCAACTTAATACACTACCTTAACTGTCACGCCAATGTTGTAGCCACTGTGCCAATTCTTCTCATCAAGGGCCTTCCTCTTCTTCACCAACCCTCTGCTCTCCCAAGCATGACATCCTTCTCCAGGGAATGATCGCTCCTGCCCACCAGTCATGTGTCACTTTGCCATACTGTGGTGGCCTTGCATGTCACTGTGAGGCTGGAAGCTATGCCATCAGTACTTCAAATACCAGCAGGGGCACCCATGGTGGACAGGTTTCAGAAGAGCTTCCAGATTAAGACTGATGAAGAAGAAAGACGTGACAGTCTACTTCTGAAAGAATTGACCACTGAAAACCTTATGAACTAAGCTTAGTAATGCTAAGTTAGTTTAGCTTAGTTAGGTATGCCTTGAGCAGTGTGCTATTTAAAAGTTCTGTCTCCCACCCACCCACTCACTGCCATTGAGTTGACTCTGACTCATAGTGATTCGTAGGACAGAGTAGAACTGGCCCCATTGGGTTTCCAAGGCTGTAAATCTTTACAGAAGCAAACTGCCTCATATGTTTCTCCAGGGAGAAGTTGGTGGGTTCGAACCACCGACCTTTTGATTGGCAACCCAATGCTTTAGCCACAGTGCCACCAGAGCTCCTTAAAGATTCGTCTATGTGGTATCAAACTGACAAAGGCAACTGGAAGAGTAGACAAGAAACTTAGGGGGCAGTGAGTTTATGTTCATGGGGGAGGAACAACAAAGAAGGGTGAGAACAACTGCCCAACTCAAAGAAGGTCATCTCTGTTGCTGAATTGTCCACAGAGAAGTTGTTGAATCGGTGTGTGTTCTGCTGTGTAGATTCTCAACAACAACACTGTAACTTATTTTGAACACAGAGCAGCTAACACTCAAGAAGTATTGAGAGATGAAGAAGAGGGCGTGTGTGCCAGGCAGACCAGAGAGGGCAGGACAATCCAGGCGCACAGACAGCCTGTGAAAAGGCCCTGGGGCAACACCCTCTAGGAGACCTGGGGGAGATTTGGCTGGCCCTGATGATGGGCAGCTTGGACACCGTGCCTGTGTGATCTGGTATTATACTGAGGGGCGTCCGGAAGGGCTTAACACAGGAGAATGATGTGATCAGATTTGTGTGTTTAGAAGAACTTTGGCCCATGGTCCTGGTCATCTCAAATGTCCCTGTGTGCTGCAAACAGCTTGTACTCGACCACTAACCTAAAAGCTGGTGGTTTGAATCCCGTCAGCAGCAGTATGGGAGAAAGGCCACGTGATCTGTTTCCACAGAGATTACAGCCAAGAAAATGCTATGGGGTGGCTCTCTACTCGGTGACATGTCAGGTTGCCACGAGTCAGAATTCATATAACGACAACAGGTTTTTGGTTTGCTGTGCAGATTAAAGAGTTAACACAACTGAAAGTGCTGATGTCGTGTCTGGCACACAGCAAACGCTCAGTTAAGATGACTTATTTTATTCTTGCTTTGCCCACAGCTGAATGGCAGGTGCAGAAAAGTATAGTCTGTGTACTCGTGACTGGCAGCATCCTTGCTGAGGGAAGCCAGGGCCACTGGCACAGTGCAAGGTTGTTTACTGGACACGGATGCCAGGCCAAGGGGAGAGTGGAGGTCTTGATGCTGCCCACTGTAAGCTGGCCAAGCCAGGTGCTGGGCACAGAACCATACCCACCCAGGGAATGAGTACATTTTTTCAATTTGCCAAGCCCTGCACTCGTGAGTATTGGAAGGACTTCTGCTCATTCACACTCAAAGGGTAGCAACCTCCTTAGGAGCCATGGAAGGGCCTTCATTGTCATCTCCATTTTGGGGCAAGGGCTGAACACTAAACACAGACTTCTCAAGGTGAGTGATGGTGCTGGGGAGTGAATGAGGAGGGAGGTCCACTCTCCTCAAGCCCCAGGTCAGGGCCCTGCCAGTGATGTACACTTACGCTGGGGTCAGTCCAACGCGCCATGGAATTCCACATTAAAATAAAATCCGCAGAACTTGAAGACAAACGTCTCCACTAACCCAAGGGTCCCCCACTTGGAAGTCTGAGCCAAATAAACTTGGATTCAGATCTCAGCTCCCTGCCCACCACGGGCTGAGGATCATGAGCAAGTAGCTTGATCTCTCCATGGTTTGGTTTCCTCATCTCTAACTTGGTAGGATGATAACAGTTCCCAAAACATATGGTTGACACAAATCTGAAATGAGCAAATGGGCAGATGGCCACCAGGACAGTGGCTGGCCTGGGACAGATGCCCCATAAATACCGGCAAAGAGCTCTCAGAGGTGGGAGGTAAAACATGCACACATATTTTCCATTAACACCTAAAATATGTTAGAAGGTTGTAATTTGGCCAGAGGCTTATTTGAATTAGTGAGCAGTGGGGAATGTTGTCGACCCAGGCTTGTGAGTGCCTGATGATTTCCGCAGGTGGTAGGAAAATATATTAAATGACAAAAACAAACTCAGAAAATTTTTTGGGGAAAAAAAAAGAAAAAGAAAAAGAGAGAGAGAGAGAGTCCTGTGAAAAGTCCTGCCTAAATATAGTAATGCACATTTTTGTAGATGCCAAAAATGGTGGCTGCATCGTGGAAAAAATACTGGTTCTTCCCAAATTTCCATCTAGCTCTTTCTTTAATCCAGGTGACCGGTGACCCCTGGAAGCATCCAGCCGGAGGAGCGTCAGCCCCATAAACCTGGGTTTGGGGCTTGGCCTGGTTCAGAGGGAAGTTTCACAACAACCCTTCCCAGAAAATCCAATATGGCAGCCTGACTGCAGTCCCATGCCCCTTCTCACCTCTGCAGGACGTTTTCCGTCTCCATTTTCAAAAGAAAAGAATGAGCACGCCTCCCAAAAGGGCTCTGGGAGACAGAATTTGGTCAAAGAGCTCAGCAAACAAACACAAAGCCCTGAGCACCCCCTCCCAACCCCTAATTGGGAACAGGTTACTGGAGCCGCCTGCAGGGAGTCAACCATGTGGCCTCTGACAACTGCCTTCTCCACCAAATTCTTTCTTTCTGATTTCGACATCAACCCTAACAAGCCCCATGCAGAACCAATTATGCCGAGCTCCGTGGAGAAGGTAATTACTCCAGTTGGGGGGCTGGAAGCGGGCCCACTCCACTGTCAGCCCTGTGATCTTCCTGTGCCCAGAGCCCGCGCCTGCCTTTCCAAAGGAAACCGACACACTGATTGATGGGGAACGCTCCGAAATGCGGGAGCGTTCTGGGGTGTCTCCACAGTGTTGTTGACCACAGAGAGAGCAGGGAGCGTAATGAGATCAGCCCTTCAGAAGGGGTGGAGGGGTTCGTTTATATGAAATGAACGGCTAAGTAAGGACTTCTCTTCCCAGGTATCAACTTACAACTGACGTTAGTCGATTTATAGCTGGCCTTTCATGGAATCTACTAGAGCTGCTGGGATAGGGTGGGGTGGATTAGGGCTGGTGGGGTTGGCAGCTAGTGGGCAGTGGCGGCTGTGGGGCTTCTCATTAAGTAATGCATTCACACACTCACTCCTTTGGGAAACACTGTTGAGTTCAGCCTTTACTCTGGGCTCTGACCAAGACATAGCCCTTAGACTCTGTCCTCAAGTTGCTCAGAGGCTCAGAGAAAACCAAACTCACTGCCATCGAGTTGATTCCAACCCCCACTGGGTTTTCGAGGCAGTAAATCTTTATGGAAGTAGATTGCCCAGTCTTCCTTCCATGGAAAGACTGGTGGGTTTGAACTGCCGACCTTCTGGTTAGCACTCAAATGCCTTGGTCCCCATACTACCAGTGCTCCTTCAGAGGCTCAGGGGAAAAAAAAAGAAAAAGAAAAAGAAAAAAACTCACTGCTGCTGAGTCGGTTCCAACTCATAGTGACCCCTCCTTGGGTTTCCGAGGCGGTATCTCTACGGAAGTAGATTGCCCAAACTTCCTTCAGAGGTGGCGGTCAAGTCAAGTCTTTGCTCTCGGGAGGAGACAGGAGAGAAAGACTGTGCAGTATGAAAGATGCATGGTGTGTTGTGTGCTGCCCGTGTGTCCTACCCTGGTGGGTTGCATGGTGCTGGGATGCATGGTAGACAGGTTTAAGCAGAGCTTCCCACTAAGAGAGACTGGGAGGAAAGCCCTGCTGATCTACGCCCAGAAATTGCCAAGGGGACACTCAAGGCAACAGTGACCTCAAGCAGGCCAGCGGGGACCAGAAGGGGTCTCCTCCTGCTGGGCATGAGGCTGCCATGAGTCTGACTCATGGCGAATAACGACAGATCCCATGCTGGACAGGGACGGGGTGCAGCACAGCGTGACACGTCACACGGTGTGTTCTGGAGGGAGACTGCCTGGGTTCAGATCGTGTTCCACCACCGAGACCTTGGCAAGTCACTTAACTGAAGGGCCTCAATTCTAGCTAGAAATGGGATGAGAGTGTGGGTTACAGGGTGGCTCACAGGGTGGGCCACAGAGGGGGTCAGAATGAACTGAGATAATCCAGGTGAGATGCTGGGAAAACAGCCATGACTCAGCAGGCTTTGGCCGTTGCTACTTTCCCATTGACATCACCAAGCAGAAGGAGAGCTGGTGACACCGTGTGTAAGTGCTCAGCTGCCAATCTTTCGGTTGGCAGTTCAAACCTACCCGGTGGTTCTGTGGGAGAAAGACCTACTAATCTGCTTCTGTAAAAGAGATTGCCAAACAAACAAACTCACTGCCACGAAGTCACTTCTGACTCATAGCAACCCCTAAGGGGTTTCTAAGGCTGTACATCTTTACAGAAGCAGACTGCCCCATCTTTCTGCCACAGAGTGGCTTGGGGGTTTGAACCACTGACCTTTTGTGAGCAGCCAAGTGCCTTAACCACTACATCACCAGAGCTCCTTCCATAAAGATTACAACCTAGGAAACTCTATAGGGCAATTCTATTCTTCTCTGCCACGTAGGGCACTATGAGTTGAAAATTACTCATCGGCACCTAACAATGACAACAGAAACATCTATCAAGCCTGCACTGAGCTCTTATTGGCTTTGCCCTTTGGGTACCTTTAGGTACCCAGCCCCCACCAGCCAGGTGAGGGATGGTGGGACTCGGGCAGGCTCTATCTCTCACCCTGATTCCCAAGAGCAAAGCCTGAGCAAAAGCGTTTAGATGGTGGAGATTCAGGAAAGTCGTGTGGGAGAGCTTGTGGCCTGCCTTCCCAGGCCACTGGAAGCTGCATCAGTCCCATCCACCCAAGGCTCTGCCAACGCCCTGAACTCCCTGAACATCAGTCCAACGTTTTGGTCTGGCTTCCAGGGGTCTCTTAAAGCTGGTCCTGGCCCCTCCTTCCGAAAACCTTACTTCCAGCCATTCTCAATGGCCCATCCTCAGAGCCCTGCTTAGGCAAGAGCTCCTCACCAACTGGGACTATCTGGGCCATTGCCCAGAAGTCAGAGCCCTGCCAGATGACCATCAGTCCCTTTATCCAGGACTGAGGGGGCAGGAGGAAGGGTCATGGTCTGCATCCCAGTGTCCTGGTCTCAGTGCAGTTCCTGGAAGCTCCCAGCTTCGATGAAATCCCAGATATGAGTTTATATTGTTGCCATTTGCATGTTCCTTCCAAAGGTGACATCCAAGTGGAGGAAACTGTTGGATTCAGGTTTCAGTTCAGTTTTCAGAAAGGGTCATGACCAAGTAGGATTTGTGTTTTTCCAAAGATCACTTTGACTGGATGTGGGATCAGAGAGGGACAGGCTATTGGAGGCTGTTATAATGCTTCAGGCTCCAGAAGAGGACCCCAAAGTAGGACAGGGACCAAGGTATTAGGGAAGTGGAGACCGAATCATGTCAGAGAGAGAAGAGTCAGGATACAGTGAGCAACTGACGTGGGGGCAGAGAGGAGATCAGGAATGATTACCAGGTTCCTAGCTTAGGACCAGGCAGTAGCTTTCACTGACATAGAGTTTGTGATAGGAGAGCAGGTATGGGGGAAGTGATGAGTTGGGCTTGGATGTGTTGAGTTTGAGAAGCCCATGGGATGTCTAGAGGGAGATCTCTAGTAGCAGAAAAGGAAGGAGCTCAGAGAAGAAGGGAGGCAAGGTGTTTTTGATAACCTCATATGCATGTGAAAGCTGGACAGTGAACAAGAAAGACTGAGGGAGAATTGATGCCTTTGAATTGTGGTGTTGACAAAGAATATTGAATATACCACGGACTGCCGGAAGAACGGACAAATTAGAAGTACAGCCAACCCACTCCTTAGAAGTGAGGATGGTGACACTTCATCTCACCTTGGACATCAGGGGGAGACCAGTCCCTGGAGAAGGACATCATGCCTGGTAAAGTAGAGGGTCGGTGAAGAAGAGGAAGGCCCTCAATGAGACGGACTGACACAGCAGCTGCGACGATGGGCTCAGACATGGCAACGATTGTGAGGATGGTGCAGGACCGGGCACGGTTTCCCTCTGTTTACGTGGGGTCTCCAGGGGCTGGAGTTGACTCGATGAGAACACCAACAAGGGTTCTTTGCTGTGACTGGTGGAACTCTTCAACCCAGACATTTCCTCCCAGGCTTCCTGATGCCTGGGTAGAGGAGGAAGCAGGAGACCCAAGTGTTGCAACCTCCCGAGGTGATTTATAGGGAAGATGTCTTGTGTGTGTTTGTTTCTCAGCACTGCGTTCCAAGAGGGAATCTAAAACCCCACATTCTGATCCTAAGTGTAATTTCCAGTCATTTCCACTGGAAACATCTGGTTCTTATTATCAAAAGATACTCACATAGATGGAGCATCAGAATCTTGGCTTCGGTGGATAAAGAAAACAAGATAATCTGAAGTATTGCAGCAACCCTCAGACATTTACAATTCCAAGAAATGGTTGTTGGATAAGTCCACTCCGATATCCAGTTTCCAATGTGTTTCTGGGAGGAAGAAAGCCAGCCCCTTGGTAAACCGCAGGCTGTTCATCTGAACTTTCAACCGAGGACCGTACGGGACATGAGTGGTGAGCTCCCCAGGGGTGAGGACCCTAGAATTTTCTCTTGGTTTCTCTCACCTAACTTGAGTCCAAGTGCATGGGTGGTACCCAGTAAGGGTTTATACACTGAGTAAAGAAATAGCTGAGTGGCACAAATTGGCACACGCTAGGTTTCCTCATTTAGCATTTCCTTCTGAGGGTTCTGAGAGCTTATTGCTGTAGCCTTGCTCAGACAGCAGTGGGAAAAGATGTATACGGAACTAATGTTCTGAACTGGAATCGAGTTAAATCATATATGAATGATTTGGGGTCCTCCCAAATACCATGGCTGTTATAGAGTGTGTGGTATACTCATGACCCTGGGTAACCCCAAAGTGTGTTTTCACGTAATGACAACTACCATTTATTCCCCCAAAGTGTGCCTTCACACATACGTTAAGCTCTCCTACAGGCCAAGGACCCAATGAGTTAGCTCACGTAATTCTCGAAACAAGACTCGGAAGATGAGATGTTGGTTATCCCCACTCAGGGGCGGATTACTCAATAAATACGGTAAGCATGGGCTGGCTTGTTTACTCACTATCTGTACTGAATAGTTTTGCATGTTGGTGAAAAACATGTGAAACGTTTGCTCGCATAAATTCTTTTAGAAGGATCAGCACAAGGCCGGTCCCTGTGAGGTGGAGGTTCAAGACATCTCAAATGTCCAACTTTTCCAAACTGCCGTGCCACGCCATGCCATCAGATCTGACATCGCCTCCTCTTCCTCCCCTCAGTACTCTCCTTCCTCTCTCAGGTTCTGTATTTGACTGTAGCATCTCACAGAACTCACCCACTGCCAAGGAAATGGCTCACTCGGTGGTGGAGGTCGGGAGGTTGGCAAGTCCCATGCCTGGGTCAGCCGTAGGTCTGCAGGATTCTCCTCACCCAAGGGGCTGCAGGCTGGAGAACCCAAATCGGCAGGTTAGACAACTGGGTGCTGTCTCAAGTCCAGGGGTGAGATGATGACAAACCAAACGCAGGAAGCAGAGCAAGAGAGAGCGAAATTTGCTAGAACATTCTCTAAAATACCCTCAAGGAACCAAAGGGTGGTGACTTGAGTGACACCCTCCAGCGAGGCGGGACTCGAGATACATCCCAACCTAAACAGGCATAAAGACTAGGATCACAGAACGGAGGGCGATGGCTGGAAGGGACAGCAATTCACCACACTGCACTGTTCACTGCAGATTAGTAAGGAAGCCCAGGAAGCCCGTTCTTACCTTGGTTGTTGGGTGCTCTGATACCTTCACCATTTTACAGATGAAGAAAGTGAGCCTTGAGACTTGTAGTTCATTTTTACAGGGCATCCACTGTGATGTGTGCTGTACGTAGGGCGCTGTGAGTTCGAACACAGCAGCCAGTGCTGGGCAGAGCTGGCATCTGAGCCCAGGGCCTGTGATGACACTGCGCTCCGTGCAAGCACAGTTTCCGAGGGCTTCCGAGCACGGTGGTGGCCTTTATGTCATTCGTCTACTGACTTCTTGTTGTGGGTTGAATTATGTCCCCTCAGAAAGATACGTACCTGTGAACATGAACTTATATGTGTGTGAGAAAATGGCCTTGTTTGAAAGTAGGGTCTTTGCAGATGTTATCAGTCAGCATGAGGTCACGCTGGAGTAGGGGGGTCCTAATCCCATGTGTAAAAGGAGCTCTGGTGGTGTAGTGCCTGAGGCACTTGACTGCTAACCAGAAGGCTGGCTGTTCAAACCCACCAGCCACTCCTCGGAAGGAAGATGGGGCAATCTACCTCCATAGTGATACTGCCTCCGAAACCCAAGGACGGGTTGCCATGAGTCGGGTCCGACTTGATGGCAAATAACAACAACAATCCCATGTGAGTGGTGTCCTCATGAAAGAGAAGAGGTCAAAGACACCCAGGGAAGATGGCCATGTGATGGCAAAAGCAGAGATTAGAGTGAGGGGTCCAGAAGCCAAGGGACACCAAGGATTGCTGCCACCACCAGAAGTTGGGAGACAAGCATGGAACGGATTCGTCTTCAAAGTCTCGGAAGGAATCAACATCGCCGACACCCTGATTTGGACTCCCAGCCTCCAGACCTGGGAGACTCTAAACTGCTATTCTTAAAAGCACCAAGCAGGTGGTGCTTTGTCACAGAAGCCCTGGGAGACCAGGACACTCTTCATGGTAACCCTGTGAGGTAGGTCAGTCTATCATCTCCACTTTACAGCAGGGAAACTGAGCCTCACAGAGCTTAAGCCACTTGCCAAGCACTGAAGCCTGGACCAGGTCCAAGCCAATTGGTCGTCTGTTCCCCGC
>NW_006922111.1:403491-404398 GCF_000298275.1 Orycteropus afer afer | reverse complement strand
CTTAGCCACTATGCTACCAGAACTCCCAGTCACACACTAGTTTTCCACTACTGTCATAAACGTGAAGTGTCAGATAATGAGATAGTCCATATGTGAGGAGTAGGTGTGTCCTAGACATTTCCTATAAGTGGGACCATACAATAGCGGCCTTTGGTGTCTGGCTTATTTCACTTGGCATCAGGTTTTTTCAAACGTCGTTGATGTTGTAGCATGCATCAGAACTCTGTTCCTTTTTGTGCCTGAGTAATATTCCACTGGGATCCCTGGGTGGCACAAACAGTTAAGCCCTCGACTCCTAGCTGAATGGTTGGTGGTTTGAACCAACTTAAAGGCAACTTGGAATACAGGCTTGAACAAGCTGCTTCTCAAAACCCTACAGAGCAGTTCTGCTCTGCACAAATGGGGTCGCCATAAGCCAGAAGCAACTTCCTGGCAGTTGACTGCAATATTACATTGTTCTGTGTGTCCATCAGCTGTTGACGGACACCCTTGGAATCACCCTTGAACTGAACCACACCTGCATCTCACATCCAATCCATCAGCAAGTCTGCCTGCTTCATCTTTAAAACACATCCCAAAGCAGGTCACTTCCCCTCATCCTCACCGCTCCATCGGGGCCAGAGCCCCGTCCTCTCCTGTCCAGCCTCCCCGTTTTCAGCCCTGCTCTGACACCATACACAAAAGGGGTCCCTTAAACAGATAGTCGGCCACTCCCGGCTCAACAGGCTCCAAAGGCACCAGCCTCATTCACAGTAAAAGCTCAAGTCCTTACAAAGGTCCCTCCAGCCTCACCTGCCCACTGACCCCCTCCTCCCCCAATTCACTCGGTCCAGCCACACAGACCCCCACGAACCCCCACTGACCTCTTCCTACCCCCACTCGCTCAGCTCCACCAACCCCCAATGCC
>NW_006922111.1:400525-401832 GCF_000298275.1 Orycteropus afer afer | reverse complement strand
AGATAAATCGGTTAGATGAATGAGGGGCTAACCTGCCTCCTCATCCTTGATTCGTGGTTAACAAAATCCCTCGACTCCTTCTGGCACCTACTCTGACATTCTGAGCTGGTATGATGGCCTCAAGCCACCTGACTGTAGACAGTGTCTCACGGTGAAATCTCATTTTGCCACATTCCAAGTTGTGGGGCCCTGATACCAGTTGTGATCATCTGAAGACCCGAACTTTAAGTTTATTGTTTTTGTTCTTGAGGGCGTATCTGTTAAAGCTTTATTCACATGACCAATAAAGATGCTTGATGGAACAGGACAGCTCTCCTAGCCAGCACGTCTCCCCTGAACCTCTACAATGGCCTCCTCCCCGGCCTCCTGCCTCCAGCCTCGTTCCTCTAGGAGCACGCCCAGTAGAGGTCCATGGGGTCAAGCACAAACCCTCCATTGTCAGACTGAGCTCCGCCATAGCCATTCTTGAAACCATGGAGCTCTCCATCCATACCTTCACCTCCACTCTTCACCCTCTGCCACCACCCCTTTCGTTGCTGTTGTTGTTAGTTGCTACAGACTTGGCTCTGATCCATGACACCCTTCTGTAGAACAGAACTGAGAGCTGTGTGGTCCTGCACCACCTCCATGATTGTTGGTGTGCTGGAGTCCATTGTTGCGGTCGTGTGTCAGTCAGCCTCATAGAGAGTTCTCCTTGTTTTCACTGGCCCTCTACTTGACCAACCATAGTGTTTTGTTCTAGAGGGTAGTCTTTCTTAATGACATGTCCAGAGTAAGGAAGCCAAAGCCTTGCCATTCTCACTTCTAAGGAGAATTCTGGTTGCATCTCTTCGAAGACAGACTTGTTTGTTCTTTTGGTGGTCCATGGTATGTTCCGTATTCTTGGCCAATACCATGGCATTGTTGTTGGGTTCGCCATTCCTTTTAGTCAGTGTATATTTAAAATTCTGTGTCACTCTTCAAGGCCCAAGTCACCTCCTCTTTGATGCTGTCTTTAGTTTGCTTCTGGGCATAATTTGCATTCAGTCAGTACCCATTGTTCACCTATGGGCCAGGAAGTATTCTGAGCACTTCCACATTATTGTTTTACTTTCCTGCGGAGTAGCTATTACTATCTCTTCATTTTACAGATGAGGAGATTGAGGTTCAGGCTCATTAAAGAAATGCTGAAAACTCTGAATTTGAACCCAGGACTGCTTGTCTCTAGGTCCTGGGTCTCCTCCACCTTCCATCCACCATCTTCTGCGTTCCTCCTCTTTGTCTTAGGCTCATGGCAGTGAAACCAAGTAAAGAGAAACTATTCCCCC
>NW_006922111.1:395380-399355 GCF_000298275.1 Orycteropus afer afer | reverse complement strand
ACGCAGTGTCTGCATCTGAGTATGCGATGCTGGAAGGGTCTTCCAGGCCCCTAAATCCACTCCATCTGCGAGCAAGATGTCCCATGGAACTCTGGCTGGGGGGAGGTGATAGGGAAAGGAAACGTCGCTTCATAGGCATGACCCCATTTTCTCATCTGGACCCCGGACAGGGGGGAGAGGTCCGGGAAGACGAGCCTCCAGGTGGAGCTGAGGGCTCGTCCAGAGGTGGGACCTAACCTTGTGCAGAGGGAGGTGCAGGAGCCTCTCACGGCTGGGCTCACAGCTCTCCCCTGCCCAGCCCATTTTCTCTGAAGAGGATTGATTTCTGACACACCCTACAGTGACACTGCCTCACTACATCGCAAAGAAAATCCTTTCCAGTGCCTCATGGCCACGATATAGGGGTTAGGATTCACAACGCTGTTTCTGAGGCCACAATTCAGTCCCTAGCAGTCCCTCAGGAAGTGGCGTCGGCCATGTGAGCACCTGGAGGGGAGCGTGTAGGCAGAGAGAAGGGCACGTGTGAAGGGGCGGAGTGGGGCGCATGACGGCGGGGTGGGGCCGGAGCCTGGTCATCTGCGGTACCCCCTCCTCTGCTTACCCAACGTGCGAGTGGGACATGCGAGGTATACACGTGTGCGTGTGTGTGCGTGTGTCTCAGCTAGCCATGATGTAACTTCTTTTTAAATGCAGGACCAGGCAGTGTTTCCTTATGTTGTACATAGGGTCTCTGTGAGTCGGTGCCGACTACGCAGCCTCTAACAACAACAGTGGCATTTGAATACAACAGTGGCCTATGCCATTTTAGCAGAATGAGATGAGCTCGGTTATGAAATGTTTAGTGCATGCAGGTGCTAAGATTTTCACTGTGCACCACATTGTCTACAAAGAAAATATCCCAAACATTGTACAACAAAGAAAACATCCAGGATTTTTGGGATGTTTGCTACGTTACTATCACGTTACTACCCCCCATGTTAGCACTATATTATACGCATGCTACAGTGAGTCTGTGGGTATGACCAACATGTTTTAAAGTAATATTGTTGCTGTTGTTGTTGTTGTTATTTGCCGTCAAGTCAGCCCTGACTTATAGCCCCTCCTTGGGTTTCCGAGGCAGTATCACTACGGAAGTAGGATTGCCCAACCTTCCTTCCGAGGAGTGGCTGGTGATATTATTGTTTATAAAAGTTAGGACCTAACTCTGTACGTAAATCCTATACTGTTAAAAAGTAACTTGACTGAATTCATTGTGGTGGTGGACAAACCGGAGCCCCTTGGTTGTGTGTGTCGTCTGGGACCGGAGTTCCCATTGGGTGTTTTCCAGAATGCGTCCGAGAGCATCCCCTTGTGTTTGCATCATGGCAGAGAGCATTGCTGGCCCTCCTGGGTGGAGCTGCTGGATCAGCGGAGTGGGTGTACAAGATGGTCCTCTCCACATAGAGCAGAGGTCTGTTATCTATTAATAAACTCTGTCCTCGCCCAGGAACCACGCATGTTGGATGCAGTTGCATATTGGGTGAATGTACCAAGACTTAGATTCGACAGCCCACGCCCACCTCTTGTTTATCAGAAAGAAATCGTATCCTCCCAAGAGAACTGTAGAGAGACAAGTTTCAGGTCCAGGGAGAGCCCATAGGAGACAGACATCAGTGACGGTGTTGAAGCGGTCCTGACTCTATGGTGTCAGGTCCAGGGAGGGCCCGCAGGAGACAGACGTCAGTGACGGTGTTGAAGCGGTCCTGACTCTATGGTGTCAGGTCCAGGGAGGGCCCGCAGGAGACAGACGTCAGTGACGGTGTTGAAGTGGTCCTAACTCCATAGCGTGGGCACCCTCGTGCCCCTGCATGAATGTTATTTCCGGCCGGCACACCCTCAGGGACTAGAGCTGGATCAGTTTCACGTCATGCCCTGCGGGTCCTGCCTGCTGCTGTGCTCACCTTCCCTGGGTCCTGTTTGCTTGGCATCTGCAGGTCTTCCCTTTAGACAACAGGGGCCTCTGTTCTGTTGATGTCACAAGCATGTGTTTGCCTTGCGTACTGGGTAATCTGTCCCTGAGCTAGGATTGTCCTTGAACGTTCAGCAAACAGCAAGCAGGCCACCAAGATTGGAGCAGAGTGAGCAGAGGGGGTGAGCAGCTGGAGTGGAGGTCAGAGACACAAAGCAGCACCTGAGGTCACATGGGCCTCGCAGGCCACCGTCAGGACCCTGGCTTGACTCTGACTGGATTGCGAGCCCCTGGAGGATTGGAGCGAAAGGACAGACACTTTGATGGCACTCTACCTGGTCCCTATGGCACCGTATTGAGGAACTATGTAGGTGGGTGTCTTTGTTATCTAGTACTGCTACACCAAAAGACCACAAACGGTGGCTTTAACAAACAGAAATTTATTTTCTCACAGTTCAGGAGGCTAGAAGTCCAAATTCAGGGTGCCAGCTCCAGGGCAGGGCTCTGAGGAAGGTCCTTGTCTCTGAAATTCTGCTCCTGCATGATCTTCGTGGGGCTTGGTGCCTCTCTTTCCCTCTCTCTGCTGCTCACTTGCTTATTTAAATTGACTCATGACCCACCGTACACTAATCCTGCCATTCTCAAATGGCATTATAACCACAGAAATAGGGCGGAGGATATACACCGCCACCTATTTTTTCGGGGACACAATTCAACCCATAAAGGGGACAAGGGCAGAAACAGGGACACCAGTGACTAAGCCAATGCAATCATCCAGGCAGAAGACAATGGCTTAGGCCAAGGTGGTAGCCATGAAAGTTGCAAGAAGCAGTCATGTTTTTAAATACATTTTGCAGTTCAGCCAACAGAGTTTGCTAAGGGTTGGAGGTGGGATGTAGGAGTGTAAACTCAAGAATGACATCGGCCTTTTTGACAACGAAAGAATGGACTGCCCTTCCTGAAACAGGGAAGAATTTGGAGGGATGAGTTTGAGGCTGAAGGAAATCAGTTCTGTTTGGACACGTTAATTTTGACTGTCTATTAGACATCCCTCAGAAGGAAGACGGGCAATCTACTTCCGTAGAGATACCGCCTCAGAAACCCAAGGAGGGGTCACTATGAGTCGAATCAACTCAACGCAGTGAGTTTGGTTTATTAGACATCCAAAGAGCCCTGGTGGTACAGTGGTTAAAGCACTCAGATGCTAAATAAAAAGTCGGCAATTCAAACCCACCAGCCACTCCATGGGAGAAAGATGAGGCAGTCAGCTTCCATAAAGACTGACAGCCTTGGAAGCTCTTTGGAGCAGTTCCACTCTGTCCTACAGGGTCACTATGAGTCAGAATCGATTCGATGGCTGTGGGCTTTTGGGTTATCAGACATCCGGAGCTCCCGGGTGGTGCAAATGGTTGATGTGCTTGGCCGCTAGCTGAAAGGTTAGAGGTTCAAGGCCACCCTGGGGCACCTGAGAAGAAAGGCTTGGTGATCTGTTTCCGAACAATCAGCCACTGGCCTGGAGCGAGGTTTCACGCTGACACCCATGGGGTCGACCCCACAGCAACCCGTGTGTCTTTTGTTTGTTTGTTTTGAAGAGTAACCAGTAGGTGACTGGATTTTAAACAAAGCCTGTCTGTGTGGAAGTGGAGAAAGGTGATGAAGTAAACAGAGCAGACTGAATTGTACATACCATCAGTCTAGGTGCTAGGTGTGCACATGCATATCCTACGATTCTTTCAACTCTTCTGGGCATTTGAAAATTTTCAGAAAAAGATGTTAAGAAAAAAGTAAAACAGTATCAGCCCTCCTGGACATGCATCGTAAAATCACAACAGGCGACGCAGAGGACAGCCACGTGGTTAAACAGCATCTGGCAGAGTCTCAGGTGTAGCAAGATCTGCAGTCCAGCCCCACCCACTGCCGTGGAGTCCATTCCGACTCATAATGCCCCTAGAGGACAGAGTGGAACTGCCCACAGGGTCTCCAAGGCTGTCAATCTTCACAGAAGCAAAGCCCAAACCACACCCACT
>NW_006922111.1:393629-394930 GCF_000298275.1 Orycteropus afer afer | reverse complement strand
CACACCCACTGCTGTGAAGTCCATTCCGACCCACAGCGGCCCTAGAGGACAGAGTGGAACTGCCCACAGGGTCTCCAAGGCTGTCAGTCTTCACAGATCAAAGCCCAAACCACACCCACTGCTGTGAAGTCCATTCTGACCCACAGTGCCCCTAGAGGACAGAGGGGAACTGCCCACAGGGTCTCCAAGGCTGTCAATCTTCACAGAAGCAAAGCCCAAACCACACGCACTGCCGTGGAGTCCATTCTGACCCACAGCGCCCCTAGAGGACAGAGTGGAACTGCCCACCGGGTCTCCAAGGCTGTCAGTCTTCACAGATCAAAGCCCAAACCACACCCACTGCTGTAGAGTCAATGTTGACTCACAGCGCCCCTAGAGGACGGAGTAAAACTACTCCACTGCTAACCAGAAGGCTGGTGGTTCAAACCCACCAGCCACTCCTCGGAAAGAAGGTTGGGCAATCTACTTCTGTAGTGATACCACCTCGGAAACCAAGGGGGGGTTGCTATGAGTCAGATCCGACTCCACAGCAGTGCATTTATAGGGTTTCTGAGCCTGTCATCTTTATGCTATTCATAAGGTTTTCCTTATGTGGGGCTGGCGCAGGATTGGGCAGTGTTTCGTTCTGCTGTGCATGGGGTCGCTATGAGTCGGAAACGACTCGACAGCACTTAACAACAACAACAACAACATCTTTATGCAAGCTGACTGTCTCATTTTCTTCTGCAGACAGCTGGGGATTGAACAGCTGAATTTTTGGTTAGCAGCTGAATGCCTTAACCACTGTGCCACTACCGCTCCTTCGCTACCCAGTAGTTTGAGTTTTAAAAAAAAAAGAAAAGAAAAACCATAGGATTGCACTTGACTGCTAACCTAAAGGCTGGCATGTCAAACCCACCCAGTGGCACCTCAGAGAAAAAGGGCTAGCGTTGTGTTTCTGTGAAAATGATAGCAAGAGAACCTGACAGGCAGAATAACTCTGATATGTGGGCTCGGCCTGATGGCTGCCAACAACGTTCTTCATAGAAGCACTTCACCAGGCCTTTCTTCTGTGGTGCCACTGGGTGGGTTGGAACTGCCAACCTTTATGTTAGCAGACAGTGCAAACCCACAGAGCAAACCAGTAGTTCGGTAAGGAGGTGAATTTTCACGCCATTAAAGAGCCACCAGGAAGTGCTGCTGGTGGCCAGCAGAGGGCGCACTTAAAACACCCTCGTGTGCAAAGTTTTCAAGCCTGGCCTTCCTTTCCATATATATATGTTGTTACGTGCCGTCGAGTTGGACCCGACTCACAGCGACCC
>NW_006922111.1:388188-392074 GCF_000298275.1 Orycteropus afer afer | reverse complement strand
GCGCCCCTGGAGGACAGAGTGGAACTGCATGCCCCCAGAATCTCCAAGGCAGTCAACCTTCACCTAAGCAGACTGTCAGGGTCGGATGCAGCTAATTTAAAGATCACCTGCGGGGGACCCCTAGTGGAACCCTGCCCACAGCAGGTGCCAATAAACCCGCCGTCCTGCTCTTCCCTCTGGCCTCCCTGACCAGAGGGTGGCGCCAGTGAGCAGAACACCCCGGTCCACGGTTTCAGCAGCAGCACCCGAGGCAGCCCCCAACCCTGCCCTGAGCTGAGGTACCGCTGCTCTGTGAGTCTGGATTTGAACTGCGTCCCCAGTTACATCATTTGCTCATTTGCTTTGCCATCGTGGGAACGTGTGTGGGTCTGGGTCGAGAGCGAGGCCAGTCTTCAGAGCTTGTATCTTTGGTGGCCCCAGGAGGCCTCACCCACCTTCTCCATCTGCTGTGGGACCACCTGGCCGGGCCCAACAACTCTTTCCGAGGCCCCCTTGCCTTCGGGATCGAGGCCAGGCCCTCTCTGATCCAGCCCAGCTACTTCTCAAGTCTTGGCTGCAATCCCTTCCCCAACCCTGTACATCCCAAAAACTCCAGAGAGGGTCTCCAGTTGTTCCCTCTCGCACACCCCAGGGCCTTTGCTTATGCTGGCTGGAGTCCTGCCCCAAGTTACTCTCCTGGAACATTCCTGCCAGTCCCTGGGCTCGGGTTGAGTGCCAGCCAGGGAGGGGCTTTGAGCGTGGGAAGAACCAGGCTTGAGTTTAGATGGGGAGAGGCACCAGAAGCTGACACCTGTCACGGGCACGTGACCCTGTGCACGCGGCCCCCTGGGACCCCCCACGAGGTGACCCTGTGCACGCGGCCCCCTGGGACCCCCCACGAGGTGACCCTGTGCACACGGCTCCCAAGAGACCGACCCACGGGGTGACCCTGTGCACGCGGCCCCCCAAGAGACCCTTGAGGAGAAGGAAGAGGGGCGTGGGCGAGATGTCACCATGCCTGGGCCTCGGGGCTAGAGACCTTCCATTACAGCTAGACGTGACCCGTCACCACCTCAGTGTAGAAGACCTCTCCTCACTTCCCATGTGGCAACTTCCAAGTCACTCTTCAGGGCTGAGGCAGACTGCTGACGCACCCCAATGTGTATTCTCCAGATCTTTAAATACAGCTGTTACGGTACTGCGTGGTCACACGGTCAGCCAGCTAACTTTCCCAGCCTCCACTGCAGCTAGGTGTGGGCCGTTAGTCCCGTGGACTGTTCTCCTCTTTGAGTCTTTGGTTTCCTTCATTCTCTTTCATTTCAGCCGGGAAGAGACCACTAGGTAGCTGTATCTTAGACGGCCGCTCACAAGCTTCTAAACCCCAGACGCTCCTCACTAAACTAGGGTGTAGAACATCATTTTTATGAGTGATGTTCTGCCAACTGACTGGATCATCCCATCAGACTATGGTCCCAAGCCCGTGAAGCCAGTAAGCCGATCCTGCGAGGTGCTTGGGTACATCCAGGTCTCCCTAACTGTGCCCCCACATGCTTTATCACATATGTGGACATGCACGTAGCACACACGAGCATGTACAGACCTGTGCTTTTGGTCCAGTGACTCTGTGTCCCTGTGTAGTTCACGTACTCACAAGAAGTAAACTTCAACTTTGTCGAAGCCACTGTCTCTGTCAGTGGGGGTCAGGAGAGTGAAACGGTCGAGAACCAGGCTCCCAGGTTCAAATCCCAGCACCACCACTTGCCAGTGTGTGACCTCAGGCAAGTCCCCTCACGTGTCTGTCACCCAGGTGGTTCTTCCGAAAAATGTATTAACCTCACCCCTGAGCCCGCACATCAGTGGTCAACTGAGTTGGACAAGTGCTGAGTACACTCAGTAAGGAAGGAAGAGTCCCTTCAGTAAGTGGTGCTGGGAAAACAGGACTTCCACACGTGGAAAAATGAACCCAAATCTATGCTCACGCACACACCAAAACCAACTAAAAGTGGATCAAAATGTGGAAACTAAACCCACAACATTCTTAGAAGAAAATGGAGGCATGAAGCCGTGAGACGGAGTTTCTGCAGCACACCTTCAGAGATGCCAACAAAGGCACAAGCATGAAAGACAAAATGGACCAACAGCCCCTTGCACAAAGGCTCCTGTGCATCCAAGCACTTTATCAACAAAGCGAAGAGACGCCCTGCAGACTGGGTGCAAACCCGGAACACATGTCCAACACGGGTCTAATAGGCCAAAATCCCCACCACTCACTGGCCGCTGCGAATTCACTCAGCCAATTCCACCGGAAGCATTTACGACTGAGCCTGACTCAGCATGTACCGGAAGTCTAAGGAAGACCCCAAACCCACCCCCACTGCCACCGAGGCAGTTCTGATTCTTAGTTACGCTTTAGGACAGAGTAGAACTGCCCCAGAGGGTTTCCAAGACTCTGTCTTTGAAGAGCTACTGGTGTGTTCAAACCATCGACGCTTCAGTTAACAGCCAAATGCTGCAGCCATTGCAGCACCACTGCTCCCAAGTAGGACACATGTCAGCTCAAATATCACTGTCTCTTCATAACTGACCCCAGCAGGGCCACGCCCACTCCCCGTGTGTCTGCAGTGTCCCCCTGAGACGGTCACTGAACTGAGCTGCATGGGACCCATTGCTCCGTTGGACACAGGTCAGCTCAAATATCACTGTCTCTTCATAACTAACCCCAGCAGGGCCACGCCCACTCCCCGTGTGTCTGCAGTGTGCCCCTGAGACAGTCACTGAACTGAGCTGCATGGGACCCATTGCTCCTCAGAGGAACCCCGCACGGAGAGAGGTTCACTATCATCGTCCGCAGTCGGAAGCTGGCTGCGAGAGGAGTTCTCAACCAACCAGGTGCTTCTGTGTGTGCCTTTTCTTTCTTTAATAGTGTAAAATAAAAATAAAAATATAATCGACTTAAGGTCGGCCCATTTCACACACACGCCATTCAGAGGTGACGAGGGCATCTGTCGTCACCGACTCCTGGTATTAAATTGTGAGAAATAGTCACCTGTGGGATCGTTTGTGTAGACTTCTTTCATGTAGTTTTTCCTGATCGTAAAAGAAAAGGAGAAAAAAGATGACCAAATGTGTGCACTCCCTCCACCAAAAGAAATTTTTACAGTAAAGCTAACAAAGTTTTGAGCAGTGTACTGCCTCCAGGCTCACTGTTGTCGGTGCCATCAGGCCGGCTGGGACCCACAGTGACCCGGGTGACAGAGCACCACCCCCCAGGTTTTCCAGGCTGCCATCTTACAGAGGAGGTCAGCAGGGATTGCTTCCACGGTGGGTTTGAACCGCCAAACTTTAACCTTTGTGCCACCAGTGGGATCCCCTGTCCCCAGGATGCAGCATACATTTAAAACCTAGGCGGCTGACTGAGACGAGGGGCACTTTGTAGGCACATCACTCAGCCCGGGGACCAGTACCAGCCCAAGTTCGAGCTACCTTAAAATCAAGTCTCCCAGGGTCTGAGTGTCGAGGCATTTTGCCGGTTCCCTTTGGTTTCCACCAGATCTTCTCAGAATGCTCCTTTGAGGCCCCCGACAGAAATGGCCAACTATGTGCCCAGTACTCAGTGGACATCCAATTGAAGACAAGACCCGCAGGACCCTTCTGAGGTGAAGTCAAGAGCTTCATAAATATGTAAACAGATCCTGATGCCATTGAGTCAATTCTAACTTTAGAATTGAACTGGGGTCCTGCCTGCCATACGAAAGCAGCTCTAGGCTTCTTCTTGGCAGCCCCTTCCCCTGGACAGTTGGCTGGCATTGCCGCCTCCTCTTGGTCTCAGCCCTGCTGCCCCAGGTTCCCCTGGGCCAACCTAGTGCCCTATTCCTGGGGTTTCGGAAGCCTCCCATCAGCGCACCCA
>NW_006922111.1:386384-387963 GCF_000298275.1 Orycteropus afer afer | reverse complement strand
CCGCCCCGCGGGCAGCCGCAGTCACAGCAGACGCCGCGTCTGGGGCTTCCAATGTCTCGCGACAACCCGAGGGGTCTATCCAGCCCCCTCCGGCCCCGCCCCCTTGCCCCGCCCCCTCCGGCAGCCGCACTCACAGCAGACGCCGCGTCTGGGGCTTCCAATGCCTCGCAACAACCCGAGGGGTCTATCCAGCCCCCTCCGGCCCCGCCCCCTCCGGCAGCCGCACTCACAGCAGACTCCGCGTCTGGGGCTTCCAATGCCTCGCGACAACCCGAGGGGTCTATCCAGCCCCCTCCGGCCCCGCCCCTTGGCCCCGGCCCCGCCCCCGCCCGCACTCACTGCAGGCGCTGCTCCTGGGCCAGGCTGCGGTTGCTGCTGTCCAGAGCCCTCCGAAGCTCCCGAAGCTGCCGCTGCTGCAGCCGCTCCATCAGCAGGGTGGCCCGAGCCTTCTGGATGCGCTGCCGGTCCCAGTCCATGTCCCGCTGGCGCTCCTCTTCCTGAAGCCTCTGGAGGGAGAAGAGGCGACGGCCATCACCTTTCGGGGCGGGGGGGCGGGGAGACTGAGACGCCGGAGGGGAGAGAGGGAACCAAGATCATGCACAAAGTCACGACCCCCACGCTGCCGTACTGCTGCTGGTCCTCTCCCACCCGAGGGCAGCAGGGACCCATATTCAGCTGGGGGATGGCTCCAATTGCAGGCCTTGCGGGGTGTGCCTCGTCTGTCTCTGTGGGCTCCTGGGGTGGGTTAGCACACACCACGCACCCGGACGCACCAGGGGGCTATTGCTCCTTCTGGCTGAACACAGCAATGCAGCCGCCCTACCCAACCACCAGGGACCAGGACCTCGTGGGTGGGCCCAGCCTGGCCTCTGAATTTCTGTATTGCAGCCCATTCCTTTTTGCACTTCAGACCCCCCCTATAAAACCCACTACACCCTAAGAGGCCACTGGGTGGGTGCCAAGGGAGGGAGTCCTTCCCAAGCATGGGATCACTTTGATTAGCCATGTGGAGCGCAAAACCTTTCACTAGCTCATCTTAGAGGAAACAGGAAGGGGACCGGGAGCCAGGGCTGCAGCTAAGCTCCTAGCCTCCACTCACCCTGGTCTTAGAGTAGGGCCTCCTGACCAGGGCCTGGAGTGTCCAATGGCCCTGTAGGCCTGGGTCCCCAGCCCCACCCAGGGATGGAAATATAGGTTGGTTAGTGCCTTTGCTTTGCCACCTCCAGGGCCACTTGGCTCCTGGGAACCTCAGTTTCCCCACCGGTCATCTGGGCGGCTCCTCAAGGCCCTGAGTCATCACAAATATGCTCTGGATAAGAATATGGAATGAACATCCTGCTTTGGTGAGTAGTGACTGGGATCTTAAAAGCTTGCAAATGGCCATCTAGATGCAATGATGGGTCTCTCCTCGTCCAGAGCAAAGAAGAATGGAGAAAACCAAAGATGTGTGGAAACAATTAGTCCAAAGGACTAATTGCAATCCTCAGCCTACACGACTATGAGACCAGAAGAACTAGATGGTGCCCGGCTACCACTGTCAACCACTCAGAGGGGGATCTATGTAGGAGACCCTGGATAG
>NW_006922111.1:381377-384959 GCF_000298275.1 Orycteropus afer afer | reverse complement strand
AGGGGACAGGGCCCTTGGCGAGGCACCCAGCACCCCACAGGTGCCCAAAGGAGGCCAGCCCCATGGCATTATTTAGGCACATGCTTTGGACCTGGACAACTCCTAAGTCCAGTCCTGGACTTCCTACTTGGTGCTCAGAGCCCCTAACAAAGCCAGGTCCCCCTCCGGCCTGTTTCCAGAGCACTTGACTTGGGTTAATCCCTCTATCTGGTGGGGCCGTTGAGACAGTGACTAGTAACAGTGGTGAGGTGTGGCTAGGACAGAGACAAAGGCTGTCCGCTAGGAAACGCCTAGGGCAGGCAAGGATGACCAGCGTTTACAGTGGTCACCAGGGGCGAGTGGGAGGGAGGGGAGATGTGCCGTGAAAGGCGGTAGGAAAACCAGGAAGTGGATGATGGTAACAGCTGCACAACAGTTCAAACATGACTGAGGTCATGAGCTGCCCAGGGGAGGAAGGGTGAGATGGGAAAGGGCGGCCACGCCACGACCGCACTCCGACACAGCTGGGTCACGAGGCAGTACTGTTCATGCCACTGCTTTCTGTCTTATTTTGAAGCACTTGTTCTTAAAAGGAACTCAGAGATGGTGGGGAGGAACTGAAGCCACGGCTGCTGGTACCAGGCATCAGCGGGGTTAGTGGAGGCAGACGTCCTCACTTTATAGAGGAGGCTGGGCCTGGACAGGTGAACCGACTCCCCTGCACCACAGGACTGGTTCCGTCAGTTTCTCGCCCAGGTCAGAGCTAAGAGGCGCCCTGGGGGCACAGTGTTTAGGCACTTGGCCACTAACTGAAAGGTTGGAGGTTCCAAGCCCCTCCACGGGAGAAAGATGAGACAGCTGGCTTGCATAAAGATGACAGCCTTGGAAACTCTGTGGGGCAGTTCTACTCTGTCCTCTAGGGGCGCTGTCAGTCGGAATCGATGAGAATGGGTTTGGTTTTTTTGGGGAGGGGGAGATCCAGAGCTAAGGAGCAGGGGCTGAGTCTCAGTTGGCTGGTAATGGCACCCCGCACTGCCCCAAGCAGGGCTCAGTTAGGGGGACCTAGGGACATCCCCCTACAGGTGCCAAGCCGTACCTGGTTCCTGTTGAATTCCTTCACGGTTGCACACACTGCCTTCCTAGCAGAGGTCTCTAGTTTCTGGAGGTGCTGGGCTGTGTGGTCAAGCCGTAGCCGCGTCTCTGTGTGCAGGGCCTCTGAAAGGGGGACGGTGCTCAGCTCAGCAGGGCACCCTGCAGGGCCACTCACACGTTCCTCTCCCATCACATCTCATCCCCAAGAACGGGGACAGCAAGAGTGACCCTTCTTACCTGTAGCTGTTATGAGTTAGCACAGCCCATTCTAACACAGCTTATAACAGGTGCCTGGCACTCACAAGCATCAGCGTGGGCTGGGACCACTATGGGTCGGAAGTGCGAGGAAGCGGCTGTCGTGAGAATGAACGGGTGACAGGCAGCACAGTAGGTGACAAGGCCAGACTGGGAGGGCTTGTAGGGCCTTGGACTGAATTTAGCTTAGACTCTGAGTGAATGGGAAACTGCTGAAGGGTTTTGAACAAAGGATTTGACTTCTAACAGGATCACTCTGGCTTCTGGGTTGAGAAGACTGTAGTGGGATGTGAGTAGAAGCAAGGAGACTGGTTAGTTGGTGAGTTAGATGTTCTTAGCTCATGCAGAGTGGTACTGGTGGAGGTGGTGAAAAATAGGTGAAATGTGAGAGGATTTGCTGCTGGCTGTGGTGTGGCATTTGAGAGAGAGAAGGGACTCCAGATGGCTTGGGGATGGAAGACGGGCGCCTGGATGAAGGGAAGGTCATTGGTGGAGATGCGAAGTCATGTTTTGTGAGATCAGGAGTATGTTTGTCATACACCCAAAAGGGGGACGACATCCACACACACAGTTGGATTCACAAGAGGATTCAGGGAGGAGTCCAGCCTGGAGAAATGAATTGGGGAAATGACGTCCTAACGGTATTGAAAGCCAGGGAACTAGATGTGATCACCAAGGGAGGGGTGCAGTGGCTAGAGGACGGTCCAGAGAACACTGGTGACAACAACATCGAGAGGTTCAGAAGACGCCCAAAAACCAACCAAGGAGCCTGGGAGCAGAGGGCCAGGATGGGCAGCATCTTGGGAGCCAAAATGAATGCTGGTGTATTTCAAGGGGGAGGAGCCGGTCAGCTGTCCCATGGGCCAACTGGTTGAGAGGAAGACTGATAACCGACCTCAGATTGGGCAACGTGGAGGTCACTGATGATCTTGGCCACAGCAGGTGCCGAGGAGGGGTGAGGGCAGAAGTTTGGTGGGACTGGGGTCAGAGGGCATGAGAGAAGATGATTCAGAAACACTGCTCGTGGCAAGTAGTGGGGAGAGAAGAGGACCTTCAGCAGGCTCTGACCTTCCGGACTTTAGAAGCCAGGCTGGGAGGAAGGTGAGCTGCCTGGGAGACAGGATGAAACCACCACAGGGGAGTGCTCTGAAGGGGACAGGCTTCCTGTCCCAGCTCCCCGGCTCCGGAGGGGACGGGCATCGCTTCCTGTCCCAGCTCCGGCTCCGGAGGGGATGGGTGTCGCTTCCTGTCCCAGCTCCCTGGTTTATCTTTCTTGTGGCTCCTCCTGGCTTTTCCTTACCCATTCAGCTCCATGTGAGCAGGGAGTTGGTCTTCTTCACTGCTGTGCCTCCCAGCCATCAGCGTGCCTGACAGAGGAAGGAGCCAGGGGCTCAGGGCTGCTGAGAGGACATGTCAGTCAGGACTGGCCTTGGTGGAAGCAGGATTTAGTGACTGCTTGCAGTTCCCTCAAGGAGAAGGACTATTTCATGGCCCAGAGCCTTTGCCTGAGAGAATTCCTTGGACTGAAGTGTCGGTGTGAGGCTGCGTGGTCACCTTCCCCTTGGTGGTACCCGTGTCCCCTGTCGGGACTTGTATCACAGGACCTGGGACACTGAGCTGGGCCCAGGTATTTCCCTTTTGTCTTCCCCAGCAGACTGGGAAGACTTTCAGGATGGAGACGTTCTGAGTCACCTTGGCATTCCAGCACCTCACTGGGCCCCAACAGAGAGTGCACCATCAAAAAGAGGTTCCTGGGTGACCGGTGTGTGGCTGGAGAAGTTTAATTACTGGTGTGTGAGCTGCTGCCATCTCCTATCTCCTCACGTGGTCTCTGCACCATGTAGCTGCACACATTAGTATGATCTCAAAGACCCAGGCGGTTTGGTGGTAGATGGCAGGCTTTCCTTGTGTGAAGAATGGGAATTCCAAAACACTTAATTGCGTTCATGAGGAACCTGTACCTAGACCAAGAGGCTGTCATTTGAACAGAACAAGGAGATATTGCATGGTTTCGAATCAGGAAAGGTGTATGTCAGGGTTGTATCCTTTCACCATATTTATTCAATCTGTCTGCTGAGCAAAAAGTCCGAGAAAGAGGACTATATGAAGAACACGGCATCAAGATGGAGGAAGACTCATTACCAACCTGCAACGTGCAGATGCCACAACCTTGCTTGTTGAAAGCGAAGAGGACTCAAAGCAGTTACTAATGAAGATTAAAGACTACAGCCTTCAATATGGATTACACCTCAACAT
>NW_006922111.1:379309-380882 GCF_000298275.1 Orycteropus afer afer | reverse complement strand
GTTGTCAGAAGGACCAGTCCCTGGAAAAGGACAACACGCTTGGTGAAACGGTCAGCGGAGAGGAGGAGGATGCTCAAGGAGATGGGTTGACCCAGTGGCTGCCCGAGGGGCTCAAGCACCGCAACGGTTGTGAGGATGGCGCGGGGCGGGCCGGGCTTCATTCCGTCACACACAGAGCTGCTGTGGGTCGGAACCAGCTCAGTGGCGCCCAACAACAGCATCAGCCTGTGGGAGACCCGAGTTTGATTCCGGCCAACGCCCCTCCTGTGCGGCCATCGCCCGTCTGTCCGTGGAGGCTCGTGTGTTGCTTTGATGGTGACCAGGTTTCAGCAGAGCTTCCGGACTCAGATGGACCAGGAAGAAAGGCCTGGTGACCCACTTCCAAAGACCAGCCATGACATTCCCCAGATCACAGGGGTCCAGTCACGCTGCACGTGGGCTCCCCACGAGTCGGGGGCTAACAATGACAACACGGACAAAGGGCACGAGGGCTGATTTGGTGAAGTAAGTATCGAGCCAAGGCTGTCTTTGTTTTATTACCTGCAAATTTGTGGTCAGTGCGGGCATCCTTCCATTCTCTTTGCTGCTGCAAGGACCACTCCCTGTTTTGTTCCTCTTGGAACTTCTTCCTCTCGGGGAAGCTTAAGTCCTCTCCCATGAATTTCTGCATCCCTGACACGGTGTTCCGGACATCGTCATCTGACTGCCGGGCAGGAAGAGCTTTCTTAAGGGCGAGAGGATCTGACAAATCAAACTCACGGCGAGTTTCCGGCATCTGGAAGTGCTGCTGGAAGTCGTTAATAACTGTGCAGAGATTTCTCCTCTCTCTCCTCTCCCGGTTTTCTAGGATGCACGTGATTTTGTCGTTTTGCCTCATTTCAGCAGCTGGAAGAGATGCAGGATATCACACACTGAAGATTCAGAGGAGAAAATTAATTTAAATCCACTTGCAAATGTTTTAATGATTATGAAAGTCATACAACCCTCCAAAAAGGCAATACAACAATTAAAGGATTAGTGTCCTTAATATGGAGGGAGAAAGTTATGGCAGTCTGCTTCCATAAAGATTTACAGCCTTGGAAACCCTAGTTGGGTATCCTTAATATGGAGTTTGGAGTCCCTGAGTAGTGCAAATGGCTAATGCATTTGGCTGCTAACCAAAAAGGTTGGATGTTCAAGTTCACCTTGAACATCCTTGGAAGAAAGAGGCACCTTGGAAGAAAGGCCTGGTGATCTACTTCTGAAAAACCAGCCCCTGGAAACCCTGTGGACGCAGTTCTCCTCTGACATACACGGGATCCTCATGAGTCAGAATCCACTCAAACAGAACTGGTTTTGTCCTTCATATACAAAGAGCACCTCCAAATCAATTAGAATGAGCAAATCACCCAACTGATAAATGGGTAGAAGATTGTTGTTGCTGTTGTTATGTTCCATTGAGTCGGACCCCCTCATAGTGACCCCTCCTTGGGTTTCCGAGGCAGTATTACTTCAGAAGTAGATTGCCCAACCTTCCTTCCAAGGAGTGGTTGGTGGGCAGAGGATAGGGGCAGGCAAATCACTAAAGAGAAAC
>NW_006922111.1:377959-378509 GCF_000298275.1 Orycteropus afer afer | reverse complement strand
CAGTGGGCCGGGAGCAAGAGGCAGAGCTAAAGCCCAAGGTTGAGGGGCTGAACTCAGACTGAAAGCCTCCAAACTGTGAGAGAATAAACTCCTATTTGTAAAAGCCATCCCATTTATGGTATATTCTTGTCAGAGCAGCACTAGGTAACCAGAACAATACACATACATACATACATATATATGTATGTATGTATGTATGTATGTATAAAATATTGAGTGAAAAAAAATGTGGCTGAGGAATCCATTCATTCTGATAGCATTTATATAAATGCTGGAAGCCCACAGCTGCTTCCATTATGTTGTTATGGATACCTACATCAAAGGGACAAAAAAGTGCATTGAAAAACTTATAGTAGAAAAATTATAAAACAGAAAATTAACTTTATAATTCTTTACTGTGGAATAGCTCAGAATGCCACTTCTGTTTCAGATGACAGAATTGATAACCACCTGAGCCGGGAAACGTAATTTGAATGATAAAATTCTTGCTTTTGTAAAAATTCCTCAAACCATGCCACCCCACCCCAAAAACGTGCATGGGGATGACGCA
>NW_006922111.1:372266-377354 GCF_000298275.1 Orycteropus afer afer | reverse complement strand
AATCACTCCATGGTGGAATCTACTGTGAGCAGCTGAGTAGCTGCCTTAGGGATGTGGTCTGCTTCCAGTATATTAAGAAAAGCCTGTGGATAGTCTGTAGCTTATGGCATGGTTGAACCCTCCATGTAGTCATGTCATCGTTCAGTAGCCTGCCATGCTCTGCTGACCTTGGGACTTTCAGTGGACTTGAGTGAATGGCCTGCCGTGTGGTTTGGTAACATTGGGACTATGCCTTTTTACTTGTCAACCTTGGGCTTGTCAGTCTCAGCAGCCAGCAGCTGCCTGAGTGAAGAAAAGCCCCCAGCTTCACTGGGCTGAGAGCAGGAGGCAGAGCTGAAGCCCAAGGCTGAGGGGCTTTCACCCAGCCCCTAGAGCCTGGCACTTTGATCCACACTTAAAGCCTCCAAACTGTAAGAGAATAAACTCCTATTTGTTAAGGCCATCCCATTTATGGTACATTCTTGTCAGGGTGGCAGTAGGTAACCAGAACAATATCCGAAGTCAATTTGGAAAAATGTTACATCTAGCCTGGTGATAGGTATATATGTGTCATCACACATATTTTTCTAAATTCAAATTTTTATAACTAAAAACAGGGTAAAACACTTAAAACATATAGAAAATTATATAGAAGAAAATAAACTTCACTCATAATTCTATCACCCTTAAATTACCACTGTTAATATTTTGGTAAGGAGCCCTGGTAGTGCAATGGTTAAACACTTGCCTACTAACCTAAAGATCGGACGTTCAAACCCACTCAGCAGCTTCATGGGAGAAAAGGCCTGGTGATCTCCTCCTGTAAAGATTACACCTTGGAAACCGTATGGGACAGTGCTACTCTGTCCTGTAGGGTCACAATGAGTTAGAATCAACTCAATGGCACCTGGTAATAAATATTTTGGTACACTCTTTTATTCTGTGTATTTAAAAAACAAAACAAAACAATTGAGAACTGTAAACCAAAAAAACAAAACAAAACCCCAAACTCACTGCCACTGAGTCGATTCAACTTACAGCAACCCCTCCTTGGATTTCCATGGCAGTATCTCTACAGAAGTAGATTGCCCAGTCTTCCTTCTGAGGAGTGGATGGTGGGTTTGAACTGACAGTCTTCTGGTTAGCAGTCAAATGCCTTAGGCACTATGTCACCAGAGCTCCCAGATATAATATAGTATTCCTTTTTACCTATTTCAAAAAATCCTTTTTTTAAAAAAAAAAAGTTTAAATCATTGGATTTGATGAGGGAAAGTGAACATTTAGTCTAAGACCAAAAAAAAAAAAGGAAAAGGAAGAAAGAAAATGAGCTGCCATGTTGTTGAATACAACTCATGGCAACCATGGGCATGCATGTCTGAGTAGAACTGTGATCACCAGGTCTTTCTTCCTAGGCACTTTTGGGGAGACTTGAACCTCCAACTTTTGGTTAGCAGCCCAACATGTTCGGTTCATACACTGCAGGGATTCCATTGAAGAGCAAGAACATTTACGTGAATCATTTCCATCCCTGAGTCAGCTCTACAGTGTGAGTGTGAGTGTGAGTGTGTGTCATCCGGCACAGACCCTGGAGATTTTGTCGTATTCAGCTGACTTCCAGGGAAGGTCCTGGCAGAGAATACACACACATGTGTGCATTTTAAGATTTTTCATGTCAACTTCCTTTTTTTTTTTTTTTAAGAAAACAGGAAATCGTGCATCTACCCTTAAAATATATTCCCTTCAACCCACATGAAAATTCATATGGCTGTTATTCTTTTAAGAGAGGCAGAATTTGTTCATCAAGTTAACTGGGCCCAAGAAATAATTAAATTTTGAAAGGAAGAGGAGCATGCAAATGACAACTTTTTACATATATGAAGAAATGAGGGCAGAAGTTGACTGTCACACAGCCCTAAGTCCCTAGATACCGGGGGAAAAAAAAAAAACCAACCCACTGCCATCCAGTCAATTCCAACTCCTAGCCACCCCACGACAGGCATGCAGAAAATGCTCACCAAAGGTTTCATGTCTAGCTTTTTCAGTTGCTTCTTTTATCTTCTGGTCATGAACCTGGACATCCCAGGCTCCTGGGTCTCCCTGGGAACAGAAAACAAGGGGAGAGGGGTTAGAGCCAGATACTTTGTTCAGTTGATAACAATCCTACTTATCCTGCAGCCTTGGCCACCATAAATGACTTGTCTAAGAGCACACCAGGCCTTGTCATGCCTGGATGCTACTTATTGTTGGTTCTTCACCCTGTATTGTCCCCGGAGTTTTCTTCCCTTTTTCTCTTGGTTAACAGATACTCATCCTCATAATGGCTGCTTAGGCATCACCTCCTCCAGGAAGCCTTCTGTGGCTTCCCTTCCCAACCCAGGCTGTGTTCCTTGAGCTTCCCTCCCCCATAGCATTTTAATGTGTCTGTTTTCATGTTTGCATCTTCCATGAGCTCTTTAAGGAAAAAAAATAACAAGTTCCCGTCAGTCAATTCCAACTCCTGGAGACCTCACATGTGTCAGAGTAAAACTGTGCTCCCTAGCGTTTTCAGGGACTGATTTTTTCGGAAGTAGATAGCCAGGCCTTTCTTTGGGCGCATCTCTGAATGGACTGGCACCTTTCTGTTAGCAGCGAGCTCATTAAGCCTTTGCATCAGCAGGGACTCTTCTAGGAACTGCCTATCCCTCATCTCCCGAGGCACTGCCACAAAGTGGGTACGCACGTGCGTATGTTAAATGAATGGACTGGATGGAACCCGGTGGTGTTGTAGGAAACATGGCTCATGGGGCGGAGAACCGCATTCTAATCCCAGGCTAGTCACTAACTCCAAGCAAGCCCCCTCCGTGCCCTGGGACTCACTTTGTCTGTCATGTGGCAAGGGAGAGGGTTGCACTGTCTGGTCGGCTAAAGTCCTGCCCATCCTCTGCAAATTCAATACATGGACCTATCACACGTACATACCCCACCCGTGCGGCTCGCTTGCATCAAAAACATTAAAGTTTTCACTCCAACAGGACATCTTCTTTTCTCTCCCGCCGTCCGCCCCCTCCACCTTCCCTCCTAGCCTTTCCCTTTGAGGGCCTCACCCCGATGATCCTGTTTCTGGCGTTGAAGATCCGTTTCTGCCTGCACAACTCCATCTGCCTCCTCTTGGCCAGGCCAACATCTTGCGCCAGGTCCTTGGGTAACGCGACCTCCATGACGCTAGGAGTCGCCAAGAAATTCCAAGGGGTTTTTAGGACGTGCAAGTTAAAAAGCTAACAAAAGTAAAAAAGCTGAAGCCCTAGGAGGTTGGGCGGCTGGGAATCGAGTCTGCGTCCCAGCCTTGCAGTCCAGCTTCGCCCGACGTCGCCAAGGGCGCTGAGCCCGGCTCCCTCCAGACGTCAACTATTCCGGTTGCTAAGGAACAGCGGCGCTCTCGCCAACCTCCCGGCTCTCTTCTCGCGATAAGGCGCGAGTTGCTTCCCGCGCTTTTGCGGCCTCGGTGTGAGGAGCTGCAGAGGCACGGAGGCGCTGTCATGGGCCACCTTGAGGTGCTGCTCGTGGAGAATTTCAAATCATGGCGGGGCCACCAGATCATCGGCCCCTTCAAGAGGTTTACCTGTATCATCGGCCCCAACGGCTCTGGTAACTGGGCGCCTAGGGCGGGACCCCAGTAGCCTCCAAACTCCCACTTGGCGCGCAGTCCCTGCGGGTTTTAGCTGAGGGGACGTGCGGGCTTCACGCGGCCTGGACTCGGGACAGCTACTGTGGGTGTCAGAAACAGCACGCCCCGGCTCCCACAGCCTCAGACCCTGGCTCCCACAGACCCCGGTCCCCACAGACCCCAGACCCCAGACCCTAGACCCAGTTCCCACAGACCCCAGACTCTAGACCCCGGTTCCCACAGACCCCAGACCCCGGCTCCCACAGACCCCGGTCCCCACAGACCCCAGACGCTAGAACCCGGTTCCCACAGACCCCGTCTCCCACAACCCCAAACCCTGGTCCCCATAGACCCCAGACCCTATTCCCTACAGACCCCAGACCCCGACCCCTTCAGACCCCGACCCCCTCAGACCCCAGCCCCCACTGCCCATAGACCCCGACCTCCAAAGCCCCATGCCCCACAGCACGGACCCTAGCCCCAGCCCTCACAGACCCCAGACCCGTGCCCCACAGACCCAAGACCCCAGCCCCCACAACCCCAGACCCTGGACTTCCCAGGCCCTGTGCCCCAGAGAGCACGGACCCCAGATCTCGGCCCTCACAGACCCCAGACCCCGTGTCCCACAGACCCAAGACCCTGGCCCCCACAGCCCACAGACCCTGGCCTCCCCAGGCCCTGTGCCCCACAGAGCATGGACCCCAGACCCTGGTACCCACAGTCCACAGACCCCAGACTCCGACCCCCACAGATCCTATATTCCAGCCTCCACAGACCCAAGCCCCCACAGCCCACAGACCCCAGACCTGGTCTCATACAGTCTCCAACTTTTTTTCTCCACAGACTCTGCCCCCATCCCTCATAGATCCTGCCTTTGTCTCCCACAGACCCCTCACCCCTCAGATTCCCCCACAGATCCCAACCCTCACATACCCTGGATGTTCCCCGTCCCCAGGGCTTCAGCTTTCTCCCTTCACATACTGTAGCTCTCTGGCTCCTGACCCCTCCCTGTCCTCCTACTCTACTCTTGTTCCCTCTGCCTGTGAACTGCTCCTGTGCTAAGTCCTTATCACTCCTTTTCTGTGGTCTCTTCCTCTTTTCACTCAAAGATTAAATGGGAGCAAATAGCTCTTGAGGAGGTTATTGGTTCCATAGAATCTTCGACGTAGAACTATAATGATAATGATCAGGTTTAGTGAGCTCTTACCAAGCTCCTGGCACCACTATTTTTGTTTCACTCTCATGATCCCTCCATGTGGTTTTATCCATATTTTATAGCTAAGAAACTGAGGTACATGGGGGAGGTGAATTGCCAAGGTTAACGAATCCAGGCCTGGCCAGGCCCCCACTGTGCTGTGATGGAAGACAGGGGCATTCTTACACTAACCTTTGCCGCTTGTTTTTCAGGAAGTCATTGGGCCCATTGCCAGCTGATTTTCACCTTTTAACTGGTGATTACATGACAA
>NW_006922111.1:363269-370146 GCF_000298275.1 Orycteropus afer afer | reverse complement strand
ACTTCAGGTGGTAATTCCCATATTTATAAAATAGCCATAACAGAAATTCAGAGAAGTTAAGTGATTTTTGCCATGGTATAATACCTAACAACGAGATCTGGAATTTAAATCCTTAAATTTAGACCACTTAGTGACCTGCATATAACTTTTCAGTCACATGCATTTTGAATATTGACAAGACAGGACTGTTTAGACATGGATAGTGACTGTATTTCACATCTGTTCGTGGCCTGGTTTCTTGGGCTTGGGGTAAAGATTATCATTATGAACTAATAACCTTTTTTCTACCTATTTTTTCTTCCCCAGGAAAATCTAATGTAATGGATGCACTTAGTTTTGTAATGGGAGAAAAAATAGCTAATTTAAGAGTGAAAAATATTCAAGAACTTATTCATGGAGCACATATTGGAAAACCTGTTTCTTCTTCTGCAAGTGTAAAAATTGTGTATGTGGAGGACAGTGGAGAAGAGAAAACATTTGCAAGAATCATTCGAGGTTATTTTTTTTATAGGTTTTTGTTTAAGTCATTTGATTTTAAGAGTCGAGTGAGGCTACTTGATTTTTCTTTTTTGAAGGTTATGATTATTATTCTGTGGCATAGTGAACTAGAGAATTTTTTCCCCATTGTATAGCAAATCTCAGAAGCAAGTAACAGAATCTGTGTGACAAAGATTCTTCACTGAAACTCCTCCTTAAGCAGACATATTTATATAAATCTCTCTATTCTTAAATAGCATTTTCATACCTGTATATTTGATTAAAGTGAAAGAGGGAACCTACTGGAAGGCAAAGAAGTCATAAAAGTTCTTCCTGAGATTACTTATGTTATGCTTATGTGACTTTCTTAGTGATGTGCTACACATGTTTTTGGCTTGTTTAGACAGTTTTCCCACCATCAAAAAGCAGCTTGAGTGAAACATTTGAATTTATATTGTGTGAAATTATTTATGAAATCCCTGTGTTTCCTTAATATACAAAATTGAGACTTGTTATGTTTGTTTATTTTTAATCTGTGCCAGGAGTTTATAGAACCTCTGTAAGTAGACTCAATGTTTTTTTGTTTTGTTTGTTGTTGTTTTCATCTGGTCCACTTAGAACATACCTAATGTATAAATATTATCGTATTAATCTGCCTCTGATTCAGCCACAGATAATTTCAGAAGAGTTTGAATATTATTTATACTTAATAACTTAATACATAATTTAAGAGTTTTACAACTTAATCACCCAAATATCTAATTGGCTAGCTCCCTCACTTTCTTTAGGTCTTCACTCAGAAGTCTCCATCTCAGTAGAGGTTCCTTTGCCAGCCTATTTAAAATTGCAACAGCTGCTCCTGTACACAGAAACTTCTATTACTTCTTCACAGCTCTGTTTTACTTCTTAGCACTTACTACTTTCTCATATGCTATTTACTTGTGTATCTTGATTGTCTGTCTTCCCCACTGGGATGTGAGATCAGAGACTTTTTGTTTGTTTGTTTACTGCCATAGAATAGTCCTGGCATATAGTAGACACTTAATGTTTGCTTACTGATTAAATGCATTTATTAACATGTATGATTGCATAACTGACAATTTCGATAAGAAAAAAATTATCTTAAACCTTCAGTAATTGTTAAAATATGTCTAATACTTATATTTCCTAAAATAACCTTCCTTCTTTTATTTTAGGGGGATGCTCAGAATTTCATTTTGGTGATAACCCTGTGACCCGTGCTGTCTACTTAGCAGAGTTGGAGAAGATAGGTATAATAGTCAAAGCAAGAAACTGTCTAGTTTTTCAAGTAAGTAGCTATCGTAGTTTATCTGATCCATAGCTTTGAAAAAGAACTACATCACTGTATTTTAAATGTTGGACTACCTTATTGTTTTTAAAGGGAACCGTAGAGTCAATTTCAATGAAAAAACCCAAAGAAAGAACCCAGTTTTTTGAAGAAATCAGCACTTCAGGAGAGCTGATAGGAGAATATGAGGAAAAGAAAAAAAAGTTACAGAAAGCTGATGAGGACGCACAGTTTAATTTTAATAAGAAAAAGAACGTAGCTGCGGAGCGCAAACATGCGAAATTAGAGAAGGAAGAGGTAAGGTCAAAAAGAAGTAATTAGATGTCAGAAACAAAAACTGTGTGCTAGACTTGTTAGGTATTGACTTGGATTACCAAGAAGTTTCCTTAGTAATATAAAACAAAAAATCCTACTCTTCATTAAAGATAAATTTTTTGATGTATCTTCTACATTCAGTTTATTCTTCTCTCATAGGACAGTCTGAACTGCAAAAATGTCTAATTTTCTCAACTGAAAATAAACTTGAGTTTAAACTTTTATATTTTGACCACCTCCCACTTTTAAAAATAACTGGAGAAATCAAAAACTTTTCCTTTATATGGGTTACATCTATCAATATTTACTATATTTGAAATTAAAATTGTAAAGTGTTAAAAACATGTTTTTAATGATCCGTGTAAAAGTAACTAATTAACTACATGTTAACAGATATTTTTTGTAATAATCAATTATAAATTCTAAAACAAAATTAGAAATGTGGCATTGTTTTACATTTTTATAATCTCTTTAGTGCCTGATTTAATAGAAAATAGCTGGATTCTCAGATCTACTTCTGCATTTAGTATATGGTAATATATGGTTTTAGTTGAAATTGATGAAGAATATCTGGCCTCATTAGATATGTGGCTGGAAATTGGAAGAATATTTTGATAGACTCTTCAGATAATTGTGGGTATTCTTTGATAGGTGACAGTTTCTTAAAGATTATTTTCAGTGTGGAATCTTAAACTACCTCAGTGATCTCTGTTACCTTAAAATCTCTTGGTAATAATACCATTTGCTTTTTAATTGACTTTTTATTGTGATTTAGCTGAAAGTTTACAGAGTAAATTGGTTTGCCATTCAATAGTTCATATACATTTTGTTTTGTGACATTGATTATAAGCCTCACAATGTAACAGCACTCTTCCCACTTCCTCCCTGTGGTCCCCATTCCCCTTTATCCTTCTTTCCTATCCATTCCTGCCTTCTGAGCTATACCCTAGGCAAATGCTACCCTTTTGATCTCTTATAATTGATAGTTCTAAGAAGTGCATACCTCCCTGGTGTTATTTTTCACCTCATAGGCCTGTCTATTATTTGTCTGAAAGTTGAGTGAGGAGTGAGATCAGTTTTGAGCCTGAAGGACCATAGTTTCAGGGATTTCACCAGTCTCTATCAGACTGGTAAGCATGGTCTTTTTTATTATTTGGAGTTTTGTTCCACATTTCTCTCTACTTCTATCCAGGATCTCCTATTGTGATCCCTTTCAGGGTGGTTGGCAGTAGTAGCCAGGTACCATCTAGTTCTTCTGGTCTCAGGGTTGTGGAGGCTGAGGTTCGTGAGGTGCACTAGTCCTTTGGACTAATTGTTCCCATGCATCTTTGATTTTCTTCACTCTTCTTTGCTTTGAATGAAGAAAGACCAATATTTGTACCTGAGGTGGCTGCTCACAAGGCTTTAAGACCTCAGTCGCTGCTCACCAAAGTAGGATGCACAACAATGTCTTTGTGGACTGTGTTATGCCAATTGACCTTGAAGTCCCCTGAAGCTATGATCCTGAGCTTGTAGGCCCAGTGATCCACGCCCACAAGGTGTTTGGTTATATCAAAGAAGTTTTCATATCTTTGCCCCCTGTATGCTTTTACTGTATACATGGACATTTTTACAGCTCATATGTATACTTATGTAGAAATAGCGTCTGCCAAAACTGTGTATGGTCTTGTCCACACCTACCCATACCTGATCATCTTGCCTGTCTACCTATGTATCTACTTGTAAATTCATGTTTGTAATTGCTGAAGATGCAGGATTGTTTCACCTGTACTTTGAATGAGTCTCTTACCCATGCATCATCTTATAACATCCTGGATTGGTTATTTGGAAAATACTGATTCACTGAGTTATGGAGATTTTCTAAATATTGACACATGCTGTTACATGATGTCAAAAATTCACATTTGTTTATATCACTACCATTGTCATCAAAAAGTTTTTAAGTATTGAGAAGCTGTCAAGTTTACAATGGTGAATACAAGTATTCCAAAATTCTAATTTTCACCTGAAAGCTCAAATTTAGTAACAAATATTGTCAGTCGTTTTTCTTAAAGTGACAGGCTAACTTCTGTCAGCATTGAGAAATGCCTACTGAATACTCAAGTCTGAAGAACACAGTTTATCGTCTGTTCTTTTATGTAAAGATGGTGTTCCGTTAAGAAAGGTAGCTAGTTCAGCTTGCGACTCAACTCTGTCATGCAGGGGCTCTTCCTCAAGACAACCATCATGTTTCAGTAGCCTGCAGCAGTACCCAATGCATACTTCCATTTCTTCACGCAATATTAAAAAGACACATATGCAAAGATCATGATTTAATAAAATTAATGATTTTTTCTGCTTTATTAAATACATTCTTTTTTTGGAAATTAATAATACATTTTTATTAATTAACTCCCTAAGACACTTTAATATATCTTTTCCTAAATGTTTGGTGGCAGAATTTAATTGCCTCTTCCAATGGCAGTGATTTAGTAGTATTTGTTATAGGGAGAATAGAAAGATAATTCCGTCTTTCCTTTAGTAGTGTTGATCAAAAAACAAAAATTATTACTGACAATTTAGAAAAGAACTGGTCAGGCTTACATTCTTACTGGAAATGCCACATACATTCTTAGGATTGGTATGAGATTTGGCAAAATGTCTGTTGAATTTCTCGTTATGAGCTGTAGGATTTTAGTTATTTTGAGTTTCAGGGTACAAGAACTGGTCACCTCTCGTCTGTGGTGGCCTCAGGGTGGCATATGATGAGCTTCATAGCATTATTAATTTCAAGTCAAATTAGGATGAAATGGAAATCATGTTTCATGCTTATTGATTCACTCCTATTCATTACTGGCTTGCGCACACTCTTCCCATTTTGGCTGTTCTCTGAGATGGCACCTGATGTATTTTCATGTGATTTGTGTGCAACCTAAGTAGAAACACTCTTTGTGTGCCCTGTGGAGCCTTCATGACTTTGGAGGGTTCTCAATATGGCCACTGATTTGAAAATCAGTCTGTTGTAAGTAGTGTCCATCTTGTTGGAAACTGTATGCAAGCAAAACAATATAGGCAAAAAATAGGCTAACCAAGAATCTGCAGGAGTTTCAACATTTAGAAAAAAATTCTTTCATAATGCTGAGTGAAGTAAGCCAGACCCAAAAGGATAGATGTTGGATAATCCTTCTTGTATGAAGTATCCAGAATAGGCAGATACCCAAACAAAAGGTATCAGTAATCGTGCATTCTGCTGCTGTTGCCATTGAGGTGGCTCTCACTCATGGCAGCCCCACACAACAGTGAAAACCATTGCCCTGTGTCATCTTCACAGTTGGTGGTGTGTTTGAATTCACTGTTGTGGCCACTTTGTGTTTTGAGGGTCTTCTAACATTCATCTTCCAGCACTGTATTAGACAACACTCTGTTATAATCCATGGGCTTTCCAGTGGCTGGTTTTCAGAACTAGATGCCCAAGCCTTTCTTTCTGGTTTTAGTCTGAAAGCACCATTGAAACCTGTCTACTGTAGGTGACCCTTCTGGTACTTGAGCAGCTGGTGGCATACCTTCTAGCCTCACAGCAACATGAAAGCCACTGCAGTATGACAAACTGACAGATGGAAGATACATTTTTTTCTAATAACGTTAGTATTTTTGTTGTGGTGAAAATATACACACCAAAACATTTGTACAGCTTCCACATTTACAATTCAGTGATTCTGATTGTATTTTTTGTATTGTACCACCGTCATCGCTATCCTTTCCTAAAATATTCTATTACCATTAACCTAAACTCTGCCCACCTAACAAAAACTCCCCCTCTCTCCCCTACCTGGTAATGACTGATAATCTTTGGTTTTGCTGTATTTGCTTATTTTATATAAGAGAGATCATACAGTAATTGTCTTTTTGTGATTTATTTCACTCACTATAATGTGCCAGAGTTCATCCATGTTGTGGCATGCACCAAAACTTCATCTCTCTAAATTTCAGCTGCATAATTTTCCATTGTATGTATATATCACATTTTTGTTTATTCACAACAAATATTTAAAAACATTATTTCAAAATATTTTTCCGAGAAGCATCTCTCTTATCCATCATATGTTTTGTTGGATTCTCTGTAAATAGTGAGATCACAATTTTTTAAAAAATAAATCTTTTCATTAGCAGGGTTGGGTGAAGTTACTGCTCATCATATAGGGCTACAGTGCAAGGCTACAGGATTTACTGGGGTCAGCAAACTCGTCGGTGGACCAGTGCTCACCTGGTGTTCTTGGCCACACACTGAGGTTTTCCTTTCTGGTACTTTGATCTTCCTTCTGCTTTTTTATTTTCCTTCTACTTTGTTACTTCCTGTCTGGGAGGGTCCTGCTTCTGATGATATTCTGCATTATGGGTTGTCATTTTCATTGTCCACATTTTCGTAGCTATTATGATTCTTTTCTGTATCTTCAAGATCTGACCATTATTATTTTTATTTCCATGTGAGATATTTATATTTTGAAGGTTTTATTAGACAATTAATTTTTTGCTACGATACTTCATTCTAGGCATGTTTGCATTTTGGTGTAATTAATAATTTTAGAAAAGCATACAAAGTTAACCTGAACTTAAGTTCAACTGCATTTTAAGATTGCCACTGCACCATGTCCAGCTCCATTTCTGTGTGATACAGGGGTCTTACACCATACCCACTGCACCACGTCCAGCTCCATTGCTGTGTGGTTCAATGGTCTCACACCATACCCACTGCACCGCGTCCAGCTCCATTGCTGTGTGGTTCAATGGTCTCACACC
>NW_006922111.1:360211-363169 GCF_000298275.1 Orycteropus afer afer | reverse complement strand
CCGCGTCCAGCTCCATTGCTGTGTGGTTCAATGGTCTCACACCATACCCACTGTGCAGCGTCCAGCTCCATTGCTGTGTGGTTCAATGGTCTCACGCCATACCCACTGTGCCGCGTCCAGCTCCACTGCTGTGTGGTTCAATGGTCTCACGCCATACCCACTGTGCCGCGTCCAGCTCCATCACCGTGTGATACAGCGCTGTCATGCCATGCCTCTGTACTGCGTCCACCTTCATCATTGTGGGATACAGTGGTCTCATGCCATACCCATTGGTCTCTGGGGAATGGGTGAAGGGGTTTTGTCACTGGAACAGAAGTTTCTTCAGGCTCTTTGGACTTCTGAACTCTGTAGAACAGGAGGCCTCAGGTCTGCTCTACATGTTAGGCTGCAGAAACGGTGACTTAACACAGGTTTGCTCACTACTGGGGCTGTTCCAGGCGTGCAGCCCTCAAGCCCATGTCCTTTGAGAATGGCATAATAAAGGGGACATATGATGCATGTACTACTCTGTAGGAAGTGTGCTGAGGGGTGAGAACGTCCATGCTGACCAGCTCCCAAGGGAATGTCCTGGGCTCCAGTGTCCACTTCTGATGTTGGGAACATATTGCATAGACCAACTACTGGCCTGGCACACTTCAGGGCATGTCTCACCCCCATCTCCACATTTCTTGCTACCCACTATTAATTTTTGGCTTCTGTAATTTTCTTATTTCATATAAGTGAGATAATACAGTATTTGTCCTGCGATTAACTTATTTCATTCAGCATGATGTTCCAAAAAATGTTCTCAGGGTTCATCCATGTTGTGGGATACATAAGAGCTTCATTGCTCTTTATGGCTGTGTAATACTCCATTGTATGTACAAATCAGATTGTTTTATTCCATTCGTCTGTTGATGGACATTATCCTTAATGTTTTTTTTTTTTTTTAAATTTTGTTGTTGAGAATATACAGAGCAAAACATACACCAATTCAGCAGTTTCTACATGACCACTTAGTGACACTGATGACGTTCTTTGAGTTGTGTGGTCATTCTCACCTTCCTCTTTCAAATTGTCCTTCCCCCATTAACATAAATGTACTGCCCCCTAAGGTTCCTGTGACAAGTTGTTGTCAGTCAGTTTGGGAGGACTGGTAGTACATGGTTAAAGTGCTTTGTTGCTAACTGAAAGGTTGATGGTTCAAACCCACCAGATTCTCTAAAGGAGAACGATGTGGCAGTCTGCCTTCATAAAGATTTATAGCATTGGAGCCCTTAGGAGAAATTCTACTCTGTCCTAAAGAGTCACTGTGAGTCAGAATCCACTCGATGGCAAAGGTTTGCTTTTGGGGTTGGGTTGTCAATTTGATTACCCTTAATTATTGAAGAATATTTTTGCTAGGTACGGACACTGGTCTGAAAGACTTTTGTTTCCTTTACTTTTAGCATTTCACTGATGCTGTATCTTTGTTTTGTGGCTTCTGCTGTTTTTGGTGAAAAGTCAGTTGTCATTCTTGGTTCCCTGAACGTCTCTTTGTTTCTTTTTAGGGCTTTTTTTCTCCCCATATTGTTCTTGGGAACAATACTATTTCTTAATAAATAAAAATTCATGAGATGCTATTTGTTGAAATAATAGTTGATTTTATGACAGGTCAGCCTAAATATTCTTCCTATTAACTACTGTTGAATTGTACTGTTTTACAGGCAGAACGTTACCAAAGTCTCCTCGAAGAACTGAAAATAAACAAGATACAACTGCAGCTTTTCCAACTGTATTATAATGAGAAAAAAATTCATTTTTTGAACACTGAGTTAGAGCATGTGAATAGGGAGTTGGGTATCACAAAAGAGTCACTTTCTCATCAGGAAAATACAGTTAAAGCCAAGAAAAAGGAACATGGAGCACTAACTAGACAAATGCAACAAACAGAAAAGGAGTTAAAGTGAGTTTTTTTAAATAAATATTAACACTTGGATTTTATGTAGATTATCTGATAGAAAAATTAAAGATACAAGTGACACTTTAAGAGTTGATTTTTAACATAAGCTTTCTATTTTAGAATACTTTGACATTTACAGGAAAATTGCAGAGATAGTAGAGGCAATTCCCATATATCCCACGTCATTTCCCCTGCTGTAATATCCCCTGTTGAAATGTTGTTACTCACGAAAGTCCATACTTCATTCCGATTTTCTTAGTTTTTTACTTATTTCTTTTTTGTGATCCAGGATACCATATTACATTCAGCTGTCATGTCTCCTTAGACTCCTCTTGACTGACAGTTCCTCAGGCTTTCCTTGTTTTATAACACTGACAGCTTTGAGGAGTACTGGTCAGATATTTTTTAGAGTGTCCTTCAGTTGGGATTTATCTTGTGTTTTCCTCATGAGTAAACCAGGTTTATAGGCTTTGAGGAGAAGGTCCACAGAGGTAAAGTGCCATTCGTGTCACATTACATCAAGGGTGTCAACAGAGCATATGTGTTAGACATCGTGGTATTAGCGACTTAATATTGTTGATGCTGACTTTTCTCCATCTGGCTGAGGGAGTGTTTGTCAGGTCTCTCCACTATGAAGGGACTTTTCTTTCCCACCTTTCCACACTGTCATCTTTGGAAGCAAATGCCTATGCTCTTCCCACACTTTAGGGATGGGGAGTTAGGCTCCACCTTGGGAGCAGAGTATATGTCTAAGTTGTTTGGAATTCTGCAACAGATTTGTCTCCTCTGCATTTACTTATTTATTCAGTTGTTTAAATAAGTAGTGGCTATTGAATATTTACTTTATACTTTGGGTCATTGCTTGAACAATTTCTCTCAGGAAGATCAGCACGAGGCCGGTCCCCATGAGGCGGGGGTCAAAGATGTCCCAAATGTCCAAACTGCCATGCCACTCCATCATTTCAGACATTAACTCCTCCTCCTCCTCCCAGTAACTTCCCCAGTCTTCTTGTTGTTGTTGTTGTTTGCCGTCGAGT
>NW_006922111.1:352845-359541 GCF_000298275.1 Orycteropus afer afer | reverse complement strand
TGGCTAGAAGGGCCACATCAAGCAATTCACTGCAGTCATAATCCAGTTCTTTGTGGTATTGCTCCAGTTGTTCCAGCTTTGGCCATTGAATTGGTGCCTGTTTTTCTGAACATACCCTTGACATATTGGAGCCCTTCCTTTCCTTCCTTGTACTAAGTTTTCATGCATTAAGGCTCACTCTCTTTGCTGTAAAGTTCTCTGGGTTTAGACAAATGCATCATGTTGTGTACCCACCATTTTAGTGTCTCACAGAATAGTTCCAGGCTCTCAAAATTGCTTCTGTGCTTCACCTGCTCATCCCTCTCCTGCTTAACGTCTGAAGGTTGGTTGATTATATTTATTTTTAGTTGTGTGGTTTGATCAAAAGGACTTCTACCTTCTATATATTATAAAATTTAATTTCCTTTAAAGCAATCTTTTATTTTTTCCTTTTTAGATCTCTTGAAGCACTGCTAAATCAGAAGAGGCCTCAGTATATTAAAGCCAAAGAAAACACTTCTCACCACCTGAAGAAATTGGAAGCAGCTAAGAAATCAATAAAGGACATTGAAAAACAATACTCTAAACAGGAAGATGACATAAAAGCCCTGGAAACGGAACTGGTTGACTTAGATAGTGCATGGAAAAGTTTTGAAAAGCAGGTTGAGGAAGAAATCTTACATAAAGGGAGAGATATTGAGCTGGAAGCAAGTCAGGTGAAAAAAAAATATAGGAAATCTTATTTTTATTGTTTCAGTTTCTCCTTCTAATTGGAACAAATTTAAAGGATGGCCTCTTACATTTTAAGAGGTCATCCTAAAAATGTTAAATTATAGGGATGTAATTTTAATCTTTAGACTGAGCTTTTTTTCTTTATAACCAAATCAGTTGCCATGGAGTCACTCTGACGCATGGCAGTCCCATGTGTGTCAGAGTAGAGCTGTGTCCTATAGTGTTTTCAGTGGCTGATTTTGGGGAATTCAATCTAGGGAGACTCGAACAGCCAACTTCTCAGTTAACAGCCAGGTGTGTTCATTGCACCACCTAGGGACTCCATAGAGGGCATTGTAGCATTTATGAATCTGTTGAAGTTCTAAAAGATACTTTACAATGGTCACATGGTATCATCTTGGAATAAGATGTAATGAGTTAAATTACATTCTTCAAATGAGGTTGATATTATTCATGTTGATTTTTTTAAGTCTTCTGTATTACTTCTTCAGAATGAAGTCATAAACCAAAAGGGAAAATTGAGATTCTGATCAGAGGCTTTGGCAGTCAGTGATCTGAGAGATAAATTTTGTTTAATTTATAACCTTTTCACATCTGTTTTAAAATTTTCTTGCTTTCTCCTTCACCCAAGTTAATAAGTATCTACCTTCTAGTTAGTGGTTTACCCTCCCTTCCCCTTCCACTCCTGGTAGCCATCAAAGAATATTTGTGTGTGTGTGTGTGTAACCCTCTTGACTTTTTACAATAATGGTTTCATACAGTATTTGTCCTTTTGTGACTGACTAATTTCACTCAGCATAATGTCCTCTAGGTTCATCGGTGTGATGAGATGTTTCACAGACTCTTAAAAGTTGCATAGTATTCCATTTTGTGTATGTATCCTAGTTTGTCGGTCCATCCCTCTACTGAGCATTTAGGTTGTTTCCATCCTTTTGCTATTGTGAATAGTGTGTATATATATATAAATTAAGTTTTATTTTGATTTGGTTGAAAATTTACAGAGCAAGTTCACTTGTGAATAGTATCTTTTTAAGGTAATTGTTTTTCCTCTCATGAATCTTATGAAAACTTTAAGGTCAGATATATGTGAGCACTTAATTGACAAGAGGAAATTGGTTATTGAGGTGATGGGAGAGGTTAAGTGATAAATTAATATCCAATTTAGTATGTAAGATTTAATCATAAGAAATGAATAGTACATATCCAAAAATAAGTAGCTCAGCTCATTATTTGTATGATAACTGTGTATCACAATATATATAAAACAAAGAAATTATACATCTATAAATAGGAAAAAGTACATAATTTTCTCTGGACTTCTCTTGCTTTTAGAGTATTATGGAGTTTCAGTCTCCTTTCCTTTTCAAGCATTTCTGACCTTTTAGAGTTTGTTTTGAATACCTTGTTGGTCTACTTAAATGGTTTTAAGTAAGAAAAAGTTTATGTTCACATTATTTTACCTGGAGAAGATGGCCACCTATATGATCTAATCTGTATAAGACATATTCTTGATAATATTAATTATCTTCTGGTAAAGAATTTCCTTTCATGCTTCTTTAAGTGAGTTAGCTATGTCCACCTGCTGTTTATACAGCTGGATCGTTACAAAGAACTTAAAGAAAAAGTAAGAAAGAAAGTGGCCATGATGACCCAACAACTGGAGAAACTGCAGTGGGAGCAGAAGGCCGACGAAGACAGACTGGCATTTGAGAGGAGGAGGCATGGAGAAGTTCAGGTACCTTAGCTCGCGCAGCAGTGGCTTAGAGGCATTTTATTTCCTCTCTACATTGGCTTTTTGTTATGTCGGTGGATTTTCATCAAACATAGGCAAGAAATCAAATGTTCTGGGTTGCCTGTCGTGGTGCCTGACATTCTTTAGATGCTCTTTGAGGGTCTAACGTAAGACTAGACAGTGCCTTCGTTGTGTATTCAGTAAGCATCGTCATGCATCTATATAGTGATAGATGCTGGGTGGATTCAAAGAGGATAAAGTCTGTTCTTACATGTAATTTAGCCCACTGGGACTTGAGGGAGGTTAGATAAAGTGAGAAAAACGAAGAAATGCCATAATAGCAGTGGATACAAAGTCATTGGAAACATTGAAGCATACCCGGTGAGGAGCTTACTAGTCTACCTGGGAAGTATCCATCGAGACAACTATATGTTTAGTAGGTCAACAAGTGTTCTGCCTTCGGGGAAGGCAGGCTACTTCCAGACTGTCTTGGAGCTCCAGCACTGCCTTGGTAACCTTGGTAAATAACTACACTGTTTTACTTCTCTGGCTATGATTTCTTCATTTCTACAGTGAAGACAGTGATGGCAGACTAAGTATGATGAACATGAGTGTGGTAACACACCTGGCTTCTAGTCTGTGCCTCGTGACTCCTTAAGGCTCGTCAGTGGACTGTAGAATGACTGGGATGTCACAGTCAACAGTAACTGCCATTTTTCTTATGTTACAGAGTTTAAAAGGTTTCCACGGGCCATCCTTAAAAACATGACCACCATTTCTAATAAAGGCAGGAATGGGGAAATGACCTGAATTATACACTCATTGGATTTATAAGTGAATATTTGGAATTTAGAGGGAAAACTTGTATTGCTTACGTTTGCTAGAGCCTTCACATCTCACAGCAACACTGAGGGTGGGTGTTCTGGTTCCCTAGTGCCACTCTGACAAGAGATATACCACCAATGGGATGACCTTAACAAACAGGAGTTTATTCTTACAATTTGGAGGCTTTAAGTCCAAGTTCAAAGTGCTAGGCTCTAGGGGCTAGGTGAAAGCCCCTCAACCTTGGGGGCCAGCTCTGCCTCCTGCTCCTGGCCCACTGGAGCTGGAAGCGTTTCTTTACTCAGACAGCTGCTGGCTGCTGAGGCTGACAAACCCCAAGGTTGACAATCAAAAGGCACAGTCTTGATGTTACCAAACCACACGGCAGGCCATTAACTTAAGTCCATTTTAAGTTCCAAGATTGGCAGAGCATAGCAGGCTGCTGAGCAACAACACAGCTACATGCAGGGTCCAAGCGTGCCATAGGCTAGAGACCATTCTCAAAGCTTCTCCTTATATATGGAAGCAAACCACATACCCAAAGACAGCTACCCAGCTGCTTGTGGTAGATCCCACCATGGAGCTGATTGCCAGTCTCCTCATGGGGATTAACTACCACCAGCTGCCCAGCCACTCAACCAGGCCCAGCCAAGTTGACACACAAACCAAACTACCACAGTGGGTCTTTGCCCTCGTGTGACAAGAAGAAGCTGAGGTGGGGCTTTCAAAGCTACATATGTCTCTCAGACAGGGCCTGCTGTTTTCTGGGAATAATAGCAACAGCAGTAACCATAGCCTTAGAATATATCAAGCACTACTATAAATCTGGTTTATTACTCACAGCAGCCTTACAAGGCAGACACTACTGTTTCTCTCTTTTTACCTCTTGTGTACACTCAGGGTCTTAGTGATCTCATCCAGTCTCTAGCTTTAAATACCATCTGCTGATGACTCTCTCTTGCCTGGACTATACATACACTCACCTCCAGCTGCACCCCCAGCATCTTCGTTTTAGGTGCTGAGCAGATGTGTCAAACCCCACCTGACCTTCTGGGTCTTCCTGCCCACATGTGCCCCCCATGTGGTCTTTCCCAGCTCAGGTGGTGGTGGTTCAATCTTACTGGTTGCTCAGGCCCCAAAACCTTGCCGTCTGTCTCTGACATTTTAGCAAGCTGTTACTCCACCTTCAGATTATAGCAGGAGTCTGATCACTCCTCTCCACCTCTGCTGCTGTCCCCCGGTCCGCCCCTCACCTTTGTGGTTTTGGTTTTTGTTTAGATCCCTGTAGCAGCCTGCTGGCCTCCAGCAGGTTTTCCTGCATCCACTCTTTTCCATAGTAGTCCTCAGCACAGTAGCCAAGTGATGCTTTCAGTGGCTAAGTCAGTACCTGAGATCCCTCTTCTAGAAATCCCCCAGGACCCCCACTGCGCGTAAAAGTTAACTCTTAAGTCCTACGGGGACCTACATGCCTTCTCACACTTCCCAGCCCCCTCTTCCTTCTTTGACATCCTCTTCTTTCTCTTCTTCTCCTCTCTCTCTGATCTAAGCAGACTCACCCCCTGGAACATAGCAGATACGTTTCTTTCTTAGGGTTTCTGTTAGGTTGTTGTTAGGTGCCCTCGAGTCAGCTCTGACTGGCAACAACCCTGTGTACAACAGAATGAAACATTGCCCAGTCCTAGGGTCTCTAGTGTCCCCCCAAATTCATATGCACTCAGGACCTCAGAATTGAGCTTATTTGGAAATAGCATGTTTGCAGATGTAAGTAGTTAAGGATCTTGACAAGAACCATCCTGGACTTAGGGTAGTCCCTAAGTCTGACTAGTGTCCTTATAAGAAGAGGAGAGGGCACATAGAGAAGAGAGTGATTGAAAGATAGAGGCAGAGATTACAGTGATGTTTCCACAAACCAAGGATTGCCAGCGAGCACCGGAAGCTGGGACAGAGGTTGGGACAGGTTCCCTCAGAGCTTGCCAACACCTTGGTTTCACACTTCTGGCCTCCTGAACCTTGGGAGAGTAAATTTCTGTTCTTTTAAGCCATCCAATTTTGTGTTGCTGTGTCATGGTAGCCCTAGGACGCTCACTCAGGGCCTTTGTGTTGGTCAGCTTTTCCTCTGCTTTCCCAGATGTCCTCATTTTTAACTCCTTCCCCTCCTGAAGCTTTGGATCCCGTGTTGCCCTTTCAGCGAGGACTCCCCTTACTAGCCCCCACTGCATGTCTGAACCCCTTGCCCTGACTCTATTTCCCATAGTTCTTAGCTTTGAAATATGACAGTAAAACCTGTGAAAGCTGGAACCTGTGTAAGGTGGAAACCTGTCAGAGAAGAAAAATGCAAATATTTTCCCTAAAACAAGTGATTGAAAAGTGGTAAGACTGCACCCTGTCAGAGGGAGAAAACATGAGAGATCTGGAAAAACAAGGTGGTCCCATGAAGTCTGGCTCTCGCAGTTCTCACTGTGCTTAATTTACATGTTTTTATTACCTGCCTTCCCCATCTAGGATATAAACACTGTAAGAGCTGAGATGTTTATCTGTTAATTGGTGCATCCCAAGTGCCTAGTTCCTTGTGCAGAGTAGATAACCCATAAATATTTGATGAATGAATGAATGAATTTTATAGTTGAGGGAATCAAGACACAAGATGGTGAAGAGCACTCGACTAAGGTCACACAGCTAGTAACTGGAGGAATGGCATTTGATTTCAATCCTCAGTAAATAGATTCCACGCCTGGTTCTTAGGAATCTTCCTCATGAGTTTGTTTGTGATTGGCTGATGGCAATAGAAAGGACCCGGAAGGAGTGTGTGTGGGAGTCGTGAGTAGAGGAGTGGTATTCGGAGCAAGAAGAAGCGCAAAGGTAGTCACAGCGGGAGCTGCTTTAAACACTTGTATGACATACAGTTATACCTGGGTTTCTGCAGATGCACATTGCAGGCTCTTGCCTTCCTGCTCTCTTTGGAACTACCTACTCATGTTTACGTGTTAACTTTTGTAGTTACCCACACCACAGAGTCAGCCCTAAGCCTCCTTTTCTCCTCACCCCACTTGTATTGAAGAGCTTATCTTCTCACACATTGCTTTCATCTGTAAATGGCTAAGGGCGTTTGTCAACTTACACAAAAAATTACTGCTTGTTCCAGCTCCCCTGGACTGCAGGCTTCTTACAGGCAGGACTCATAGTGTGGGACCTTGTACTCAGTAGGTGTTAATAAGTGTTCTTGAGTTGTCTGTTGAAGAGAAGAAATTTAATGCCATGGTTGTTGTTGTTGTTGTTAAGTGCCGTCGAGTCGTTTCCGACTCATAGTGACCCCATGCACAGCAGAACGAAACACTGCCCGATCCCGTGCCAGCCCCACAATCCCTGCTATACCTGAGCCCATCATCGCAGCCACCATATCAATCCATCTCCTTGAAGGCCTCCCCCTCTTT
>NW_006922111.1:350518-351680 GCF_000298275.1 Orycteropus afer afer | reverse complement strand
CGGCTGTAGCTTCCACCAGAGACCTCTGGTGCTGGGAAGTAGCTGGCTTTCCCAGACGGTGGGCATGAGCAGCTGCCATCCCAGATCCAGGATACCTGGGACCAGGGTAACCTGATTCTTACTAATTATGTGTCCAGCGGAGCACCCAGGCCCTGGGACATCTCTCAGGATAAGAAGACAGGGCCAGTTCCTTCTCTTTTCTTGACCAAGTGTTGACTTTCTTCAGGAAAGCAAATACTTCAGCCTAAGCCATCTGAGCCCTTTTGCACAACAGGTAGTGACTGCTGCCATGTTAAGTGTTGACTCTGACTGGACTCACCTGGAACAAGACAAGTCCTGGGACTTGCTGAGTTCAGGCACAGAGGTGGATGTTTACAGTGACTAAACCTTGGTTTTCTCCTTGGAATAGTAGTTGTTGGGTGCCATCAACGGAAAACCTTACAAATAGCAGAGAAGAGCCCATCACCATCACCACCGTGTCAATCCATCTCATTTAGGGCCTTCCCCTCTTTCATCGACCCTCCACCTTACCAGGCATGACATCCTTTTCCAGGGAATGGTCCCTTCTGACAACATGACCAAAGTAGGTTAGATGAAGTCTGGCAATGAAGTCCACGTGTATAGCTGTTGCTTGTGTTGTTGAAAAAAGATATTTGCAGTGAATAAGTTGTTGGTCTTGCAGAATTCTGTCATGTGATCTCCAGCATTATTTTAGTCACCAAAGCCAAATTTTCCAACTACTAGTGATTCTTCTTTGTTTCCAATTTTTGCATTCTGATCACCAGTGATAATTAACACATTTTGATTACACGTTTGGTCAATTTCAGAATGCAGAAGTTGATAAAAATCTTCAATTTCCTCATCTTTAGCTTTGGTGGTTGGTACGTAAATTTGAATAATCATAGTATTAATGGGTCTTCCTTGTAGGCATATGGATGTTATCCTATCACTGACAGCATTGCATTTCAGGACTGATCTTGAAACATCCTTTGTGATGTTGAATGCCACACCATTCTTCTTCAAATTGTCATTCCCAGCATAGTAGATCATATGGTTGTCTGATTCAAAATGTCCAAAACTAGTCCACTTCAGCTCACTAATGCCTAGGATATCAATCTTTATGCATTCCATTTCATTTTTGACAACTTCCAATTTTCCTAGA
>NW_006922111.1:345880-348718 GCF_000298275.1 Orycteropus afer afer | reverse complement strand
GACTTGTTTTAATTGTCTTCAACTTCAAGTTGAACTTGCATATGAGCAGTTGATGGTCTGTTCCACAGTCAGCTCCTAGCCTTGTTTTGGCTGAAGATGTTGAGCTTTTCCATCACCTCTTGCCACAGATGTAGTCAATCTGATTCCCGTGTACTCCATCTGGCAAAGTCCACATGTATAGCCACTGTTTATTTTGTTGAAAAAAGGTGTTTGCAATGAATAAGTCATTGACCTTGCAAAATTCTGTTGTGCAATCTGGACGTCATTTGTGTCACCAGTGCCATATCAGTGATTCTTCTGTTTCTAACCTTCACATTCTAATCACTAGTAATAATTACTAGTTATTATTAATTGTAGTTGTATGTTCAGTCAATTTCAAGCTGCAGAAGTTGATAAAAATCTTCAATTTCCTTATCTTTGGCTTTGGTGGTTGGTGCATAAATTTGAATGATTGTAGTATTAGCTGGTCTTCCTTGTAGGCATATGGATATTATCCTATCACTGACAGCATTGTACTTCAGGACAGGTCTTGAAACATTTTTGTGATGATGAGTGCCGCACCATTTGTCTTCAAATTGTCATTCCCAGCGTAGTAGATCTTATGCTGTCTGATTCAAAATGCCCAAAACCAGTCCATCTCAGCTCACTAATGCCTAACATACCAATCTTCATGCGTCCCATTTCATTTTTGACAACTTTCAATTTTCTTACGTTCATACTTGGTACATTCCATGTTCCGGTTATTAATGGATGTTTTTAACTGTTTCTTCCCACTGTGAGTCATGCCATATCAGCAAATGGAGGCTCCAAATGCATTAGTCCATCTCCATCATTAAGGTTGACTCTATTCTAATGAGCCAGCTCTTCCCCAGTTGTATTTTGAATGCCTTCCGACCTGAGGGACTCATCTTCCAGCACTTTATCGGACAGTGTTTCAGGGCTATTTAGAAAGATTCCATTATTATATCAGACAGTGTTTTACTGCTATTCATAAGGTTTTCACTGGCCAGTTCTTTGAGAAGTGGATGGCCCCTTCCTTCTTCTGAGTCTGCCTTAGTCTGGAAGCTCTGCTGAAACCTGTCCACCATGGGTGACCCTGCTGGTATATGAAATACCAATGGCATAGCCTCCAGCCTCACAGCAACACACAAGCCAGCATGAAAAAGTGAGTGGTGAGTGGTGGGAAACTCTGCATAGATATTTGAAAATAATCCCCTTGGTATTTGAAGTTGTCAGAGTGAACTTGCTGGAGATCAGACATCTTGTAAATGGTAGAGCCAGAATTTGAACCCTGATATGTGTACCTTCAAAGCTCTACACCACCCTGCCTTTCTAAAATTAAAATTTATTCTTAAAAGTATTTTCATAGGGTGATGTCTGAGATTATTTCAAATTTACAATAATTTACTGATATTATAGTAAGTTCTAGGCATTCAGTGAAAGATAACTTCATGGGCTTGGAATTGCTATAGTTGATTTCAAGTTTTATTCCACATTTTAGGGAAATATAAAACAAACAAAAGAACAAATAGAAGACCATACAAAGAGAATCGAGAAGCTGGAGGAGTACACAAAGACATGCATGTAGGTATAGTGAGAAGAATCTTTGCAGCTTTCTTCTGTCTCGAGGGTCTGGTGATCTGTATGTCAAATACATGCTCCCTTTATCCTTATGCTCCCACTCCACCATGCTTTTTTATGTCAGAGTATATAGTAAAAAATAATAGTTAACATATAATAAATGGGATGTTTAAATCTGGAAAATATAAATGTTTAACACTGGTAAAACTTAAAGCTCCCTTTTGGTGTTGATATGTTATAACAAAAGGTAATGAGTTACATCACGAAAGTTTGTACCACCTAAGTATTCTGAATTTCTTTTTAATTGGCATTTTCTTATTACTAAGCTCAGGATAATTGCTTTGATTACAGTGGTCTGTCATCGTTTTCAGTCTCCAGAAACATGTATCTTTTTAACAAACAAAAAAATGATCAAATCTCTTTTGCATATATTTGGTGATAGGTTTATTTCATTGTATTTGTTTATACCTTAAAACTTGGTACACTTCTCCATTCCTCCACAGTGCTAGCCTGAGTTTATTGTCTCTTCTAATGCATGACTCTCAGTTTTCCTTTTTTATGGTATTATTTTTTGTTGTTGGTATTATGTGTAGTGACTGCTTAAAAGAGAAGCAGCAGCAAGAGGAAACTCTACGGAGTGAAATCGAAAGAGCAAAATCAAGAATGTCTGAGGTTAATGAAGAACTGAGTCTTATTAGGAGCGAATTGCAGACCGCTGGAATTGACAGCCATGAGGGAAGACGCCAGCAAAAGAGAGCAGAGATCCTGGAGAACCTCAGAAGGCTGTACCCAGAGTCTGTGGTAATGAGACACAAACAGTTAACGCAGAACAGCTGAGCTGTCCTATTTGGGGAAAGCAGTATCTTTTTGTTTGGGATTAAAATTTTTGCCATTATTAGGAAGCAGTGTTATTTCAGAAATCTTTAAGATTTATGTTTGAAAATTTATATTTTAAATATAGCACCAAATAATTGGAATAAAACATATGTAACTTCCAGTTGTATCTACAGATAAGTAGTTTTTGGGAAGAAGCCATGACTTGAACATGATTCCCTGAAAGGCCATATATGGCCAGTACCCCTGAAGGACCTGGTTGCCATGAAGTAGTCTGGTCTTCCCCCACACACAAAGCCTCAAACCTCATGTTCTTCATGGTTTCAGGGTTTTTGTTTTTTTTTTCTTTCTTTTTATTAGGATTTGGGTGAAGATTTACAGAGTAAATTCACTTTTCATACAGCAGTTCACATATACTTTGTC
>NW_006922111.1:343407-345140 GCF_000298275.1 Orycteropus afer afer | reverse complement strand
CCAAAGTAGTAGGTGGAACAATGTTTTGTATAGTATGTTATGCCAATAGAGCTTGATGTCCCCGGTTTCAGGTTTTTTTTGTTTTGTTTTGTTTAATGCATTTTATTGACATATAGTTTATGTACAGTGAAATACACAAAACTAAAGTGACATAGGTCAATTCTTTTTTTTTTTTTTGCAATGTTCCATCCCTTCCCACCCCTGGCAACCAACAAAGGAAGCTTCCTTCCATATATAAACCTTTCCTTGACAACAAACTAATACTATATTTGTCCTTCTGTGAGTGACTTATTTCACTCAGCATAATGTCCTCCAAGTTCATCCATATTATGCAATGTTTTGCAGACTCTGCATTATTCCTTAGTGCTGCATAGCATTCCATTTTGTGTATGTACCATAGTTTGGTCATCCACTCTTCTGATGGACATATAGGTTATTTCCATCTTTTTGCTATTATAAATAATGCTGTGATGAACATGAGTGTGCATGTATCTGTTCTTGTCCGGGCTCTTACCTCTCTAGGATATACACCTAGTCATAGGATTGTTGGGTCAAACAGTATCTCTAATTCCAGCTTTCTAAGGAATCACCATATTGCTTTCCACAGTGTTTATATCACTTCACAGTCCCACCAGCAGTAGATGAGTGTCCCAATCTCTCCACATCCCTGCCAGCATTTGTTGTTTTCTGTCTCGTTGAACCTTGCCCTCAGTGCTGGGTGAGACGGTATCTCACTGTTGTTTTGATTTACATCTCTCTGATGGCCAGTGATTGTGGGTGTCTCTTCATGTATTAGCTAGCCCCCTGAATATCCTCCTTGGTGAAGTGTCTGTTCATATCTTCTGCCCATTTTCAATTGGATTGTTAATCCCTTTGCTGTTGAGGCTTTGGAGTTTAATATAAATCTTAGAGATAAGTCCCTTACCAGATATGTAATTATCAGCAAATATGAATTTGTTGCTGTTATTTTTGTTATGTGCTTTTTCATGGTGTCAATTTCTTTGTTCCATATAATTTTCTATGCTGAGTTTGTTTTGTTTATTAATCCAGTTATCACTTCCTTTGTTGCTATTGTTTTAGTATTTGCTAAATATTTGTGCTGGAGCTCTGGTAGCGTAGTGCCTAAGGCACTTGACTGCTAACCAGAGGCTGGCGATTCAAACCCACCAGTCACTCCTCTGAAGGAAGATGGGGCAATCTACTTCCATAGTGATACTGTCTCAGCAACCCAAGGAGGGGTCGCTATGAGTTGGGTCTGACTTGACGGCACATAACAACAACAACAACAAATATTTGTGCTGGTCCTCTTTTTTATTTTGATTGAAGGTTTATCATTTTTCTTTGAGGTTACCCTGTGATTATAGTTTTCTTCCCAAGTTTAGAACAGTCTGTTCTATCTTGTAGTTGTCTTGACTTTCCTACCATCTAGAAGTTCTGTAACGACACAGTTTTTTTCCCTCTTTTTGGTCTGTAGTTGTTCTCATTTGTCAGTTGATGTCTCAGGTTCCCTGTTTACAATCTTGTAGGCTTATTTACTTTGGATACTTCCATAGCTGGATTGGTTTCTGGGTTATGTCATCATGTGTGTTAGTGGTCAGTTGTTGTTGGCGGCTGTTTCTTCTCTGTCCAGAGGGCTCCCTTTAGCATCTCTTGTAAGGTTGGTCTGGTTTTAACAAATTCCCTTAATTTCTGCTTATCTGGAAATGTCCTAATTTCACCATCATATTTGAGGG
>NW_006922111.1:339910-341127 GCF_000298275.1 Orycteropus afer afer | reverse complement strand
GTATGTCCCTGCTGACCTTGGCAAACAGAGCCTATATTTAGGTCCCTAGAATCTGAATGAGAATGCTATCACTTTACAATCCAAAATGGTTGCTACTTGTAGAGATTCAAAATGGGAGCACCCTCAGCCACTTTAAATATCCAAAATGGCCACTGCTTGTAAACATTCAAAAATGGGATTATAACCACAGGCCTAGCAGTTCAGATTTACACCACATATTTTGAGCACACACAGTTCAATTCACAGCAGTAACAAAATGACAAAAAAATATTAGTTCAACAACCAAACAGGGAAAGGAGCTTAATTTAGCCATGAGTTTCAGGAAATAGTGGCAGTTCAGATTTTAAAAGAAAGAGTGAAGTATAGCACCACTTGTTCTTACCTCCACCTTGCAGAAACCAAACTGATGAAGTGATTACTTCTTGAGAATTATTACCTAAAAAATCCAAACCAAACCCACTGCCATTGAGTCGATTCTGACTCACAGCGACACCCATCGGGTTATCAAGGTGCTAAATCTTTATGGAAGTAGAGTACCTCATCTTTCTTCTATGGAATGGCTGTTGGGTTTGAACTACCAGCCTTCTAGTTAGCAATCAAATGGCTTAGCCACTGTACCACCAGAGTGCCTTAATTCTTAACTAGTGTTTCTTAATCTAACAAGAAGCAAAGTGTTTTTCATATTTTCACTGGAGGGAGTTAGATTTGAAAAGTGGTAAACTAGGGAAAGAAACTTCCATCGTTCTTACATGGAGTAAGAAGTAGTCACTACTCGAGGCTATTTCAGAGCCCTCTCCTCAGACGGGATCTGTCCTCAGAAGATAGAGGGAGCCCTGCTAGGAAATACTAATTCAAAATTCAGAAGAGCAGGACTCAGTTATTCAGACAAAAGTATGCACGGCTTCAGTGGAGCTCACTCTGGCCTCTGCCCTCCAGGACCTTAGGCTGTAAAAACGGACAGAGCACAAATATTCTTGCTCAGAGGAGTTACCCATCTCAGATCTTCAGGAAGGGAGTCAAGAGAAAGTTATTCTTGGAGGACATGATGCTCAGTGAAATTAGAATGACAAATACTGTATTTGTCCACTATTGTAAAAAGTCAGGGAAGGGCTTATATATGCAAGGAAATTTCTTTGTTGGTTACCAGGAATGGGAGAGGAGGGGAGGGAACATTGCTAGATAGATTAAAAAAAAATAAGAAAAAGATAAAAATTTAT
>NW_006922111.1:337751-338885 GCF_000298275.1 Orycteropus afer afer | reverse complement strand
CACCAGAGCTCCCCAGTACTGAACTAGTAAATTGGAAATGGCAACAAATGGATTATCCAGCTGCAAATGGGAATTAGTGACCCAGAAGGAAGACTTGAGAGAATCCCAGGTGGATGGAGAAGAGAACAAGGAGATTCACACAATTAGAACAAAGATGATCAATATGAACAACTGCAATGATGGATGATTAGAAACTCGTACCCCAGGTGGAGCCCAACAAACGGAAGCAGGAGGCCACAGATGTGAAGCTGGCTCATCAAGGCTTCTCGGGACCATTGACAGGATGACTGGCATTCAGACATACATGCTCCAGTAAAGTTTTTGAACTTCAGTCTAATTTCTTTTTCAAACATTTTTTTTCCTGAATATTTTTTATTGCTTTCCCCTTTGCCCAAGTGAATATGTATCTACCCTCTGGTTAGTGGTTCACCCTCCCTACCCCTTCCACCCCTGGAAACCATCAAAGAATATTTCTTTTTTAAAAGAAAAAAAACAAAACAACCTTTTCTTGACTTTTTACAATAGTGGTCGCATACAATATTTATCATTTTTAATTGACTATTTCACTCAGCATAATGTCCTCTAAATTCATTCATAGGATGAGATGTTTAGAAGATTCATCATTGTTCTTTAATGTTGTGTAGTATTTCATTGTGTGTATGTACCATAGTTTGTTTCACCATTCATCAGATGCTGGGCACTTGGCCTGTTTCTGTCTTTTTGCTGTTGTGAATAGTGCTGTGATGAACATGGCTGTTCATATAGCTGTTTCACAGCTCTTATTTCTCTAAGATATGTGCCAAGTTGTGCAATTGCTATTTCTATTTCTAGCTTTTTAAGGAAGCATCATTACAGTTTTCCACAGAGTTTGCAACATTTTACAGCCCCACTAGCAGTGTATGAGGGTGCCAGTTGCTCATTTCTAGCAGTTGTTTTCTGGTTTTTGAACTTTGCTGTTAGCCTTAGGGAAGATGATATCTCATTGTTTTGATTTGCATCTCTCTAAGGGCTAATGGTAGCAATTAGTAGGAGCTCTGGTAGCATAGTGCCTAAGGCGCTTGACTGCTAACCGGAAGGCTGGCAGTTCAAACCCACCAGCCACTCCTCGGAAGGAAAATGGGGCAATCTACTTCC
>NW_006922111.1:336119-336647 GCF_000298275.1 Orycteropus afer afer | reverse complement strand
AAGCTGAAAGAATTGAGGAAAAAATTTAAGCCTCGAGTTGCAATATTGAAAGATTCTATGGGCAAAATATTGAATGATGCAGGAAACATCAAAAGCAGATGGAAGGAATACACCGAGTCACTGTACCAAAAAGACCTGGTCGATCTTCATCCATTTCAGGAGGTGGCATATGATCTAGAGCCAATGGTATTGAGGGAGGAAATCGAAGCTGCAATGAAGGAATTGGCCAAGAACAAGGCTCCTGGAATTGATGGACTTGATGCACTGAACACCAACGACTGAAAACCAGAAGAATTGTGGGATGACATCAAGAGCATCATCCATGAAGAAAAAGAAACCAAGAGGTCACTAAAAAGACAACAAAAGAAGAGAAGACCAAAATGAATGACAGAAGAGACTCTGAAATTTGCCCATTGAGATATTTCAACAAACAGATGCCGCACTGGAGGCACTCACTCGGTTATGCCAAGAAATTTGGAAGACAGCTACCTGGCCAACTGACTGGAAGAGATCCATATTTGTACCCAT
>NW_006922111.1:328121-335049 GCF_000298275.1 Orycteropus afer afer | reverse complement strand
ATGCTTTTCAGTTGTGGTGCTGGTGAAGAATGCTGGAAGTACCATGGACTGTTAAAAGAACTAACAGATCTGTCCTGGAGGAATGCTCCTTGGAAGCGAGAATGGCCAGACTTTGTTTCACCTGCTTTGGTCATGTTGTCAGAAGGGACCATTCCCTGGAGAAGGATGTCATGTTTGGTAAGGTGGACGGTCAACAAAAGAGGAGAAGGCCTTCAACCAGATGGATTGACACAGTGGCTGTGACAGTGGGCTCAAGTATAGCAAGGATCATGGAGCTGGCGCGGGATCGGGTGGTGTTTCATTCTGCTGTGCATGGGGTCGCTATAAGTCGGAAACTACTTGATGGCACCTAACAACAACATTAGGGCCCTTAAGTTTGTCCCTATTTTTTCTTTGATGGTCTTTATAATTTTAGGTTTTACTTTCAGGTCTTTGATCCAACTTGAGCCCATTTGTGCATATGATGTGAGATATGGTTTGTTTTTCTACAGATTGATATCCAGTTTTGCCAACACCATTTATTAAAGAGGCAGCCTCGTCCTCATTTAGTGAGTTTCAGCTCTTTGTCAAATATCACCTGTCCATGTTGTTGTTAGGTGCTGGTGAGTCAGTTCCAACTCATAGTGACCCCGTTACAACAGAACAAAACACTGCCCCGTCCTGTGTCATCCTCACGCCATGGCCATGCTTGAGTCCATTGCCGCAGTCACTGTGTCAGTCCATCTCAGGTGAGGGTCTTCCCCATTTTTGCTCATCCTCTACTTTACTATGTATCATATCTTCTCCAGGGACTGGTCCCTTCTGACAACATGAGCAAAGTACGAGAGATGAAGTTTGGCCACACGCACTTCTAAGGAACATTCCAGCTGTACTTCCTCCAAGACAGATTTATTTGTTTTTCTAGCAGTCCATGGTACATTGAGTATTCTTCACCATTACCATAATTCAAATGCATCAGTTCTTCTGCGGTCTTCCTTATTTGTGGTCCAGCTCTCACGTGTATGAGGCAACTGAAAATACCATGGCTTGGGTCATACATGCCTTGGTCTTCAAAGTGACATCTTAGCTCTTAAACACTTGTTGTTGTTGTTGTTGTTGTTATGTGCCATTGAGTCAGACCCTACTCATAGTGACCCCTCCTTGGGTTTCTGAGGCAGTATCACTACAGAAGTAGATTGCCCAACTTTCCTTTCAAGGAGTGGCTGGTGGGTTTGAACTGCCAGCCTCCTGGTTAGCAGTCAAGTGCTTTAGACACTATGCTTAAACACTTAGGTGGATTGATTTACTTCTGGGTTCTCAATTTGAACTGCAGTCTAATTCTTAATCCTCAGCTCAAATAAGATTTCTTCACGGGAAGCCTTCCCCAACCTCTTAGGACCAAGCTGGTCCCCATTACATGCTCCCAGAGTGCACTGGGCTTTCTGTCCCTGCATCTGTTATCACTCCATGTCGCGCATGCCTGCAATGACTGGTTACGTGTGTCTGTCTTCCTATGTAGTAAAAAGCTCTGTGGGGTCAGAGAGTAATCTTACCCAGTGTCTGGCTCACTCCTAGGTGAACCACACAGTAGGTGCCTCAGATCCTTGTTCAACTAGGGATGGGTGAATGAATATTAATTACTGTAGCTTTGTAAAATATTTGACTACTTTGGTAAAACTAATCCCTCCTCCTGAGTCTTAAGTGTCATTTCACAGTGACAACCTAAATGATCTTTTTTTTATAATGAAATTTAGTTCATTTGAATGTAGAATCTCTACTAAATTTTGATGTTTATGATTTTATAAAACTATTTTCTGGTCTCCGCTGTTTTGTTACATTAGCAGACAATGAAGTATAATGTTCCTCACTGATGGTATCTTCTTTTCTCTCCTTTTTTGAAACCTGTTAAGTTTGGAAGACTGCTCGACCTATGCCATCCTATTCACAAGAAATACCAGCTGGCTGTTACTAAGGTTTTTGGTCGGTACATGGTTGCTATTGTCGTAGCCTCGGAAAAAGTAGCGAAAGACTGTATTCGATTTCTGAAAGAGGAGCGAGCTGAACCGGAGACATTCCTTGCTCTAGATTACCTTGATGTAAGAAATTTGCAGTCTTAGTATTTAGTAGTGATAAAATCTTCTCTGTTGAAGTATGTCTTTATTGCCTGAACCTACCATAGAGACTGACACAATTGAAGCTTGGGTGGCAGTCAGCCTGTCACCTAAACGGCCAGTCTAAATGAACTGGTGGGCAGAGAGTACTAGCGGTGGGTGCCATGTCTTTCCTGCCCTCCTGCCATTCCTTCCTGACTAGTTTGGCTGTAATTCCACCATGGTGCTTTGAGGCCATTGCTCTGGCAGTACTCTCCTTACCCCCCAGCCAACAGATCATAGGAGGAGGATGGGCTGCACAGGCTGCTGAGGGAAGGCCCACCCAGACCCCTACTTGTAAATACCTGGTCCAGCTTGTCAGCTTTTGGTGGCAGAGGCTACATTTTGAGCCTTGAACTATGTGTGGAGAGTTGTAGACTATCCAGAGTCTAAATCCCTGTCATCATCCTGATTGAGATCCTTTGGTGAGGATTTTCATTGCTGCTAAAGAAAATACTCTGTTGAAGCCAGCAGTCAAGACCGTGAATGGCAGGCAGTGTGCATCGCAGCCGAGAGCAGGTGCCTGTGAAGGTCAGCCACTTCGAATGCACTCGCCCTCATTCCTCCTTCACTTTTCTAAGCTTCAGTTCTTCCTCTGTGAAGTGGAGGGATCGGTACTTACCCCACTGCGGGACTTGATCCCAGTGAAGCCCCCAACTCTGTGCTGGGTGTATGGAAGTTGCTCAGTCAGTGCTGGCTGCTGGTGTGGCTAGGGTCCAGGCCTGCCTTTTGTACTGCCATGCTTTCCTTATGCCTTCTGCCCACTGAAACGTCTTACCCTAATTTACTTCCCTACTAAAACCCTGTCACTTACTCCTCACTTGAGAGTCTTGTCAAGGCACAGTCATTTTTTAAAAAATCTGATACAGAATGTATCAAGTAGAAAGGGACTGCTCCTACCCCTTCCAGTGCCCAATTCTGTGCCTTACTGGTAACTGTGTAGACAACCTCTACACCAATTTATAGAGGGCTGTACTCCCAAGTAAGCAGCCCTCTAGTACAAAGGTTAAGCACTTGGCTGCCAAACAAAAGGTTGGTGGTTCTGACCCAGCCAGTGGCTCCCTTGGAGAAAGACCTGCTGGTCTGCTCCTGGGAAACATGGGGAGCTCTGCTCTGTCACATAGGGCTGCTGTGAGCTGGGATCAACTTGGTGGCACTAAACAACAGCAACTCCCAGTACATATACACACGTTTTGGTTACACAGGGTTTGTTGTTGGTTTTGCTTTATTTGGACTTGCTTTACAAAGTGAGATCATACTTGCTTTTTTTGAATAATATATGTGGACATTTTTTGATGTATTTGTAGATCCCACTTATAAGTCATATCCAACAAGGTCTGGAGACTCTCTGATGATTTATTTAAGCCTAACGTGATGTTTTAAGTCCCAGGGTGCTGAGCCACTCTTTGCACATGATCTCAGTGGGATCTTACCGCTCTGAGAGCATGGAGCCCTCTCATGCACTAACCACCTAGTTAGTGACAACAAGGGATCTGGAAATTCCATCTGCTGGCTCCTGATGAAGTGGTTAGTTTGCCTGTCTAATAAACAAGCAGTGATGGGACACAGCCCCCAAGTCCTTGTCAGGCTTACACTATAGAAGAGCCCACTATTGATCTTCTGTGTCATGCTTATTCATGTTTGCGGGAAAGAACGCAGTGAGCGTTTGGGGTGATTTTAGCGTATCTACTGCATCAAGTATTTTTTAAACCTTTTAGATCAAGCCAATCAATGAGCGGTTGAGAGAGATTAAAGGCTGCAAGATGGTGATCGACGTTATAAAGACGCAGTTTCCTCAGCTGAAGAAAGTGATTCATTTTGTGTGTGGAAATGGCCTCGTCTGTGAGACTGTGGAGGAAGCTCGGCACATTGCGTTTGGCGGACCTGAAAGACGGAAGGTACGAAACAGGCTTGAGTTGCACTTTTGTATAAGTTGAAGCAGTGTTTATACAACTCCCTCGTATTACCCGCACTCAGGAGTCACATACACTTCATCAGGGCTCTGATGTGCAGTATATGAGCTAGCGGCACTGCTTAGTAATAGGTATTGTGACTTCAGGCAAGTGTCTGAACTCCCATCTTAATTTTGTAAAACTGGGATCCTAGGATCGTGGGGATTAACTAATAACATGCAATATGTTTTTATAATGCCTGGCAAATAGCTTTCAGAGAGTGCTAGTTGGTGTTTTAACTTCTTTAACAGTTAACACATTTGATGGAATGTTCAGAGTTACAGGGTAACACAAACTAAATGGCTATTTTCTTGGGGGGGGTCCCACAGTTAACTTCATTGACTTATCTAACATGGTGAACTTCTCCTATTTTTTAGTACTTATATCAATAATACTGATAATATCATTACTATCTTGTAGGAATTATTTTTACTGATTTCTCTGTGTTGAATTTAAGTGGGTATGGTAAGTGAGCTAATAAGATATCTTTCCTATTTTACTTCCTGTTTACACTAAAATTGATTTTTGTATCTTTGTAAAATGTAATTTTTGAAGATTTTTGTGGTCAGTTTGAGGAAGTCATGATGAAGATAAGACTGTTTATACCTTCCCTTTTCAACAAATGCTTACAGTTTCTATCGTGCTGACAAATAATGTGCTTTGCCCTCTTGGTTGTATCTTACACTTACCAGTATTTCAGAATTTAGTCAGCTTTATTGATCTTACTCATGTATTAGGCTGTATTCCGAGGACTTTGGCCTTCTTCTTACTACTTTCATTCCACTTGAAGGACTTTCCCTGTGCTTGAGGATGGGTTAGACACTTGGAGGTATGTCACATTTCTATGGAAGACATCTCACGTCTACAGTTTGTGCTTTTGGCTTCCCAGAGATTTGATGTCATGTTTGGAATTTTCCTTGTTCAAACACTGCAAATGCCATCATGGAATGTTATTTTCGTTAGTTTATAAACTGGATTTACAGCAATTCTCCTAGTTGTAGTTTGGTCACCAAGATTTTTGTGATAACTCACTTTTTAAAATTTATATTTTGAAATTTAAAAACTAGACTCTCTTTGAATACATGTAATTATCTATCTACTCCATCAGAGCTACAATTATATGCTTCCTGTTTCTGTGGACTGAATAGGTGTTACTGTACAACAACACAGAGAGTGCTCTTTCTGCACTGACCCCCTTCACATGGTCAAACAGAGAGCAGACCCAGAAAACTGTTGAGTAAGCAGCTGGACAATTTGTGAAAAGATCATCTTTCCAAAACTTGCATACATAGCAGGAATAGAAGTATAGGGTACAGTAAATTGAAACGACTGAGTAGTATCTGGAATGAACATAGAAGATCCCCAGCGAGACATACTGACACAGTGGTTACAACGATGGGCTCGAGCACAGGAACCATTGTGAGGATGGTGCAGGACCAGGCAGTGGTTTGTTTAGTTGCACATAGGGGTCACTATGAGTCAGAATCGACTTGATGGAACCTAATAACTGTGACAAACCTCATACCTTATTTCAGAATGGATTCCAGATGGATTAGAAATGTAAACAGAAAATGTGAAACCATAAAATTACGTGGAGAAACCATGGCAATTTTTTTCTTGATCTTAGAGATGGGATGGCCTTGCTGATATGTCAGAATCCACATACATAAGAATCTCATGACAAAACCACAATAAGAAAAATCAAAAGACAAATGAAGAACTGGGGAAAATTTTTGCAGAAATATTTGAACAAATTTTCATACAAATCAATAAGGAAAGGACAGGAATCCAGTGGGAAAATGGACAAAGGATATAAACAAACTTATTTTCAGAAAAGGAAAATATGGACAACTCTTAAACATGACAACTCAACCTCACCTACAATATGGGAAATGCAAACTAAAACGATACTCTTTAAACCTGTCGGGTTGACCGTCAAAAAGTGTGATAATACCTTACGGAGAAAGAGGCACCTGCATTCACTGCTGTGGGGTGTCAGTTTGTATCAGTCTTTCTACTTCTGAGAAAGTTAGCATGCAGATAAAATTGTGAATGAAATGACGTATATACAAGGTTGATTCCTTGAACCACTATGTGTAATGGAAAAACTCTGAAATAACCCAGATATCTATCAGTACATGACTAGTTTAAAAAAAAAGTACACTGTGTGCATAGCATGGGATACTATGCAAACTTCAAACAGGAAGAAGTTTTCTCTGTACAAATGTGGGACAAACTCCAAGATACAGTCAGTTAAAAAAAAAAAAGCAGTATATAAACTAGTGCATACTATGTTACCATTTGTGTAAAAAGTGGGGAGAGAAAAGATGGATAATGTATTTGCTTGTATATGCAAAGTATTTCTGGGAGATTACACAAGAAATTAATAGCACCAATTACCTCTGGGAGTGACTGAGCAGTTGGGGGCAGGATGTCAGGAACTTTTCACTCTGTTCGTTGTGCCTTTGGACTTTTGAACCATGAAGATATATTACCCGTTCAAGAAGAAAAGACAAAATGTAAAGTATATTGCTTTTCTAACAGTGAAAGACACATTAAAATATCTATAATTTGTATAATACAAAAAATCGGGGAGAAACCACCTTACCAGCTTCTAACACTGAAATAGTATTTTTTTGAAACAAGTGAAGTTGGTTCAGGGGAAGGGCTGAGTATCCAGAAGAACAAATGTTTAAAGCTGACGAATTCATACTCTTGGGCAGGCCCGTTGCCCTCTGGAACCTTCATTTAATGCTATTTAAAATTCTTCCAGCTCCTCATTTTATATGAAATCCTAATTGTGTGGGCCAAAACAGTTCTCAAGAATGTATCCCCCAAAATAGGGTT
>NW_006922111.1:319742-325711 GCF_000298275.1 Orycteropus afer afer | reverse complement strand
CTGGATTCAGAAGAGGACATGGAGTGAGGGGTATCATTGCTGATGTCACATGGATCTTGACTGAAAGCAAAGAATACCAGAAAGATTTTTACTCGTGTTTTATTGAGTGTGCAAAAGCATTTGACTGTGTGGATTATAACAAATTATGGAAAATCATTACAAATTGAGAAGAATGGGAATTCCAAAACACTTAATTGTACTTATGAGGAACCTGTGCATAGACCAGGAGGCTGTCGTTTAGACAGAACAAAGGGATGCTGCATGGTTTAAAATCAGGAAGGGTGTGTGTCGGGGTTGTATCCTTTCACCATACTTATTCAATCTTTATGCTGAGCAAATAATCTGAGAAGCTGTACTGTATGAAGAAGAACATGGATTGGAGGAAGACTCATTAACAACCTGCAATTTGCAGATGACACTACCTTGCTTGCAGAAAGTGAGGAGGACTTGACTCACTAACTGATGAAGATTAAAGACTACGTCTGCAGCATGGATTATACCTCAACATAAAGAAATTGAGAATCCTCACAACTGAACCAATAAGCAACATCACAATAAATGGAGAAAAGATTGGAGTTGTCAAAGATTTCATATTACTTGGATCCACAGTCAACACCAATGGAAGCAGCAGTCAGAAAACCAGACGTCATACTGCACTGGGCAGATGTGTGCAGACGACCTCATCAGAGCACTGAAAAGCAAAGATGTTCCTTTGAAGGCTGAGATGCGCTGATCCAAGCCATGGTATTTTCAGTTGCCTCCTATGTGAAAAGTCTGGACAGTGAATAAGGAAGACAAAAGAAGAGTTGATGCTTTTGAGCTGTGGTGCTGGCGAAGAATACTCAAAGTACTACGGACTGCCAGAAGAACGAACAAATCTGTCCTGGAAGAAGTGCAGCCAGAATGCTCCTTGAAAGCAAGAATGGCCAGACTTCGTCTTACCTCCTTTGATCATGTCAGAAGAAACCATTCCCTGGAGAAGTATATTATGCTGGGTGCAAAGTGGAGGGTCAGCGAGAAAAGGGAAGACCTTCAACAAACGGGCTGGACACAGTGGCTGCAACCATGGGTTTAGGTATAGCGAGGATTGTGAGGATGGTGCTGGACCAGGCAGTGTTTTCTAATGTTGTACATGGGGTTGCTATGATTTGGAGCTGACTCAACAGCAGCTAACAACAATTTTATGGTATTTTCAACAACATATATTTTTATAATCAACCCTATTACCCTTAACCTTTGTAGGTTATGTTTTTATGTGTCTCTACTATAAGATCAAATACATGTTGCCTTAAATTTTCTTCACTTTTTTTATGGTTTCACTTTCTGTATTTTCATTTTCATCTGTCTGGAATCATTTAATGTGTTTCACATAGGTATTACCTTTGTTTCTTAATTGTTAATTATTTGTCCCAAAATCATATATTGAGTAATTTGTCTTTTTCTTATCCATTTAATTCACTGCTTTTTCATAATAATATTCTTAATTATTAATTGTACTTCTTTTTTCACTTATAGGATTTCTTATCTCTATTTTAATTACTGTTTGTAGTTGTTTTGTTGTAATACATACTATTGTAATCTTACTGAAATTCTCCTAGAAACAGGTAAAGGAAAAATTATGAGTAAATAAGTAAAACATCAGCCCGCAGGCACTGCGCAGTCAACGTTTCTAACTCTAAAGTCGTGGTCTTTTTCCCAAATCCTGACGTCTCTCCTGTATTCTTTGTCTCAGTTCTTGATGCCACCCTTCTAGCCACATGAAACGTTTCCCTGGGATTCCTTCCCGGCCCCTGGCCCTCGCCATCCACGCGTCCCCAGGCTGCTGCACCTCTTTCATCTCTCAGGCCCTTGCCCCTCCTTTTGTCCTCAGAGTTACTGTATGACTTCATGCTGTCATCTCTGGGTTTTGCATTCATGGTCTGTTATTGTTGGCCTCCCTCCATAAACTCGGTATTTTATTAATAAAACTTAGGGAGTGGGTTTTTTTAGGGACAAAATCTCAGCTGTAAAAATTGCTACATTGTGTACATTTCTAAAGGTAAAATATTTTTTAATTTTACAGACAGTAGCTCTTGATGGAACACTGTTTTTAAAGTCTGGGGTGATCTCTGGAGGGTCAAGTGACTTAAAGTACAAGGCTAGATCCTGGGATGAGAAAGAGCTAACGAATTTGAGAGACAGAAGGACCCAGCTAATCCAAGAACTAAAGGTAAAGCTGAGTTAGAAAACTTACAGAAAACCAAGTAGAAGAACTATGTTTTTCAAACTTTTTTTAATAACTGTAACATGCCTATCTTTTTAAATTATTCAGAATATAGAAAAAATAAAAACCTTTTCCTTATCCGTCCTCACATCTCCCTGGTATTTGCTGAACCCAGGTTGATGTATTGCCATCTGGACAGTTTCTCTGTATATTGCAGTGTATGTGTTATATTCCCTGTTTGGTTTGTTTTACAACAGACTTTTGTTATCAATTGTGCTTTGCAGCAAGCTTGTTCACTTGTCATCATGGTGTGGTGTGTGTTCATTTTAGCTTGTAAAGATCTTCTTGACTCTGAGTACTGCCTGGTATTGCATGTTCTTGTTGTTATGTGCCGTCGAGTCGGCCCCAACTCAGCAACCCCTCCTTGGGTTTCCAAGGCAGTATCGCTATGGAAGTAGATTGCCCAACCTTCCTTCTGAGGAGTGGCCATTCTCCTACTGATGGGCATTTTGGGGTTTTTGATATTGTGAAAATGCAGCATTCGCATTCTTTCCAAAGGGAGAATAGCATGGTATCTAAGAGCATAGAGTCAGAAGCCAAACTGCCTGAGTTCGAATCCTGGCTCTGCAACTTACTAGTGGTGTGGCCTTGACCAAGCTACCTAACCTCTTGCTGCCTTGGTTATGCCATCTATAAAATGGGGTAACAAAAGTACCTTCCTTTTACAGTTGTGTTGTTGTTGTTGTTATTTGCCATCGAGTAGAACCCGACCATAGAGACCCCTCCTTGGGTTTCCGAGGCAGTATCACTATGGAAGTATATTGCCCCATCTCCCTTCCGAGCTTATGGTTGTAGTCAGGGCTAAATCAGATAATCCAGATAAGTACTGAAAACAATGCCTGGCGCATGGAGAGCACTATATAAATGCCTTTGTTAGTATTACATATCTCTATCCATATAACTATTGAATGAATGTTAAGAGCGCTGGTGGTGTAGCGCCTAAGGCATCTATCTGACTGCTAACCAGAAGGGTGGCACTTCAAATCCACCACCCACTCCTCTGAAGGAAGACTGGGCAATCTATTTCCATAGATTTACTACCTGGGAAACCCAAGGAGGGGTCGTTAGGAGTTGGATCCGGCTCGATGGCAGCGACTTTGGTTTGAAGGATAAATGTTTAGGTCTAAGGGTATGTGTATTTAAAATGTTGAAAGATGTTTCTAAATTCTTATCTAAAGAGTACAATCAATAAACTTACTGTAATCAATGTAGAGACTGGGTAGCATAGTGGTTCGGACTAATGTGAGCTCTGGAGAGGAAAGGCCGAGAGATATACATCCACAAAATCAGCCTTTGAAGCCCCTGTGGACCCCAGTTCTGCTCTGACACATGTGGAGGGCTTGCCAAGTGTTGGAGCTGGCTGGATGGCCACTGGTTTCTGGGATCTGGAAACTGGTCATTTGAGTCCAGATCCTCGCTCCACCTCTAGGCTGTGTGGCTCTAGGCAAGTCCCTACACGCACTTACGCCTTCCTTTCCTCACCTGTAGAAGGGTGGTAATTATCGCACCTGTTTCATAGCATTGTGGAGAGGATTAAATAGGTTAATAAATGTAAATTGAGTAGAACAATGATAAGTACTAAATAAGAGTGAGCTATTTTTTAAAATGGGAGCTCTGGTAGCGTAGTGCCTAAGGCACTTGACTCCTAACCAGAAGGCTGGCAGTTCAAACCCACCAGCCACTCCTTGGAAGGAAGATGGGGCGATCTACTTCCGTGTGATACTGTCTCGGAAACCCAAGAAGAGGTCGCTATGAGTCGGGTCCGACGCAATAGCACACAACAACAATTTTTAAAAATATCCATAGAACATTTATGAAAGTTGATCACATACGTGGCCACATTTAAAACTTCATTTGCTTTTTAAAGTAGAGATTTTTATAGGTCACATTTCCTGATGATAATTTATGAAGTTAAAAGTAGTGACCAAAACCTGTTTGTCTATATAAACCCAAACCAAATCCACTGTCCTTGAGTCAATTCTGACTCCTAGTGACCCAATGGGACAAAGTAGAACTGCGCTGTAGGCTTTCCAAGGTGGCCAGTCTTTACGGAAGGAGGCTGCCTCATCTCTGTCCTATGGAGCAGCTGGTGAGTTCAAACCTTTGGTTAGCAGCTGAATGCTTTCACCACTGCACCACCAGAGCCCATAGAGATTAACAGCTGTGCTTCTAGATGACTTTTGGGTCAAATAAGCAGTCCAAAGGCAAACTAGAAAATGTCTCGAAGATGATAGATAGGAGCCTTGTTCTCACCGGTATTTTTGGGACACAGTAGTAACATCTTCACTGTAAAGAAGGAGGACAGAGCACGGGGGAAACTCATACTCACCTCAAGAACAGTCACAAACTATACCACTGAACTACAAAAGGGGGTATTTTTGAGCTGAAATTAATGAAAATAGAAAAGGGACAATGAAATTGAAATATTAGTTTCTATTTAAAGATTAATAAAATAGATAAACTTTGCAACTCTGATGAAGGGAGGAAAGAGTGAAAGCAAAAATACTATCAGGAAGGGAGAAGTTAAAATAATTTTAAGAAAATCTCACATGTAGACACATATAGGATAGGAGAGATCAGGTGGTTCAGGAAGATGAGATCTGATGGCCAGTGAACTTGAAGAAATGCTCAAATCCTCAGGGGAATACAAATTAAATTAATAAGATTTTTATATGTTTATCAGTAAGACTGAAAATAGAAGCATGTATGTGTGTGTGTGGTTGTAGAAATGCACGCACGCGTGTGTGTGTGTGTAGATACAACTGTAGACATGCAGACTTGCACTGCTGGTGAGGATGGAAGGAAAAGAAGACTCAAGACATTGCTTGTAGAAATGTGAATCACCACAGCCTTTGGGTGTCCACTGTGAAAACAAAATGTGAATTCCTTTGATCCAGCAGTCTCACACTGAGAAAGCTCTCGCATGGAACTAAAATACCAATACTTGGGGGTATGTATACAGGAATGTTTGTCACAGCATTGTTTGTAGGGCAAAGCCTAGAAAGAGAATGGATACCCATCGTTAAGAGAATAGCTGAATCATTTGTGTATAGTCACGGTCTGGAATAATATGCAGCCATTGAAAAGGACATTACAGCTTTATTAGTTCACTAAGGGGACTTTGGTGAGTCATGAATGAGAGAAGCAAGAGGCAGGAAAGGGGGTTCCATCTGACTCTAACTTTGCCAAACAACTGAAAAGCCTGCGTAGGTAGATGAATGGGCCTGCGTGTGTCTGTGGCACTGGGGTGGCTCAGGTGGCTTATTTAATTACCCAGTCAGAGGAGATGGGGGGGTGGGTGTGTTACAGTCAGTGAGTGATCACATACGAAAGCACTCTGAAAAGTGAAGTGCTTTTCTGTTGTGCAACAGTCTTTTTTTCTTTTTCTTTTTTTAGGATTTAATGAAGACACTTCGTAAGGAGACAGATTTGAAACAAATACAGACTCTAGTACAAGGAACTCACACACGCCTCAAATACTCACAGAGTGAAGTGGAGCTGATTACAAAGAAGACCCTTGCTGCTTTGCACAGGGTACCAGGCACACAACCCATCAGAGCCCGTCGAGCCGGGGCACCCACGTTCACGACTGCACTGCTCGAGCACTTACCTTTCTTATTTTACCTATGTTACCCAGCCGTACCTGAATTCCACCTGACCTCACCAAATTTCCCTTTTGTTCTAAAAGATACCTGCCATGCTTTTA
>NW_006922111.1:319002-319508 GCF_000298275.1 Orycteropus afer afer | reverse complement strand
CTTGTTTTTCTTTTTTGCATTTTTCCCATTTTTTTCTTCATTACTTTCCTTCTTTACCTTTTTTCTCTTAGTGCCTTATCCCCAGATATTGCAGGTGTTCTTGTTTTTTCTTCTTCTTTTTCCCTTTTTCCTTTTTTTGGTTACTGTTCCTGTGTGATTACATGGTGTGTTTTTTGTCCACACGCTTTTAGTTTTTTGATGGGTATTCAGTTGTAATTTTTGTCTCACTGAGTGGGGGACAGCAACTATGCCTATAAGACACAACTACACCCACACCTCCTGCAACTTCATTTACTGAGTGAGAGCCACTACATCCTTCTCCACCAACGGGCCAAGTATAAAAACCAACAAGAGCCTGAATCATCCTTGGCTTCTCTTCACAAACAATAACAGAGATGTAAATACAACAACGCCATGATGCTTTGGAGACAACAGACCAACACAGTCCACACAAAGAAGCAGGATAATGTGATAGAAACAAGGGAGCAGGATACAGACCCAGAACA
>NW_006922111.1:316728-318902 GCF_000298275.1 Orycteropus afer afer | reverse complement strand
TAACAACAGTGCCCTTAGTGGGAGCAACCTGTCCGCTGAGTTGTGTGGGTTTGCCAGTTCCTTTCCTCTTTCTCTGAGAACCACGACTGCCCCTCTCAGGAGACAGGGGCCAGTGCAGTTACTCCTCTTTTCCACCCTCTCTGCCTGTGGTAAAAATCACCCCCTCCTCATTCTTACTCCCACTGCCCTTACTCACTCGGGAATTATTTTCACACCTGTTAACCATGTTTTTATGCAAATAATGCACACGTTGTGCTGTTTTTGCAAACTGTGTGCCCATCATGTGGTCCTTTTCCTGTGCTCAGTGCATGTTGTGTGCATGTACATGCTGTTTACATGGTGTGTTATACACAGAAACTACAGTGGAGTCCTGGCACAGTGCTTGGCTCTGGGGCAACAAGTATCTGGTCTTCTGCTGGTAAGGTGTCAGGGATGTAGCGATGTGATATGCCCCAACTGAGTATGTTTAACCTTAGAAATCCTCCTCACACCATCATGCAGTAACTGCCACCCACTACTTTCAGCTACACCTTAGGTTGCATGATTTGAAATGGTGCTTACGATGCTCCTCAGTTGTCCCTTTTCTGGGTTACACAGCACTCATCTGCTCAGTCATTTCATACTGGCCGTAGGTGGAAGAGTTCTGGTAGCCAGCCTCTGGGTGCTCTTGTCTGACCGTGAACAGGGCAGAGCGTGGCAGGGGGCTGCCTGGCCAGCACAGAGGCCGGGGGACTCTGCGTACCTGTCACTCCCCATGCACCGGTTATCTCCTGAGGTTTGTTGTAGCTTACCACGGCTGCGCCACCAGTCAGCAGTCACGTCACATTCAGACTTAACTTACATTCTGCTGAAATCCTAACATTTACCCTATAATTGAACATAAATGCACAAATGCACAAGGATTGGGGTTAAATGTTATTTTGCTGTTTTTCTAGTTTTTCCAAATCTTGTTGATTTTTCATCCTAAGATTTGTTCCTCTTGGTTTTATTCTGCCTAAGATAGTACAGAAGGCTGGCGGTTCAAACCCACCAGCCACTCCTCAGAAGGAAGGTTAGGCAATCTACTTCCATAGTGATACCACCTCGGGAACCCAAGGAGGTATCTCCATGACTCAGATATGACTCAACAGCAATGGGTTTGATTGGTTTTTTTGGTAAAATAGTACAGTAGTACTGTATACACAGAATGTTTTATTTTGTTATGTTGGACATTGTATTTTGGTGTGACTAATGTAAATAGAATCCATCCAGTTTTATACGAAACACTTCATAAAGCCAGAACGCCTAATAAGGCCGGTTATGAGTTTTCCTAATTAGTTTGCAGAATAAGAAAATCGAGACTAGACAAGCATAGCTTGTAAAGGTGAGAGGAGAGAAAGCACGCACCCCTCAGAGGCTAGGATTGCTTGCTGACACTTGTTTTTGGCCTAATCTAGAAAGATCTTGAGGAACACTTAGGTTATAGCATTGTCTCTCTACTTTCTTAAAATTAACCAATTGTTTTTAAATAATTTAAAAGGTAGAGGATGATATTTTCCAGCACTTCTGTGAAGAAATTGGTGTAAAAAATATCCGTGAATTTGAAAATGAACAAGTTAAACGGCAACAGGAAATTGATCAAAAAAGGTACTTACACTAAGAGATGTTGGTGAACAGTTTACAAATATAAAGGTAACTGTTATGGCATAATTTAGAGAAATTATACTTTGGGTAGTCTTTAGTTCATAATAAATTGCTAGGAAACATTCTTACAAAGAGACACAACTTTTTAAATTTCATAATATTTTAAAGAGAATGCCCAGCCAAGTAAACACAGTAAGACAAGAACAGAGATATAATCATGCTTACAGTTGCTAAAAGAAGAAGGGGTGCTACTTTGCTTATTCTCTGTAAATATCCATAGAGAGGAATAAAATGGATGATTGTCAAAAAATTATGCATTACCAGTAATTACTCAAAGCTGATAGAAAATCGAAAGATGCCAGTTACCATAGGGAAAAAGATTTAAGAAGCTTCCCATCCACCCCAAATGCACCTGACACATGGTTTCACAGGTCATCCCGACGAACTTTAGGGGAGCAGGTCACTTCGATATTCAGTATTTACATAGATGTTCATTAGGCGAAAGGAGCCCAGGTGGTGCAGTGCTTAAGCGCTCAGCTGCTAACCAAAAA
>NW_006922111.1:314822-316472 GCF_000298275.1 Orycteropus afer afer | reverse complement strand
AAGTCTGGCCATTCTCACTTCCAAGGAGCATTCTGGCTGCACTTGTTCCAGGACAGATCTGTTAGTTCCTGGCAGCCCATGGTACCGTGAGTATTCTTCACCAGCACCACAACTCAAAAGCATCAACTCTTCTTTGGTCTTCCTTATTCATTGTCCAGCTCTCACATGCATGTGAAGTGATTAAAAACACCATGGCTGAGGTTAGGTGCACCTTACTCTTCAAAGAGACATCTTTGCTCTTCAGCATTTTAAAGAGGTCTTTTGCAGCAGATTTTCCCAGTGCAATACGTCTTCTAATTTCTTGACTGCTGCTTCCATGAGTGTTGATCATGAAACCAAATAATATGAAATCTTTAACAAATTCAGTCTTCTCTCCATTTATTGTGATGGTGCTTATTGATCCAGTTGTGAAGATTTTTGTTTTCTTTATGTTGAGATGTAATCCATACTACAGATTGTAGTCTTTAATCTTCATCAGTAAGAACTTTAACTCATCTTCACTCTCAGCAAGCAAAGTTGTGTTGTCTGCATATGACAGGTTGGTAATGAGTCTTCCTCCATCTTGATGTCGCGTTCTTCATCGAGTCCAGCTTCTCAGATTATTTGCTCAGCACACAGATTGAATGAGTGGTGAAAGGATACAACCTGATGCACTCCCTTCCTGATTTTAAACCATGCAGTATCTGTTCCAGTGACAGCATCTTGGTCTACGTATAGGTTCCTCATGAGCACAATTAAGTGTTCTGTGATTCCCATTCTTCTCAATGTTATCCATAATTTGATAACATTTGGATATGAACCACACAATTGAATGCTTTTGCATGGGCAATAAAATGCTTTCAGCCAAGATCCATGTGACACTAGCAATGATATCCTTTGTTTTATGTCCTCTTCGGAATCCAGCCTCCATTTCTGGAAGTTCTCTGTCAATACACTTCTGTGACCATTTTTGAATTATCTTCAGCAAGATTTTACATACGTGCCAATTAATGATACTGTTCGATAATTTCCACATTCTCTTGGATCACCTTTCTTTGAATTGGGTACAAATATGGCTCTCTTCCAGTCAGTTGGCCAGGTAGCTGTCTTCCCCATTTCCTGGCATAGACAAGTAAGTGCCTCCATCTCGGCATCCATTTGTTGAAACATCTCAGTGGGTATCCTGTCAATTCCTGGAACCTTTTATTATTATTATTTAACAATTCCTTCAGTGAAACTTCGACTTCTTCCTTCAATATCAGTTTTTGATCATATGCCACCTCCTGAAATAGATGAACACTGACCAGTTCTTTTTGGTACAGTAACTGTATTCCTTCCATCTTCTTCTGATGTTTCTTCTATCATTGAAAATGTTCCCTATAGAATCTTTCAGTATTTTGACTCAAGGCTTGAATTTTTTCTTCATTCTTTCATGTTGAGAAATGCCAAGGATGTTCATCCCTTTTGCCTTTCTAACTCCAGGTTTTTGCACATTTCATTATAATAATTGACTTTGTCTTCTTCAGCTGCTCTTTGAAATCTTCTGTTCAGCCCTTTTATCTTGTCATTTCTTCCATTTGCTTTAGCTACTCTCCATTCCAGAGAAAGTTTCAGAGTCTCTTCTGATATCCATTTTGGTCTTTTCTTCCTTTCCTGCCTTTTTATTTATTT
>NW_006922111.1:303761-309247 GCF_000298275.1 Orycteropus afer afer | reverse complement strand
AAATCATTTGGAGAAAAATAAAAAGGGGGGACAAGGTTTGCTTGTCTGATAGAGCCTGGTGGAACCACTGAGACTATGGCCCCTAGCTGCCCTTCAGATCTGGAATTACACCCACTCCTGTGGTTTCCAGCCAAACAAAAGGCATGAGTTGAACATTTCCCTGAGGTAGATACACTCCTTGGAGAGAACAATCATGGGAGAAAGAAGGGCTGCTTATGCACAGGAAGACAGCTCAGGGGGCAGGAGTGCAGGCAGGGAAGGACACAGGGAAGAGGTAACTATGGGGAGGAAGTAGGAGGGGAGCTGTTGCATTGTGGTAAACTGTGATCAATGTCATGAGACAAAGTGTGTGTGAACTGCTGTATGGAAAGTGAATTTGCTCTGTAAACCTTCACCCAAATCACAATAATAATAATTAAAAAAAAAGATGAAAGAGAAGAGAGAGAGAATAATGAAGAAAAAAATGGGAAAAACGCAAAAAGAAAAACAAGGAATGGGATTAACCACAAGAAAGAAAAAAGTAAAGAAAAAAAATGCATCCAGGAACAGAGAAAAGAAAAACAGCTGAAAACTAGAACTTACGAGGGGAAGAGTAAATTATAATAGTAAGAAGGACAAAAGTAATAATAATAATAGTAGTTTTAAAACAGACAAAAACAAACAAGCTAAAAATCAGAAAAAATAAAAAAAATAAAATAAAAACATGGGGACAGGGTGGGGCAGGGCACCCAGGCTCCATCCAAGCACACAGACTGGGGTGGAGTTCCTGCCGGCCCAGAAGGTGGGTGGGAGTGAGAGATGGCTGCACCTCTGTTCACCAAGAGGGTATAGGGTATAACAGTAACAAGGGGAATGTCACAGCTTTCCAGTCGTCCAGGTCCAGAATGTCCTTGTAGTTCCTGGCAGGTGGAGCCTGTTCTTAAGTCCCTGGAATCTGGGAGAACGCTGTCGCTTTAAACATCCAAAATGGTCAAGCCACTTGTAAACATTCAAAATGGCTGCACCCTCTGGACAGACAGAAAGTCCACAGCTCAGCCTGCCGTCCTCTTTGCTGCTTTCCCTTTTATTCCCCAGCCACCAGAGCAGTCCTCCATGCAGTCCCTGGCTAGCAGGGCTGATTTTTCAGTTAATTCTTAGGTCTTACCATCACTCAGCAATATCCAAGCTGTGCTATCAGGATTGCTGCCAGACCACAGCTCCATATGTCTCCTTTTTTTGTATTTTCATGCAAATTCTTCTGCTAGTTGGAGTTTAATCCACTTCTGTATCTTTCCCTTCAAGGCTCAAGGTTCCAGGATTGTCTTCTGTATCTGTGTTAACTGGTTCCCCTTTTCTTTGCTGAAGAGGGTCTGGACAGTCTTTCTGCCTATTCCACCATCTTACTGGAACTTCGTTTCCTGCCTTTTAAATGACCTTTTGCTTTCTTCATGAATGATGTTCTTGATGTCATTCCACAATTCATTTGCTTTTTAGTCATTGGTGTCAGTGCATCACATCTGTTTTTCAGATGGTCTCTAAATTCAGGAGAGATATAGTCAGGGTCATATTTTGGCTCTTGTGGACTTGTTTTCATTGTCTTCAGCTTCAGCTTGAACTTGCATATAAACAGTTGATGATCTGTTCTACAGTCAGCTCCTGGCCTTGCTTTGGTTGAAGATACTGAGCTTCTCCGTTTCCTGTTTTCACAGATGTAGTCAGTCTGATTCTTGTTTATACCATCTTGTGAAGTCCACGTGTACGGCTTCTATTTATGCTGTTGATAAAGCCATTTGCAATGAGTAAGTCATTGGTCTTGCAAAATTCTATGATGCGATCTCCAGGGTTATTTCTGTCACCCAGGCCATATTTTCCAACTACTGGTGATTGTTCTTTGTTTCCAGCTTTTGCATTCCAATCACCAGTAATAATCAACACATCTTGGTGACATGTTTGGTCAATTTCAGACTGCAGAAGTTGGTAAAAATCTTCAGTTTCCTCCTCTTTGGCTTTAGTGGTTAGTATGTAAATTTTAATAATAATAGTATTAACTAATGTTCCTTGTAGGCATATGGATATTATTCTAACAGTGACAGCATTCTACTTCAGGATATATTTTGAACCAATTCTTTGTGATGATGAATGCCATGCCATCCTCTTCAATTTGTCATTCCTGGCATAGTAGATCATATGGTTGTCTTGATTCAAAATGACCAAAACCAGTCCATTTCAGCTCACTAATGCCTAGGATATTGACCTTTATGTGTTCCATTTCATTTTTGACAACTTCCAGTTTTCCCACATTCATACTTCGTACGTTCCATGTTCTGATTGTTAGTGGATGTCTGCAGCTGTTTCTTCCCATTTTGAGTGGGGCCACGTCAGCAGATGGAGGTCTCGAAAACCCTTCTCCATCCGCATCATTAGGGTTGGCTCTGCTCTGAGGAGGCAGCTCTTCCCCAGTCGTATTCTGAGTGCCTTCCGACCTGAGGAGCTCTTCTTCTGGCCTGTACCGGACAGTGTTTCAGGGTTATTCAGAAAGTTTTCCAGTAATATAGCAAACAGTGTGTTACTGTTATTCATAAGGTTTAAACTGGCCAGTTCTTTGAGAAGTGGATGGCACCTTCCTTCTTACAAGTCTCTCTTAGTCTGGAAGCTCCACTGATTCCTGTCCACCATGGGTAACTTTGCTGGTATTTGAAATACCGATGTCATAGTCTCCAATCTCACAGCAACACACAAGCTACCATATTATAACAAACATAAAGATTACATCCTTGGAAACTCCATGTGGCAATCCTAGTCTGTCCTGTAAGGTCACTATGAGTCAGAATCGACAGCAGTGGGATTGGTTTTTGGGGTTTTCGACATTTAACTGTTTCAGATTATAGACAAGGAAGAGACCTTTTTTTATGAAATGAATATAATATGCCAAAACCCAAAAAAGTACAATGAGAGAGTAAATCAATGTAGTTTTTATTTATAAAACTATAAATCATTCCCACTTATGAATAACCAAATGAAAAAGTGAGCTAGAACCCAGAAGTCCACCATGATCTGGGGAGCTTCCTGTCAGAACTAAAGGTGGTTCTATGTTAGGAAACCATTTGTAACTCACCACAGTACTCTTTCAAAGGAAGAAAAAAACACACAATCAACTTTATACGTGATGAAAAAGGCATGTGATGAAATTCAACCTCCATTCCTGATTTTCATTTCTTAATGTGAATCCTGTGACCTGAGAAAAGGCATCTTATTCCAAGTCAGCACTATGGTTTCATAGAGTAACACCCGGCAGCGCTAGTGAGGTCAGGACAGAGGATCCCGCATCACCAGGGTTCTCTAACACTCTCGGAGGATGGAGGCAGCAGAGTTAGACAGCCAGGGACACCAGTGAAGCACAACAGTGGGAAAGGAGGAGCTCAGTTCGTCATTACTTGCAGATTACATACACCTAGAAAATCCTAGAGGAGAAATGAAAACCTGTGAGACACGAAAGAGAATTGGGTAGTGTGACTGTGTACAAAAATTAGTTTAAACATCAGCAGCCTTTCTGTAACAAGCTCCACTGAAACAATATAAGGGAGGTAGAAGATCCCAGTGATCCTAGAGGGGACCGTGGTGAAATAGCTAACACACAGGAAGAATAAACATGAAGGCACCATGCAAACATACCTTTAAACAAGACAGAAACCTGAATAAAATGAGAAGGCATACTGCTTCTCTCATAGGAAGACTCAATAGTATAAAGAAGTTGATTCTCTCTAAATTAGTCTGATTTAAACAGCATCTCAATACACATGTGGACAAGATTCTTTGTAACGAGATAAGCTGATACCAGAGTTCACATACAGAAGTAGTCATGAAAAAGATGAGGAGAAAGGACTCTCAGATTTTAAAATACAGTGCAAAGCTATAGTAATTCAAACCTCACAGTATTGCACTGGCTCACAGAGTGTCCAGAAATACACTCAGATGTATAAGGAAATCTGATTTAGATCAAGGTAGCATTTCATACCAGTGGCTTTGTAAAGAATTTTACTCTCTCAGTGTTTACTGCATTTCTTATAAACCCCCCTCCCTGGCATTCCAATTGGAATTGCACTGGATTAGAGATTTATTTGGGTAACTGACATCTTCAAAGTATGAAGTCATCCCCTCCAAAAATATACACTCTCTCTCCATTCCTTGTCTGTTTTATTACAGTTTTTATTCCATGAAGATTATGTCTTATTAATTCCTAGATGCTTTATAGGGTTGTTTCCCCACCCCCTCTGGTGAATAGTATCCATTTTTATATTTTTCTAGTTGGCTTTAGGGAGCTCTGGTGGCACAGTGCCTAAGGCACTTGACTGCTAACCAGAATGCTAGAGGTTCAAACCCAGCAGCCACTCCTCAGAAGGAAGATTGGGCAATCTACTTCCGTAGTGATACCACCTTGGAAACCCAAGGAGGGGTTGCTGTGAGTCAGATTTGACTCGATGGCAGTGAGTGTTCTAGTTTGAGTTGGCTTTTATTGAGTACAAAAATGGTATTGATTTTTAGATTGATATGCCATCTGGGAACTTTCCTGATCCCCCCCTCCCCCCACCCGTATTACTGCTCTAGTGGACCCATTGTCTTTCCTAGGTGTTGAGTTTGAGATGTCTGTGACATCACTGGAGAGGTATGGTGGGCTGTTGAAAATACAGGGCAGGAGTTCAGGTGGGAGGGTGAGCTGTGGGATAGTCGGTGTACAGATGGCATTTGAAGGCACATGGCCACATGAGGTCACTCAGGGAATGAGAGGTGATGCCGGAAATGAGAAGGAACCACAGAGGGGCAGTGTGGGGCCCACACGTAAAAGCGCTTCCCTGTCACACATTGTGTGTTTGCCAGGGCCAGCAGAAATAAGTCCCTCAAGGATTCCTGTGACCCCTCCTGTGGGCAGCATGGCTTGTGCCCCTGCTGAGTGTGTCAGCCTTGCGCCGCCACCCCCAGTGGGTAAGCTTGAGCAAGTCACTTCACCCTGGGTCTTGTTCTCATTTGTTAAATGCAGATGGTGGTAGTACCTGCCCCATAGATTCAAACAGTAGGTGAGTTACTGCATGCGAAAACAGTAGGCCTGCCGGGCAGTACACAGTCATCGAGGAGCACTCTTCCTGTTGTACTGTTGCGAGTGCTGCCCTGTGTTTCATTATTAATGCTGTGTCTCTGTGTTAGCAATATCTAGCACGGACTCTGATACACGTAGTGCTGTATAGTGTTTCTTGACCATGCCATCCTGCCAGCAGGGAATGTGAGGAGCGGGTGGGAAAGATGAGGCACAGATGATATTGGAACTCCTGGTGAGGAGCTTACGACCTGACAGAGCAGGAAACGACATCAGGAAGGTACCACATTCTGAAGTCCCAGGGTGTGGAGTGTGTACAAGTAGCCCATAATTTAAGAAAAGAGAGGAAGAAACTTACAGGTCATAGAAAACCTTAAGAACAAATCACCCACATGCAACGTGTGCATCCTGACTCAAA
>NW_006922111.1:302604-303661 GCF_000298275.1 Orycteropus afer afer | reverse complement strand
GCTACTCGCCAAAGTAAGAGGTGGAACAATGTTTTGTGTAGTATGTTATGCCAGTTGAACTTGATGTCTCCTGTGACTATGGTCCCAAGCCCACAGATTCAACTACTCTGTCCCTCTGGGTAGCTGGCTGTGACCAAGAAGTGACTACAACTTTGTCCCTTGTCAGCTCTACTATATACCTGGGAATTCAGGTCATACAAATATACTTATAGGACTACTGTCTGCCAACCCTATACATGGTCTTGGGTACACTCTCCACTTCATAGACATACCTAACAGTACAGCCTCTCCACCCATCTATCCACCTGTATACCTATGTTTGCCTTCACTGACAATGCAATACTGTATGTGCAAAAGGGGTCATCTTTGTTGTCTGTACTTCCCATGTACCTCTCTATGTTTTCTTCTTCCTCAAAATTCTACCATGTTGATCACTCACATTTGGTACATTGCCCTTCTCTTCACCTAAATCAATACTTATCTCTGCCTCCCATCCCCTCCCACACTTGGTAACCAACAAAGAAAATTTCCTTCCATAGATAAACCTTTCCTTGATTTTTACTATAACAGACTAATACAATATTTGTCCCTATGTGATTGACTTATATCACTCAGCACAATGTCCTCTAAGTTCATCCACACTATGCAGTGCTTTGCAGATTCTCGGTTATTCTTTAGGGTTGCATAGTATTCTGTTGTGTGTATGTACCAAAGTTTGGTTGTCCATTCCTCAGTTGATGGACACCTAGGTTGTTTCCATCTTTTGGCTTTTATAAATAGTGCTGCAGTGAACATGGGTGTGCATATGTCTGTTCTTGTCATGGCTCTTACTTCTTTAGAAGACATACCTAGTAATGGAATGGAAGGATCAAATGGTATTTCTAATTCCAACTTTTTAAAGAATTGCCATACTGCTTTCCACAGTGGTTGTTCCATTTCACAGTCCCACCAGCAGTGTATGAGAGCCCCAATCTCTCCACATCCTTCCCAGCATTTGTTATTTTCTATCTTGTTGAACTTTGCTACTAGTGCTGGAGCAAGATGGTATCTCATTGTT
>NW_006922111.1:295264-300938 GCF_000298275.1 Orycteropus afer afer | reverse complement strand
AAATCACCCACATGCAACGTGTGCATCCTGACTCAAACAAACCAGTTTGGTTGTTTTTTTTTTTTTTTTTAATGACTGTGAAGAGCTCTGTCACTGAGTAGCAATTTGCTAATAAGGAATTTCATTTTTACCTATCATCACATGGCTGGGCCTGTTCAGAGTCACTCTCCTTTTAGTGATACATACTGAAGTATTTCCAGATGAAACTAGCTCATGTCTGGAATTCCTTTCCAAATAATCCAGTGGTGGGAAGGAGGGGTGAGTGGAGTAATAGATGAAACCCCACTGACTACGAATTGGTAATTATTAAAGTAGGGTGATAGCTACATTGAGGGTTCATTATACTAGTCGTTCTACTGTTGTACTTTTTTAAAGTTTTCCATAGTGAAATATTTAGAAAAAGAGAAGTGACGGTCTTTGTTTACCAATTGTAATGCCCTACTTTATTTATCATACTAGATTAGAATTTGAGAAACAAAAAACACGGCTGAATATTCAACTCGAATATAGTCGCAATCATCTGAAGAAGAAACAGAGTAAGATCGATGTGTTGAAAGAAACTCTCCGGAAAGGAAGAGAAGACATTGATAATCTGAAGAAGGTACTGCGCAAAGCGGGGCGAGGGCCTCCCCACTGAATCGTGATGTCCTTCACTGAACAGACCTCTGTGGAGCTCCTGGGGTCCCCGAGAGGAAGGGGAGGGGATAGGAGGGGACCAATGTGAGAAACTGGATTGAGTAGATGTGGACGTGGGAGGCAAAGACAAGGGGAGTCTTGGGTTCTAATGGCGTGATAGGGGTGGGATTCACCAACAGCAGTGTGGGCAGCAGGTTACGGAGAGAAGATTGCAGACCTAGGGAGCTTGAGTTACCTGTGTGACATCTAGATGGCCGTATCTGCAGGTAGTTGAACATACTGAGGGAGAAGTCCAGGCTAGAGACATAGTCAGGAGCTCCCAGTTTCTGAGTATCCAGTGAAACCAAAGGAACGCTTAGAGCTCCCAGGAGAGTGTGGACAGCGAAGAGCCAGGGGCAGCAGGGAACCCCGGAAGGAACGCCCCGGCGGGTTATGAGGAGAGCCAGCGGCAGGGTGGCATAGAGACCCCAGAGTCCCAAGAAGGAGCAAGTGATGAAACTTGTCAGCAGGTAAACCTGGGAAAGGGTCAGTTGCCAATTAAGAGGTCGTTTTCATTGGAAAATGAGAAGTCAGATGGCAGTGAGCTGAGGAAGGAATCTGACATGAAGGAGGAAAGCAGGTCATGGCCCATTTGTCATGTGTGTAGAATGAGGGACCCTTCAGGCAGCACCCAGGCTTTGGAGGGGAACCTTAGAATGGCTGGCTGGGTTCTGTTGATCATGAACTGATCCACTGACTGAGAGTGTAAGAGACGGTGACTCTACATGCCACTCCCCTGCAGACTGAAGAAAACTGCTTGAAGGTCGTGGAGGAGCTCATGGACAAGCGGCAGCAACTCAAGGACACGCTTGCCACTCAGAATTCCAACACTGAGAGAGTCCAAGCTCAAATGGAAGAAGAACGGAAGAAGCTTTTGGCTGTCGACAGGTAATTACGAAGTTCATGAGCTGGAAAGACAGCACCGTACTGCTCACTGGAAATGCATAGAGGAAGCTGTGTTGTTGGCTTACATACCCTTGGCTTCTTTGGCCCCACATCACACCTCAAACATTCTTGTTGGGGAAAAAACAAGAGGCACAGTTAGCTGTTCAGAATTAATTGTTTGGTTTTTGCTAGATGAAAACTCAGACCTCTGTGGACAGCCTCTCACCATTAGTCAGTCCCCCAGATGCTGGTGTCTTTGCTGTAGTCTGTGTCACATGGAGTGGAGGATGAGGGGGGTGGAACCCAGAGCCGGCCCGCCTGTTTCAAGTCCCAGCTCTGCTGCTCACTTCCTCTTCAGGAGAGTGGGCATCATGGCAGAACCTTCCTCACAGAATAGTTTTAGGGGTGAAATGACTTACTGTTCAGATGGCACCTAGACCAGTACCTGGCATGTTAAAACCATGTGCACGTTTGCTGTGATCATGACCACGAAAGCCACCGGACAGGATGCTTTGAACCGGCTGCTGCGTTGCACCCAGGTGACACACATCTCTGCTGGGTGGCTGGCATGGCCGTAAGAGATCAGATGAAAGGAGCTCTGCTTTGGGGCAGTCTCCTGGCTTTTCACAATTTTCCTCACTTGTTTGAAGACCTTCACTGTGTCAAGACACAGCTGGAAAGTTCTCTGAGATTATTGACTGGAATGAAGTCCCTTTACTCTTGACTTTTTTTTCCCCGTTTGTAGACCCTCTTTAAAATCCCACACTGTTCCAATTGTTAAACCCTAAGTTGTCAGCTTAAAACAGAAGTCATCCAGTGGAGGGGCGGGGGATGAAGCTCTGGTGTTTTACCTGGTGAGCCACTGCTCTTGCTAAGAGAATATTTCTCTTTGTTTAAGGTTCCAAAATGTCAAGCTTGTATTTGAGGGGAAATTGAGCCCGTCAGTTGTGCGGGTTTACAAGCCCCGGCCAGCATGGTGACGTTTGCTATGGGAAAGGCTCCCTTAGGTTAACTGTTTATGTCCATGGTCTTTCTCAGGACTGCTGAAGGTTAGATTACATGCATCAGAGAGATCATTCTAGAAGTCGTGGCACTCCAGGGAAAACATGGGCTTTTCCATGTTAATTTGCAACGTGTACTTTTTCCTTCCTCGGTGTCCTTTACATAAGGAGTAGCATGTAAGCACTCTTCCCGTCTGTGTGTCGACAGGGAAGTGGGGAAACTGCAAAAGGAAGGCATAAAAGTCCAGACCTCTCTGGAACAGAAACGTCTAGAGAAGCATAACCTGCTGCTTGACTGCAAAGTTCAGGACATCGAGATCACTCTTCTGGCCGGGTCCCTGGATGACATCACCGAAGTGGAGGTAGTCCGGCAGGGATTGTACGAGCAGTGTGGCGCGTGATGCGGTGCCGTGCAACTTGGTGAACTCCCAATGCTGCAGGGTCCCCTCTTGTTCTAGGCCCCTTTGGGGTGGGGAAGACATCTTCTGGGATGGAAAAGGGGCACGTGAGCTTGCTCCACAGAAGGGCATTCCACGCGCTCCTCTCTGCTAATTGTCCCTTAGCTCCGTGGGGTAGACCTGAGTTCTTACCTCTACAGGTAGCCCTGCGTCCCCCAAGTTCACTTCACACCACTTTGCTTTTATGAAAGACCTATGTTAGCGTGTGTTTGCTGACTGAGAGAAATCTGAAGAGGATTTTCGCTTTGATGGAAAAAGGCGAAACTAGTATTCAGTGTTAGAGGCAGTGCCCTCCGCACGTCGTGACAGCGGCATTGCCACGCCCTTCCCTGGGAGCCACGCTGTCCACACCGTATTCTGCGTTATGTAGGCTTTGTATTTGTCCTTCATTCCTGAGCTACTGTGTGTTGGTTGAGGTTTGGTCTGTTACTTGGTAGATTATTTTCTGGGCCTGAGAATGGTCAACATTTCCTGTTTAACGACCGTCGCTTCTTCACTTTATGCCGCCTTAGCGTATGAAAGGGTTCACGGGCGTTCTGTTTCAGATGGCGGGGGGACCTGTATTCTCTCAATGCCCCAGGGCAGTCGGAGAATTGAAGCTGCGGGGACTGTGGACACTGGGGAGTGGTGGGCAGCTGCAGTGACCTGCAGGCCGTGTAACAGCTGCTCTGCACTCCTGGAACCGTGGCCATGGTGTGGGGAGGGGTCCTGCTCTTCACCCTCACTGGAGGCCGGCATGTGGGGGCAGTTCTCAGAGGGATGCCCCCTGCCCTGAGTTTCTGCAGAGGAAGCAAGAAATCACTTTTCCTTCCTTTTCCACCACACATGTGCTGCCCAGGACGATGCGCTGTCCAGGACTCTGCATACATTGTACAGGGCCATGCACACACTACACGGGACCATGTGCTGCCCAGGGCTGCGCACACGCTACACAGGACCATGTGGTGTCTTTGTGTGCTACACGTCCAGGACCCTGCACAGGCTGTACAGGGCCCTTTAGGTCTGTTTTAAGTACCCTAATGTTAGGAAAGGTAGGCCCACATCTAAGTCGGAGAATAGCCCAGAAGAGGGGACATGGGTACCTGCCATTGTCTGCGTTCATCCTACGTACACGAGGGGGTCTCTCTTCCTCCTGTCCACATCCTTCCCGCTCTTCCTGCTCAGCCCCAGACACTCAGCCCTCCAGGACGTTCAATCCCGCTTTCCACTCCCGGAGAGACCCTGGGCCCCTGATTGCTGAGCATGATGCCTGTGAACAAGCCTCTCACACTGACATGACGCTGACGCTGACGCTGCTTATGGCTGATTCTGGTGTGACCTTACGCTCCAGAAGTGCTTGTCCCTCTTTAGCAGAGATCAGATTTCAGCAGGAGGTAAGAAAAGGGGAAAGTGTGTCGTGGCCATGAGTGACATCAACCCAACTTAGAAGCTTTAAGGAGAAATAACAGGACAAAGGGTGAGGGGTGGCATGGGGAGGGCCTCCAGCCTGGCTCGCCCAGGAAGTGACCAGTTGGAATGCTTCCCCGTGCGCCAGGGTCGGCTCTCGCAGACCGGCTTCCCCGCAGACTGCACCTGCGACCCTGCCTTAGACCAGCCGGGAAGGAGACCCTGCCCTGCTCACTCTGAGAAGGGCCCCGAGGGAGAGCTCCATGGCTCCTTCTGGGACACGTGTCCACTCCTGTGAGTGAAAAGCAGAGGGAGGAGGGAACATAAAAACAGTGTCACTGTCACAGAGCGGGGAGTTGAGATGCTGCTGCAAAGGCCAGGTGGGTTTGGAGACTTTGCTGTAGAGGAGGGAGGGGAGGAAGCAGCTGTGTGTGGCGGCTTGGCTCAGGCGGTCCTCTCACGGCCCTACTGTGGAGGTGTGGCTACTCACTTCTGTCAGCAGGAGGACTCCATTCATGTGAAGTGCTGCAAACAGGTGTGAGGGCTTTATGCTGAGTTTAAAAAAAAAAAAACTCACTGGTGGAGTCAGTTTGACTCATAGCGACCCCCCCTTGGGTTTCAGAGGTGGTATCACTACAGAAGTAGATTGCCCGGTCTTCCTTCCGAGGAGCAGCTGGTGGGTTTGAAGCGCCAGCCTTCTGGTTAGCAGTCAAGTGCCTTAGGCACTGGGCCACCAGAGCTCCCTGCTGCATTAATACTTAGTCATTATCAAAAAAGGAAATGGGTAGTCCTGCTCCATTTTGTGCCAACCAGGCCCCACTGAACTAGAAAGCCTGGTGCTTTTTAAGAAAAAAGTGTCCAGGACTGTGATGGAACTCAGACCATGGCATGTTGGGGGGGGGGCAGGCCTAGGGGACAGCATCACCCATCAAATAAAGGATAGTTTGTTGTGCGGGGGTCACTTGTTCTCTGGTAACAGACCCTCCCCCCCCCACACACAGCAGTGGACACATGTCCCAGAACAGGCCAGTGCACTTCTTCCTCGGGAGCACAGGCAGTCCCATTACGGACAAGGACCGCAAAGGTCTGTGTCTTTAAGGATTTGTAGATCAGTCGGACCAGGTGCATACAGTTCTCATTTCTCCTTCCTTTAGTGCAAGAAAGGAGCTCTGGTGGCATAGTGCCTAAAGCATTTGACTGCTAACCAGAAGGTTGATGGTTCAAACCCACCAGCTGCTCCATGGAAGAAAAGTGGGGCAGTCTGCTTCC
>NW_006922111.1:273457-274295 GCF_000298275.1 Orycteropus afer afer | reverse complement strand
GGAGCCAACTTGATGGCACCTGACAACAATTTAAGACAATAAGTGAACTACACAGTTTGAGTTAAATTTTAACACCAGTACTTAAATATTAGTATATGGCTAGACAAAGCCACCTAGAAGAGACAGGCTCTTAGCCCACAAGTTTTGACTAACACAGGACTGAAGTTTCTGGCAGGAGGGCCGCTTACTTGGCCAGCCATGGACACATGCACGAAGGGCAGAGGCGATGCTGGCCGTGCCCACTGCCGCGGGGAGGGAGAACTCCAGCAGCAGATCCTCAGGGCGAGACCACTGCCAGGCCTTCCGTGTGGAGACAAGTTACACTCCTGGCTCTGATTCCAGGCCTCCTGCTCTTCCAGAGATGTGTGGGCTTTGTACTGATGGCTGCCTGCAGGCAGGCTGCCCTGGCCACGCTGCTGGGTCAGTCTCTCGTGACTAATTTGTACATGGGCATTGTGGTCTAGACCTTGGTCTGGGAAGCTTGCTTCACGAGTTGGCTGTAAGGGGTGCTCACTCCTGGGCAGTCTAGGCCTCCGAAGCATAGCTCCCAGGTTTCTTACTCAGCTGAGTCCCACATGAAATGCCTGGAGTCAGGAGCTTACAGCAGCTGTAGCCTAAGCTACCTTGTAGTGGCATTCCCCAAGCTGTATTAACCCAACCCAAATCTCTCTAGGGCCCTGCTTTTTACACATGTCCCACTCACCAGGATACCTAAGATCATCACATGCTTCATACCCACAGAATGTAGAAAGCAAACAAATCCCCAATCCTCTGAACCCCCACAAAGGACAGGCCAGACCCACCGCCAACTTCCAGTAACTAGGGGAGAGAGAGAAGG
>NW_006922111.1:271620-273357 GCF_000298275.1 Orycteropus afer afer | reverse complement strand
TGTGAACTGCTGTATGAAAAGTGAATTTACTCTGTAAATCTTCACCCAAATCCTAAAAAAAAAAAAGAATCCTGCAGGGAACTGAAGCAGCCATGTCCCTCTGCTTCCTGAATTTCTCATCAGTCTGCGGTACAGCCTCATGGCATGGCCTCCTCCGAAAGCCTAGTGGATGGTGTGACAGACCTGACGTGTAGCCCCCGGGCGGCTCTGGCTGGCTCTCAGTGACCTGTAGCCACATAGTTCTGTGTGGATTGAATTATGTCCCCAAAATAAGTGTCATAAACCCTACCAGCTGCACTTATGATGACGATCTCATTAGGGAATGTGTCGTCTTTGTGACATAAATGAAGCAGGACTGGAGTGGGGTGTGTCTTGAATCAATCTCTTTTGAGATATAAAAAATATTAAACAGAAGCCAGCAAGCAGAGATTGGGGGAAGCAAGATGCCAAGACACAGGGTGACCTTCAGGGAACCAGGAAGCAGAGGCTGAAGAGACAAGGCCCCTGCACTGGAGCCGACCAAGGAAGCCTTCCCTGCCAGTCCGGGCTCTCAGTTCAGGCTTCTAGCCGCCTGACCCGAGAGAGGGTGATCCCTGGCGGTGGTTCCGTGCAGCAGCCCTCAGAACTGAGATGGCTTCCTCTTGGAGGAGAAACTGCTTCTCTCCTGACGGCACAAATGGCCAGAGCCACTGTCGGCTCCCGGTGGTTCACGGCCACCGCCCTCTGTGGTGATGCTGGTTTAATATCAAAGAATGGCTTCTCCTCATAACAGGCTGCAGTTGTCCCCTCATCGTAGTGGCCAGGATCAGGTCACATGTCCACTCTTGAACCCGTCACTGGTGGGGGTGGACTGAGCCTTAGACCAAGCGGCCTACCCTCTAGGGTGCAGGGGAGGCATGAGGGAGAAATGGGTCCACTGGTCAGACACATGGGCTTTGAAGGAAGCCAGCAGTGGCGCCTAGAGCTTGGGTGGCCATCTCCACCGTATCTTTTCCTCATGTGGATTAATATATGGCTAAATTTTTTGGCTCTTTGATTGCATTTGTAGTATCTTGGAAATTCGAAGCTTTTCTTTAGTGTTCTCTACTGGGTTTTCTGTAATCTTCTATTTAGCAGTTTCTCCCTTTGCTTTTGTATCTAGAAAGTTCTTCCCCACCTCATTATTGAATAAATGTTCGTCAACACTTCCTTCCTGTTGTTTTATGATTCTCTTTTTCTCTATTTCACTGTTTAATTCATCAGAAATTTATTTTAGTATATGGTATGAGGTGAGGCTAATTTTTTAAAAAGGTAGGCAAGTTAGCCAGTTGACACACCAACATCTAGTCAGGTAATCCTCTGTTCCTAGTGAATTGGAAGGTCACTTTATCATATACTAATAACTCTGGAAGGTCAAGATAGTTTGCCCAGGAGGACATCCCTAAGACATGTTTTTCCTTCCCTCTTCACCATGTTAGTATCTGGACCCTGTGCTCTGCCCATGAAACTTGTGCTTGATGCTTGAGGGCTTGTCACTGTGGTGGAAGTGCCAGGTAACACATCATCTCCTGCGAGCTCTTCAGGGCAGGCACTGTTTGTCATCATTGGATACTTGGTGTCTCACATGTGCTAGGGGACACTTTCATGAGTGAATACATGAAAGGGCTGCTGCTGTCCCACAGATGAAGAAACGAAGCAAGGTCCCACAGGGTGGCATCATGCCACTAGAGCCCCAAAAGAGCCTCATACACTCAAAAA
>NW_006922111.1:269524-270839 GCF_000298275.1 Orycteropus afer afer | reverse complement strand
TGGGCAATCTACTTCTGTAGTGATACTGCCTCGGAAACCCAAGGAGGGGTCGCTATGGGTCAGTTCTGACTCCACGGCAATGGTTGCATTTTGCATTTGCAATCACTTCCCTTCTGGAAAGTGTTCAGCTTCCATTTAAAAACAGATTTAGTGGCTATTTTAGAACAAATAATACTTAAATTTTTTTCAAACCAGAGTAACAGGCATGTGGAATGCTCTCCCAGAGACTGTCACTATTATTCAGAGCTGGCCCTACTTGAAAAGGACTTACCAACTGTAAGCGGCATGTGTTTGGAATTAATAATAGTTGAAGTTTGAAGGAGGCAGATTTACTCGACAAAATCCATTTTAAAAATAATTTATGCTTTAAAGTTTAAGAGGAGCCCTTCAGTGGTCGTCAAAATAAAGTAAGAATGTTGATTCTCTCTTAGCTTTTGAGGCCAGCAGAAAGGAAGCCCGTGCATGTAGGCAGGACTTTGAACAGGTGAAGAAAAGGAGATATGACCTCTTCAGCCAGTGTTTTGAGCATGTGTCGATCTCAATCGATCGAATCTACAAGCAGCTTTGCAGAAACAACAGCGCTCAAGTACGTATCCCCACCCCAGTCCCAGAGGGAACGGTGGGTTACCGTTGGTGGCTGTTTGCTGGTGGAGATCAGTCATGGCCACCACAGTCTGTGAGTGACTCACATAGTGCAAGGTCGGTTCCTGGAGATGGGCTGTCCGAATGGCCAGGGGGCTAGATTCCTCTCACACCACCAGCTGCCAGCTCAGAAAAGCTGTGGAGCCTGTCCAGGCCCATTTCTTCATCTGAAAGATGAGTGGATCGGATTACTTGGTTTTGAGTTCTGCTCAGTTCTGAGATTCTGTTGTCTGGCACAGCTTTGATTTCATGGAACTGTTCATGACATCAGTGGTAAAGGCAAGGTAGTGGAGAGGACGCTGGGAAATGGCTGATCCAGGGTCTGTGGGTAACCGAGGGGAGGCAAGAACAGAAGGCAGGCTTCAGGGTGCACGTATCCCTCCATGTGATGGTCTCACTGCAGCAGAGTCCACAGTCGAGGCCTGGGGACTGAGTGTGGACCGAAGACAGGACTCAGGCCATGTTCCTCTTCCTCATGTTCTTCTTTTTGACTGAGAGCTGGTAAATTTTTAGCTGAAAATCACTTTTTTCTGTAAGACTGATAAACCCAGAACCCCTTGAGGGCAGGGCTCATGGCCGTATCTATAGTCCCTGGCCCAGAATAGCTATCCTGTAAGAGTCCGATGACTGGACCAAGGAGCGGATTGGGTGGCAGCTGCCCGTTAAGACTCAT
>NW_006922111.1:256283-263704 GCF_000298275.1 Orycteropus afer afer | reverse complement strand
GCAGTATGTCGTTTGATGTCCTGACTACTGCTTCAATTGGTGCTGATTATAGAACCAAATAATATGAAGTCCCTGACAACTTCAGTCTTTTCTCCATTTATCGTGAAGCTGTTTATTGGACCAGTTGTCACTGCTATTCATAAGGTTTTCACTGGCCAGTTGTTTGAGAAGTGGATGGCCTCTTCCTTCTTCTGAGTCTGTCTTAGCCCAGAAGCTCTGCTGAAACCTCTCCACCTTGGGCCTCTCCTCTCACTGGCATTTAAAGTCTTCATGTTTTCTAGCAAAGTCTAGAAGTCTGTGTTGGTGGCAGCTCCAGGCACTAGGTCTTCCTTGGGGCTCCTGATGCCTGTTCCCTCAGTGTTGGCCTGAGGACGAGCCATCGTGTAGCATGAAGTCTGAGCAGTTGTAAAGGAGTCTCCACCTCCTCCGTGATCAGGGAGCCTGACAGCTGTACAGCAAAACCTGTGAAAGCCAGAACCTACTTAAGGCAGAAACCTGGCTGCAAAGGAAAACTCAAACATTCTCCACTAAATGAGCAATAGAAAAAGTCAGACCAGTCTGTCAAAGGTGGAAAACATGCATGACCTGGAAGAATGAGGCAGGCCGTCAAGGTTCAACTCTCACAGGTTCATTGTTAACAGGTAACCTCTGAGCCACACACGTCCCCCACGTCTTCGCACCCCATCCCACCCACTGCTTTCAGTCTCCCAAGACTCTCACTCATGCATCCCAGTGGCTATGACCGCCTCTCCCGCTGGAGTCCACCTCTGTGAATTCAACCTCTTGACCAAGAGTGGTTTTCTTTCTGTCGTATCGTACCCGTCAGCTAGACTCTCCCCAAGTGAAGCCGCCATTCCTGCTTCTAATGCTGGACTCTGGCTCGACAGGTTATGTTGTTAGACTGCTGGCAGTCTAACAACTTCATTGTCATTCTCCTGGTTCTGGCTGCTTTGTTCACCAAGACTCATTTCTACCAAGTATGTTCTGTTCTTGTTCCCATTTCCTGGGAGTTGAGCCTCCAAGTTCACCTCTAACAGTGACCTGAGCAAGGATTACAAATACACACACGGCTGCCATATATTTCCCGTCTTCAGACTAAGTTGGCAGAACAGGAAGTTGGAAGTTTAAATACCAGCCCTTCATTACCCTCATGAAATATCCCAATGGTAGTTTATCTTGTTACAAAGGAGGACTGCATAGTAACACAACAGTATCCTAAGTTACAGCTTTATTTTGTAAAAGTATCTTCATTTTAGATCGTGGGTTCGTTGAGGTTTGTATCTGATTTACTTACCTCTCGTTTTAGGACGTTTTCATTTTGGCAATCATGGCAGGGCCAGAGGCCGCCTCTGCGGCTGGTAAGGGTGCATCCTCTCTCTTCCCAGGTGTCAAGTTACATCCGCCAGCAGACGCAGGAGCAGTTTCAGATGATCATCATTTCCCTGAAAGAGGAGTTCTATTCCAGAGCCGACGCGCTCATCGGCATCTATCCCGAGGTGAGCGTGGGGAGGAGGGCGGGAGGGCCGCTGGCACCACTGCCACTCCCGGAAGGCAGGCCTGGCGGGCAGAGCTGTCCCTCCTAAGGGAAACGTCCCTACGGATTGAAACGGATGGATCGTGGTGATGGCTGCACAACACGGTGAACGGAATGAGGTCACGGAATTGTACGTGTGATTGATGAAGTGGCAAAGGTGCCTATTGTGTGTATTTTACTGAAATTTTTTAAATAACCCAAAATTGTAATAGGAAAAAAAAATTCCATATGGAGTCCACAGATGCTGTCTGATTTCTGCCCTTGGCACCGAAAAGATTTTCACCAGGGTTTCAAGGCCCTGCCCACATGTTCTCGTGTGACAGTGCAGAGACGTTAAGTGTATTTTAAATGAAACAAGCCAGCTGAACACTGAGAGGAGTAGTGACTGTTGTTCGTAAAACATACACATTAACTCGCACACAGACTAAACCGGGCATGTATCTCACCTCTATGGCATCTGGATGTTTTAAGCAAAACCAGAGGCACTGGTAAAACTAACAAGAGGCCACTCATTTTCCAGAGGTATCAGAAAACCACCAGGGTATTGTTAGAAGCTGCAGGTAGTTCTCAGGATTTCAACCCGCCTTTCTTCAGTTTGGAATATTCTGGGAGCTGATGGAGTACAGCAGCTAATCCCAGCAGGGGGCCGGGGGGCTGAAGGGTGAGGTGTTCACTTCTTGAATTTCCTCTCAGCTCAGGTGAGGGCTGGCTGGCCTTCCTATGCCTTTAAGCTGCGGTGCCTACAGAACGGTGGGGAGACAGACACACACACACACGCAAACACGCACACGCCGCCTCCTGAGAGAACGGAGAGGCTCATGCCAGACATGAGACAACGAACAGCTGATGAAGTGCAGGTTACTGAATGACCCCCACAGGCAGCTCCTGCGCAGGCACATTCCTTTGTAAATAAGTATCAGTCGACGCCCTTCTATTTACTGACACTCCTCCCTTAAATATGGGAAGTGACGCTGTCTTCTCTTCATTCCAGCACGAGGGCTTCATGTTCAGCCGGGTTCTGACCCTCGATCTCTCTCAGTACCCAGACAAGGCCGAGAACGCAGCAGCAGACGGCGAGAGTCCCACGAGGGGCTGGGTGCCCTCCTGAGCCACCGCAGACTCCGGCCACAGGGCGGTCAGCTTGTGGCCAGGTGAACGGCAGCCGAGCCCCCACGCACCGTCCTCATGTTCTCTGAGAATGAACCAGAGTAGGCAGAAGCAGCCTCAAGCAGTATTTCAGAAAAGCCTTAGTTAAGCCCCCAGCAACTGCAGCTGCAGGGAGGGCGGGCTCCAGATCCCCCGTGGTAGGGAGTGTCCAGTGAACGAGTTTAAGGAAAAAGTTAACTTCCATCTTCAAGAGCCTGGTAAGGAGAATGTCAGTTTCTGACCATCTTCACTCAGGTCTTGCCAACTGTGGCATCTTTCAGTAAATCTTTCAAGGAATCTCTTAGGTTCAGTATGCTAGGTGATCAGTAAGTTGTTTCATGGGAAATTACTCCAGAGGAACTGTATGTCACTGTTGCAGATATCAATTAAAAAATAATTTCGAACATCTCCTGTCTATAGTTCAGAGACTAGAAACACTTTCAGTGGTGAAACTGAAACAGGGCTGCTTCGGCGCAAGCTCCGTGTTTCTAAATTTCTATTGAGAGGGAAATGGTGGAAAGCACAGGCTTTCTCAGATAACCAACTTCTCCACTTAAGTACATTGCTAAAGGTAGGAGAAAAAATGCACTTTTCAAATAGCGCTTCACTTCCATCTCCGAACAGAACCAAACTATTCACACGCTGGTGGTTGTGTGTGTCACCGTGATGGGCCCTGAGCTAACCAAGGGCAGCCTCCTGGAGTAATGGATTGCTTTCCAACAGCAAGTGTTATTGTTCCCTAAAAACCACTGCTTTAAGTCGACTGCAATTCCGTGACCGTGGAGGACAGGGTGGAACTGTCCCGCAGGGTCTTCGAGGCTGTAATCTTTATGGAACCAGACCACCTCGTCCTTCTGCTGTGGAGCAGGCAGTGGGTTCAAACCACCACCGTTTTGGCTGGCAGCCCAATGCTTTAACCGCTGCACCACTAGAGCTCCTTCACAAAGAGCAGGTGCATAATAAAAATGGTAGCCAGTTTACAAATGTTAAGTGATGAAGATATACACAAACACTATAGTAACCTGGCACTTTCTCTAGAAAAAGCCCATGAGGTTTCTGGGGCACTCAGCATCTTAAGGCTGCCGCCTGCAGTGGGAAGCAGCGGGGAAGGCGATGAGATTCCAACCTCTGATGGGCTGGGGGTGGGGGCTGAGAGGGAGTTCACACTCCCCTTAGTGAAGGGTCAGCAAACCTCAAAGGACCACACTGATTACTTAGGGTTTGGTGAGGCAGCAAGGCGGCTGTTATAAAGGGACTCATGCTAAGCCTTCAGGATGTAATCCTGTTAACATGTAAGCCATTCTGGCTTAAAGAAACAAACAGCCATTCCTTGTGGCCCTTGACCTGTTTCTTAGGGACAAAACTGAACATAAGGGAATGAGTTTCACTCAAACTGTTCCCTGATGGATCACTCACAATGGAACAACAGCATATGAAATAACCATTCTAGCAGGACTGGCTGTGGAAGTCATTACAGGGGACACCCGGCTCTTCCCGCCTTGTATGCCTGTGCTGTGCTTGCCCTGCACCTGGCCAGCACGCTAGCCATCCCGTCAGATGAGGACAGCGACCTTGACTGCACTCTGTAGACCGTTTATAGCATCTACTTTGGAAACACATTCAAGGAACCACTTACTTGTCTCAGCTGAGTGGTCGCTCAAGCTACAGCTCCCATGAAATTGCTAACACCCAGCCACCTTGCCAGGAGAGAAGTGAGCACACAGGGTCCAAGTCAACATTTTATTTATGACCAGAGTGACATAAAAATTGCTTCCCATGCTTCAAAAAGGAAATGAAAAGGTCTCAAATGGGTCTCTAGCATTGGCCCTCATTCATGATGCACCCAGCCCTCTCCCCATGGGGCATCAGAGCCGTCAGTGGGGAGTGTCACATCCCAAGCTGACAGCCTCTGAGCTGAAACCAAGCAGGGCTGTGACTCCAGCCATCACACTTCGCTCCGGGCCACCGTGGGGTCACAAGCCCCCTGGCCGCAGCACTGCCCAGTGGGAAGCCCCTGAGGACTTCAGTGCGCAGGTCCTTGACAGCTTTTGCCAACCTCACTCTGTGCAAACTCCCTTCAAGGTGGACCGTGGGAGAGACGAGAACAGAAAGTTGGACCTTACTCGTAAGTAAGGACTTGGGAAGCTGGGAATTTATACTGTAACGGAAAGTAAAACCCTCAGTCTTTTGGCCACTGGCAGTATCTGCTCGGACTCGCAGGGCACAGACTGAGCTGTAAAAAATCCCTGTCTCCTGTGACCCCACATGAATCAGCAACAGTTGTGTCTGCTGTGCCTGGAACTGAAATTACTAAAGTGACGTCAAGCCAAAGACACCCAATTTATCTAATTGTTTTTTAAAAACCAACATTCTCACTAGCTGATCCAGGGGCCTAGCCTTGTTCTTCACTAGGTAATGATGTAACAAGCATACCTTGAAATATCTTCTACAGCAACAGATGTTTCCACAGAAAAATGATAAAATATAAGTGTCTGCCTTCTTGTTTTGTCTTCAGCAACTGCTGTTGCCAGGACACTCTTCACACCCCCTTTTATCAGAAAAACCACCTTGATAAAGGGTGTGTTGAAGGGAGCCAGGACACGAGCAGCTCTGTCCCTGTCCCCTGGTTTTGTTCCCTGAGGTAGTTGTCTGTCCGTCCGTCCTTACAAAGTTACCTGAAGTGTGCACCTCCCTCCCAGCAGTCAGTCAGACGGGCTCCTTCACCCAGTCTCACCCCCACACAGCGCTCTCGGGTGTATGGCGTTCAGAATGAGCGATCTGGGCAGAGTTCTCGGACATTCCTCGTAGTCGTATGTGGGGCTGTGCTTACAGAGGCTGGATTTCAAGTGGCAGCTTTTATTGGTTTTAAAGATTTCAAGACCCTCCAGCATCATCTGTTTAAACAAAAGCAAGGAATACCACATGTTCAAATTCAGCCACAGAAGTGTCTGCAATAGGATTTCTATTTCAAAACTGCTTCATGGGGCACAGGCGTGCATGTGTGTGTACTAAGGAGCCCTGGTGGAACAGTGGTTAAACACTTATCTGCTAACTGAAAGGTCGGCAGTTTGAACACACCTTGGTAGAAAAATGCAGTCTGCTTCCGTGAAGATTTGGAAACTCTGTGGGCAGTTCCACTCTGTCCTCTAGGGGCGCTGTGGGTCAGAATGGACTCCAGGCAGTGGGTGTGGTTTGGGCTTTGCTTCTGTGAAGATTGACAGCCTTGGAGACCCTGTGGTGCAGTTCCACTCTGTCCTCTAGGGGCGCTGTGGGTCAGAATGGACTCCACGGCAGTGGGTGTGGTTTGGGCTTTGCTTCTGTGAAGATTGACAGCCTTGGAGACCCTGTGGGGCATTTCCACTCTGTCCTCTAGGGGCGCTGTGGGTCAGAATGGACTCCAGGCAGTGGGTGTGGTTTGGGCTTTGCTTCTGTGAAGATTGACAACCTTGGAGACCCTGTGGTGCAGTTCCACTCTGTCCTCTAGGGGCGCTGTGGGTCAGAATCGACTCCAGGGCAGTGGTTGTTTGGTTTGGGGGGTTTCTACTAGAGTCTACAGAAACCCTTCCAAAATGGAAGTGGTAGCCACAGTCTAGGAATGAGACAATTATCACACAGCGTTTGTAAAGACCTACAAAATCTCAGCCCACGCGTGTGTATGCTGGCTCCATTCTTGAGTCAATGGGGGAGGGGTCACTGTCATCAGTGAGGGGAACTTTCTGCCATGCGTACCATGCGGCCCACAGCCGTGCACAGAGAATGAGGCCCACAGGGCTGCTGTGCAGCCAAGCAACCACCTGCTCCTCTGGGCCCCAGGACCTGCAGGCGCAGCCAGAGGAGCAGGAAGATCCTCACAGGCCTCCGTCAGCCACATGTGGAGTGGGCCAAGGCCTCTTCCTTAAATGGACATGACTGCCTGGGGAGAAGCTACAGGAATAGGTGCTGCCATCGGAATAAAGCCCTCACTTGGCATCAAAGGGGACCCCGGCGCAGGGGCTAGCTCACCCACTGCTTTAGCCCAATCTGCCAGGCCACAAGTCCTGCTCCTGACGTGAAAAGCACGAGGCCAGGAGGTAAAGACTGCCAGGAGATGACACGATTCGAATGTCGGTAGACACCTGAGGAGCACCAGACACGAGGAAGACAGGGAGCAGGAAAGGGGTGTGTAGAAAGGAGCCACCTGCTTGAGGAAAGCATTCAACACGAGCCCTGCTTCCCGGTTTACTCACAGGCCTCCCCACCAGCTCAACTCACAATCCAAACGGATGCTCTAAGACCTGCAGAGGCTGCTTCCCAAAACATCACCAGAACAGAATTCTCCCTCTAAGGGATCATACATGTGTCCCAAAAACATTTAAGTTGTGCAAAAACCTAAGCGAGACAGAGTCCACTGCCGCTGCATCTCAGCAAAAGGACCCCAGGAGGACCAGGTTTGCTGGTCCAATGGAGCCTGGTGTAACCACTGAGACTATGGCCCCTAGCTGCCCTTCAGGTCTGTGGCTTCCAGACAAACAAAAGACAGGCATATGAGTTGAACATTTACCTGAGGTAGATACACTCCTTGGAGACAACAATCATGGGAGAAAGAATGGCTTTTTATGCACAGGAGACAGTTCAGGGGGCAAGAGTGCACGGAGGGATGGACACAGGGAAGAGATAACTATTGGGAGGAAGTGGGAGGGGAGCTGTTGCATTGGGGTAAATTTTCACCCAAGTCACACACACACACAAAATAATAATCTGA
>NW_006922111.1:243413-255189 GCF_000298275.1 Orycteropus afer afer | reverse complement strand
AGAAGCAAAGCCCAAACCACACCCACTGCCCTGGAGTCCATTCTGACCCACAGCGCCCCTAGAGGATGGAGTGGAACTGCCCCAGAGGATTTCTAAGGCTGTCAGTCTTTACAGAAGCAAAGCCCAAACCACACCCACTTGCCATGGAGTTGATCCCGACTTACAGCACCCCTAGAGGACAGAGTGGAACTGCACCCACAGGGTTTCCAAGGCTGTGGGGCAATCTATTTTGGTTGTGATACCGCCTCAGAAACCCAAGGAGGGGTCGCTATGAGTCGGGTCCAACTTGACGGCACATAACAACAACAACAACAAAAGCAGCTGGTGGGTTCAAACCACCAACCTTCTGGATAGCAGTCAAGTACTTAACCACTGTACCACCAACAAATATACCCACTAAGGAATTCATTGTATTGTTTAGTAAACAGACAATAAACACGTTAAATGCTAAGGAACTCTCAAAAATCCCCAGTGGTTGTTATATAGGTGTTTACTGTGGTTTTCTTATTTAAAGTAAGAAATAGCAAGCTTGTTATCTGAAAATCCCCTATCCCACACTGGTCAGGAATGGATCAGCATCAGATGACCAGGGAGGCTCCCAGTAACTCAGAGAGATGCAAAAACACCAAGATAAAGACAGTGACACCTGTGAGCAAACAGGAGCCCTCCAAAGTCAAAGGCCACACCGTCCAAATCAGAATGTAACCCCAGGCCCGGGACAGTGTTCAGAATCTCCCAGAAACTGTGGTGTTTGTTTGGTTTTGTTTTCTCAATGGAGTCAGAAAATGAAAATTAAGAGACATTAGAAATCAACCCAGTCCCAGTGAATTTCAGGAAGAGAGAGGGCAGAGACAGAAAGAAATAATCAAAGAAGTAAGAGGTTAGTCCAGAACCAGGGAAACACCTAGCCCAGTAAGTAAAGACCTCCACCCAAGTATACCCTCACAAAATTCCTAAACATCAAGGAAAACCACCACAAAAGCTTTCAGAAAGGAGAGTGCCAGGCCCCTAGAAATCAAGAAGATAGACAGATATCAGACCCTTGTCACCAGGAAGCCAGACACCCAGGACACCGGCCATCCAAGGTGAAATGACCATCAGTGGAGCCTGAGGCCAAGTCCAGACACCCAGAGACACAGCCTTGAGAAGTTCACCTGCACACACGGGGTCTGTGGGGTTCCCAGAGGACACACGGGTGGGGAACAAGAGCAGAACCGTCTCAGGGTCCTAACCATGAGAATGCAGGGAAACAAGGAAGAGGAATCTGAAAACTCCTCAGAGATAAAGAGAATGCAAGAACAGCAAGGTCACAGCACAAACACTTCTCAGACCATAAGGAAAGCCACACTTGACCCTGACCTTGACCACATACTTGGCCACTGTGGCCCTGGGGAGTCACACTCAGGACATTCACACAACACAAGCTGGCTCTCCAGGAAAAAACACATCTTTGAATAACATAAGTGCTTTTCTGTTGTCACACTTTGATAACTAACCTGGAGGCTTCACCACTTCCTCCTCTGGTCAACCCTGAAAATGGGAAGGGGGGACGGAAAGCGACAAGAGGTAGGGGTGGTGAGCAGGCAGGGCCCATCACAGCCTGATCTCCAGAGTGAGAAACGGCAGGTTTGGGGCTTCCTTGCATGAGGAACGGGGAGGAGACACAGCCAGCACCCCATGTCAAGAGAGGCTAAGTCTAGTGTTCAGTGATGGGGTCACCCAAAACAAAGTGGTTCTGAGACCAAGGTGACCTACACCAGCACAGTGTCACCTTCGGGGACAGGGGGAGTGGGAAGTGATGAAGGCAGGGGTCCTGATAATGCTAGGGACTAGGCATTCTGGTTAAAACTAGGCACCTTTTGGTTAAAAAACAAAACCTGCTGACAACTCCTAGTGACCCTAGAAGACAGAGTGGAACTGCCCTATGGGGTTTCTGAAGCAGACTGTCACATCTTTCTGCCACAGAATAGCTGGTGGGTTCAAACCACCAACTTTTCGCTAAGCAGCTGAACACTTAGCCCCTGCACCACCGGGACTCTTTTTGGGTCTGGTGTGAGAATCCATCAGGCTGACCTCACCACTTGTGCAGTTGATGTTTTTCTTCACTGAACGATAAACACACAGAAACCAACCAGCAGGCACCTCTGGGGGCTGCAGTGAGGGGGATGTGGTATCACTGTGAGCCTGCTGGTGGCATGGGCACGATGTAGGCACTACTCCCCACCACCAAGGGGCCAAGGGCCCGAAACAGCACCGTAGCTGAAGCCCCTACAAGTCAGGTACATGTGAGCCACATTTCCAACAGAGAGAAGCGTACCGGCGTCCGGCTGCCGAGGTCTTTTGGAAGCTTCAGTGCCGTTCTCCTCCAGCTTCCTCTTTGCACAGTCCTGACACGTGCTGCCTGAGAGAGGAGGACGCTGTTCAAGGGGATCTGGCTGGGGACCACCCCTGTCCTATTTCTATTCACCCTCCCAGGACCCCGTTACAGACCTGGTCTTCCTGAAGCACTGGCCGGCCCACCCACCCCGCCAGCCTGCCTGCCGGCCCACCCCACCAGCTGGCCACTGCAGGCCATCCGTCAGGCCAGGCCTTTTCCATAAGGAAAAGATACTCCTGGGAGCCACATGAGAAAGCAAGTACAACAAAGTCCTTCACATGTTGCTGTGGGAAGTGAGACACCAAGTGCAGCCGTGTGAAAATTCGACCCACACCCTAACCCGAGAGGCCTACACCGACACGTCTATGTTTCTGTGGGGACTGGGCCGGCAGGAGGCCCAGGCTGAGTAAGCCACCTCCCACCGCTCACTGTGGCAGGGACCGCAGTCAGGGCATCACTCGGCATCACCTCTGGTATTGCCCTGTCTTAAAACAGGCCCCTCACTGAATGTGAGAAACAGTCAGAATTCTAAAAGTAGCGACAAGCAAACAATGGGATGTACAGGCAAAAATGGAGACATGCCTCACCCAGAAACGTGGTGCTGTCCACTCGATCAGCATCTGCAAACAAAGAAAATCAGTGAGTAGGGGTCAACCCCACCAAACCCCCTCAGGGCCACGGGGGAGATGTGACTGGGCCCAAACACGACCCCACCGTATGCCCTCCTCAGGCCCACGGGGCCGATGTGACCAAGGCGCTGCCTCCTGAGCCTGGGCCCCAGTGCACTGGCTGTGCTCGCTGTGTCCTCCCCTAACACCCTACCTCCCCAGGGGCTGAGGGCTGGATGAATTTGTGGGCACAGCACTCTGCCAACCTGGCACATGATCAAGGCACACAATATATGCATCCTTAATGACACAGTCACAGGCTAAAAGTCCAAGCAATCTGTCAGTCCCTGGTCAGCTGTCAGGGCCTCAGTAGGGACAGGGGCCCACGGAGCCCACACAGTCCAGAGGCCAAACTTAGGGTGACGTTCAGGTGGAATGGGCAGAGCTGAGAAGAAAGTACTGCCTTCTTCTCTCCACACGCGTGGGCTGTGCGAGGGGACGCTGTGGTCGACAGTGCAGGAGCCTGTCCTTGTGAGCACGTCACGTCACTCAAGTAGCAGCTCTTCACAGCAGTGGACACTGCCACTAAGAACTAAGACCACGGATGTGTGGCCGATCACAGCTCGGTGCGCGTTAGCACCACACCCGAGGCAGAAACTGACCACTGCCCTCCTCATGCCTTGTACCAGCCGTGCAACACCCATCAGTCTGCTCCGCTAACTATTAGCAATTCCGAAAAGAAAAGGCTAGTGGACGACACCCCCAACCTGTGATAACCATCTTTGTATTCATTCACTCATCATTGTGGCATCCTTCAGCCACCAAAGTGTCAAGCTGGTTGCCCAGCCATGTGGGGTGTAGCTAACCTGACACCACTGTGCGTGTCTGGGTCCCCATTCCAGTTAAATGATAATCAACACAGACCTTTCTGAGTTTGCTGTCGTCAATGTTTTATGATACTGAACACAAACCCGTGAACTGCCCATTTGTCAAGATGACCAGTCCAAGAATTTCTCAACTATCTCGGTCATTCCCTGCCTTTGAATGACTCCCCCATGATTTCGGTTGTTCCCGACCCGTGAACAACTCCCTGACTGTCATAGTCATTCCTGGCCCATGAACGACTCCCCCACCGTCTCAGTTATTCCCGACCCATGAACAACTCCCCAGAAGAAGGTCCAAAAAGAATTACTCTAAAGGAGCTCTGTGTCAGAAGAGGGAGAAGCTGCTATCTGAAAAAAGACAAAACATCTTCATAAAATCATGTGCTTGTAAAACTTCAACCTGTGGGATGTGGTGGCATGAGGAAGGTGAGAGACATCTGCACTTTTGAGCTTTTACGCATCGTCAGTGACAGAGTTGGCTTGGTTACTTCCTGTCTCGTTCAAGGTCTTCTGAAGTGTGGCCTGGGAGCTGAAACACACTACACGTGTGCAACTAAACACACGGCTGTGAACTTGAGAGCTACTGTAGACTTGCAGTCACCCCAGCGCCCTGACGCACTATTTCCCAAGCACCCAGAAGCACTTTTGAAGTGAACAGGAAGCTCGGTGGGCTCTATGGTAGGTAAATAGTGTCTAAGGGAAACAAGAGGAGCTCTGGTAGCATAGTGCCTAAGGCACTTGACTGCTAACCAGAAGGCTGGCGGTTCAAACCCACCAGCCACTCCTCGGAAGGAAGGTTGGGCAATCCTACTTCTGTAGTGATACTGCCTCGGAAACCCAAGGAGGGGTCGCTATGAGTCGGGGCCGACTCGACGGCAAATAACAACAACAACAAGGGAAACAAGGGGCGAACTGGAGGGCGAGCGTTTTGTGCCCCGAGGAGGAAAGCAGCCTTATACCTGGGCTCCGCTGCCTGCAGATCTGAACGGCAAGGTCCTGCACGTAGCCTGGGAAATGGTCGAAACAGTCCCCATAGGAGACCACCTTAATCCCGTGCAGAAGCATATCTGCCTGGTGCTTAAAGAAGTGGTCTTCGTTCTCCTTCAGCACCACCATGTAGTGCTCCAAATCCACCTTGTTTGGCACCGAGTAAAGGAAGAGGGCCTGGAAGATCTGATCCCGGAGTGTCTCCCCACAGCCCACGAACAGGAAGGACTTGGTGCGGTACAGGTTCTGCAGGGCTTCCTGTGGAAAAGCCAGAGAAGACGCCTGAAGGCTCATGGGAAAGACAGTGGGGGCCTCGTCTAAGCGCAAAGGCACAATCTGGGCCCTTAAATCTCTGCACTCGAGCCATCCTTCCCAAGAGCCATGCTGAGGAGCCAAGCTGGACCCACAGTGCACCCAACATAACTCGCGCCTCAACAGAGACAAAGGCCCAGCCAGGCTGGCTGTCGGCCACCCAGTGAGGACAGGCAGCCTGCCCCCATCGGAGCCAGTCAGCTGGCTGTGCCCCACACCAGCAGCACTGCACATACACCATCACCTATGGCCCCACCACCAAGCTGCACAATCACCCAACTCAATCTAGCATGATGCACAATGTCTCAATACTAAAACATAAACTCAGGACACTCTGAGTGCCTCAGCTTAGGGCTCCGGACATGAATACCTGAGGTCAGTATTCACCTTAGTGGACCGTGGGTGTGCGCCCTGCCGGGGGTCACCCACAGAGGGTCAGGAGAGCTGAGGGCGAGAGACAACGGTGGAGGGAACAGGCACAGGGGGAAGCACAGATTCAGAGGGTCAGCAGCAGCAGGGGGAGCTGGGCCCACCACAGGAAGTCACCAGCATGGCTACCCAGATGCCTCAGAAAGGCTTGGCACCCATACAGGTACACAGACACCCTGTGCATCATGCAGTGCCAAGAATCAGCCCAATTGTTCCATCCATGGGTGTTGCTGGTACCAGTGTCACATGGGGCCTGGGGACACCAACGAGTGACAGAGCTCAAAGAGGAACCAAGGAATTACTGCCATCTCTAAGTGCTGCAGCAGAGGGGCATCAAGAAAGTGTCCCAGAGAAAGAAATGGTCCAACTTGGGTTGACAGCTGACAGACAGCTGCATACGGGGCAGGGGACTCCTGGATGAACGCAGAGGTGGAACCTTCAGGGTGTGTGTAAGCGAGGACCAGGGAGGAGGGATGCCCTACTGAAGAGCTTGCCCTGCACCCCTGGACAACAGGGACCGCTGCAGGGCTGGGGCAGAGGCCAGGACCGGCCCAGCCCGTGCTCTTAAAGGAGCAGTGCTCTGACAGGGCACTCACTCACTGGGCAACTCTCTAGTCACAGCACCAGGCCCTGTGGACACAGGCTGGGAAGACAGAAGACATGGCCCTGCCCCAGCAGCAGTGTAGAGGGTAGGCCAAGGGTGAGGACATCCAGACATAGGGCCGCTCAGACAGCAGCCAACGGCCAGTGACACCACACACCCACTCAGTTAGGTGGTGGGTGCCTGATTAGAGAGAGCCGTACCATGACTTCAGGGTCCTGGGTCACATCCTTATACCCTGATGGGTCCAGCACCATCCCACACGGGTCCGTGTACAGGCCATGGATGTGCAGCACGCCGTACCGGATGTGCCCTCGGGCCCACTGGAGGACCTAGCAAACAGGAAGCCAAGACAGAGAGCTGGCTGTCATTCCCAGAAGACACAAGAGGCAAACATCTCAGTCATATTCAGGGCGTTTCAAGTGCACCCTGGAGAGACCAGGACAGGTTTCAGGGTATGACACCACCGTCGGACAGAAGGGACACAGCTGTGACCAGCGCCAGTTCTCCCCGCCGCACAGCGACACAGATAGTTCACCAGAAAACGTCTCTGACGTCTGAGATCATAGCACACTGTGCAAAGTGATCACTCAGGAGGTAACTGGGGACTTCCACCTCCAAGCCATGCACTACTGTATTTGAAGTAACTATTATTTAGGTACTGTTTTCATCATTGGAAAAAAGTATATATGGAAAAAATAATTCATCAAATGGCCAACTCTATTCATCTCAGTTCAAGATAGAAGGAAAGGGCCTGAGGAAGACGCAACCATACATGTGTGGTTTCATCTCACGCAGGGCCCGCATCTGCAGGAAGCCCCGCCACAAGACACACCTACTCTCCAATATACCCAGGCAGCGAGACAGCTGGTGGTGTCATGTTCAATCTGCAGCTTATCTCCAGAGACACTGTTACAACATAAGTGACCCTGAGAGATGGGGCCACCCTGGCCAAAAAGTCACATTTTCACGTGTCACTGACAGCCGTGGGCAAGAACAAATTCCAGCACCAACGGTGGCAACAGTGACAATATCAAAGTGACTCCTTCCAGAAAGTCAGTCCTTGTGTCCCCACCTCTCTCTCTCTGCCACGAAGGTGAGCACTGGAGGTTCTGAGCCAACAGGCTGGGCTGTGCGTCCAGCCCTCCACTAGTCTGGGTTCTTGAACCCACCACCACCTCCAGATGCTTCAGCCTCTCTGTGCACTGAGGGGCCAGCACCTTCCCTCACCAGCTAAGCCAGATCACGGAGGGAGCAGTAGTACAGGTTAGCGTGAAAGTATACTTGTATGCAATCCACATGGAGACAAAAAATACTCACAAAAAAAATGAAATACAAACAGGAAAACGAGTGTGTGTTCCATCACACTCACAAAAGAAATATTTTAAACACTCTATCAGATGGTTGAAGCGTGTTCTGTTTTTTACATAACATCTTCTGTTGGCAAACATAGGCAACAGGGAGCCCATCTGCAGCCAGTGGGCAGGTGAACTGGTAAAACCTCCTAGAAAACACATCGCTAATTTATCTCATCAGTCTTTAAAACAGTCACACACTCTGGCCCTGAGAAGGCACTCTGGTGGCAGAGTGGTTAAGGCACTGGGTTGCTAACCAAAAAAAAGAGCAGTGGTTCAAACCCACCAGTTGCTCTGAGAAACAAAGATGTTACAGTCTGCTTCCGTGAAGATTGGCAGCCTTGGAGACCCTGTGGGAAGTTCCACTCTGTCCTCTAGGGGCGCTGTGGGTCAGAATGGACTCCACAGCAGCAGGTGTGGTTTGGACTTTGCTTCCTTGAAGATTGACAGCCTTGGAGACCTTGTGGGGCAGTTCCACTCTGTCCTCTAGGGGTGCTATGAGTTTGAATAGACTCCACGGCAGTGGGTGTTTGGTGGTGGACCCTGACACTCTCCCAGGACTATCTTGAAGAGCAGTCAGAGTGTAAGGACTTGCAGGGCAGCATCATTGACACTAGCAAAACTGTGCTGCCAGCAACACAGGAAGAAGACAACTGCACTTAGTCTTACAACTAGTTTGCCATCTAAACCCTGCTTTTAAAACAGTTCAATGAACATCAAGCTCAATTGGCATAACATACTATACAAAACATTGTTCCACCTACTATTTTGGCGAGTAGCGACTGGGATCTTAAAAGCTAGCAAGCTGCCATCTAGATGCAACAATGGGTCTCTCCTCGTCAAGAAGAAAGAAGAAAACCAAAATTAATGGAAACAATCAGTCCTAGCGACTGGTACACCATCCGATCTGCAACCTATACAACTATGAGACCAGAAGAACTAGATGGTGCCCAGCTACCACTGTCATCCACTTGGAAGGGATGTAGGAGATTCTGCATAGAGAGGGAGAACAATGTGGAACAAAACTCAAAATCATTTGGAGGCAAAAAAAAAAAAAAAAAGAAGAAGAAGGTGGGGACCAGGTTTGCTGGTCCAATAGAGCCTGGTGGAACCACTGAGACTATGGCCCCTAGCTGCCCTTCAGGTCTGGAATTGAACACACAACTGTGGTTTCCAGCCAAACAAAGTACAGGCATGTGAGTTAAACATTTACCTCAAATAGACACACGCCCTGAAGAGAACAATCATGGGAGAAGGAAGGGCTGCTTATGCACAGGGAGATAGCTCAGGGTGCAGAAGAGTATGAAGGGATGGACACTGGGAGGAGGTAACTATGGGGAGGAAGTGGGAGGGGAGCTGTTGCATTGTAAATTTTGGTCAATGACATGAGACAAAGTATATGTGAACTGCTGTATGAAAAGTGAATTTACTCTGTAAATCTTCACCCAAATCAAAATAAAATTAAAAAAAAAAAAAAAAGTTCAATGATAGGAAAATATCAACACTATAATCTTAAAGGAAAAACTCAGGATAACAACGCTACATACGATGCAATCCCATTTGTTTATTAACCAAACATTAACACCAATCAGACTGTACGAGCTTTGGCTCTTCTTTCTTATAGTCTCATTTCTTGTACTTTCTATAATGAATAAACATAGATTAGAATACCTTGCAGGCCTGCAGAATTGAATGCAAAAAAAACACGTGAAAGCCATTACTGTCAAGCAGCCATCTAGATGCAAGATGGGTCTCTCCTCGTCCATAACAAAGAAGAATGAGAAAACCAAAGACATATGGAAACAATTAGTCCAAGATACTGGTACACCATGCGATCCACAGCCTATACGACTATGACACTAGAATTAGACAGTGCCCGGCTACCAATGTCAACCACTCAGAGGGGATCTATGTAGGAGATCCTGGATAGAGTGGGAGGACAGTGTGGAAAAAAACTCAAAATCATTTGGAATAAAAAAAAGGGGGGAACCAGGTTTGCTGGTCTGAGAGAGCCTGGTGGAAGCACTGAGACTATGGCCCCTAGCTGGCCTTCAGGTCTGGAATTGAACCCACACCTGTGGCTTCCAGCCAAACAAAAGACAGGCTGTGTCTACACAGGGAGACAGGCTGGGGGGGCAGGAGTACATGGGAGAGAAGGACACAGGGAAGAGGTAACTCTGGGGAGGAAGTGGGAGGGGAGCTGTTCCATTGTGGAAATCGTGGTCAATGTCATGAGACAAAGTGTATGTGAACTGCTGTATGGAAAGTGAATCTGTTCTGTAAACTTTCACCCAAATCACAATTTAAAAAAAAAACAACCCACCGTGGAGCCGATTCTGACTCAGTGAGACCCCTTGTGTTACAGAGCAGAACTGCATGCCATGGGTTTTTCTTGGCTGTAATCTTTTCAGAAGACAGCCAGGCCTTTATTCCTTGGTGCCACAGGGTGGATTCCAACCACCGACCTTTAACAGGCAAGCACAAACTGTCTGTACCACCCAGGGACCAAAAAGAAAGTAAGAGAAGGTAAAAAGAAAAGAAATCAAATAATAGGAAATCAGACAATAAGCAAGTCTTAAGAAAGGTGGCTAAGGCACCTGACTGCTAACCAGAAGCCTGGCGGTTCAAATCCACCAGCCACTCCTTGGAAGTAAGATGGGGCAATCTACTTCCGTAGTGATACTGCCTTGGAAACCCAAGGAGGGGTCGCTATGAGTCGTGTCCGACTCGACAGCACATAAGAACAACAACAACAAAAAAGAAAGGGTGTCCCCATCCCAGCCCCCCACGGCTCTACGGAGATGGGCAGGCAGAGTTTGAGAATAACGGCATGTCTGGGTCACTGTGGAGAGCTGAAAGGTAACAATTTCTCATCACGACATGGTTCCTCTTGGTCCACAGCAGCCACTCCCCCCACCCCTGTTGGCGCCGGCCCCCACCTTCGCCTTGTCCTTGAGGTCCAGGGACTCCATGGGCCTGCTCTGCTGCTGCCCAAAAATCTCGAGCAGGTTGTCGTAGTTGGTGGTCAGCACCATGGTGCCGCGCTCCATCAGGGTGAGGATGGACTGCAGCACCAGGGGGTTCTGGATGTGCTGCTCCAGGTTGTCGAAGACCTCCATGAGGCAGTCCTGGAAGAAGTTGGGCTTGGTGTCACCTGTGCGCTACAGAAAGGTAGAACCAGAGTTATAAGGACGTTCTCTCATCAACTGTTGGACACCTAAGCAGGTGGTTTTCTGGGGACTAGGGACAGTGTAGTAACACCAAACCCAACCCTGACCTTGGTTTATGAAGACTGCAGAGGGGGAGACAGAGAGGGTGCCGACAGGCCCGCGCGGGAGCAAGGCTCTGAAGAAGCAAAGCAGAGAGCGGCGGGCAGTGCCAGGACGAGGGCGGAGTGGCCAGAACACTGAGGGACAGTCGCTGGCCCAGCACCAGGTGACTGGAGAGCTGAGGAGGCAACGAGGTCCCAGAGAGCCCACCCTAAGCAGGAGCAAGGACCAGCACAGGGGCACCAAGGTGACAGCCTGCTGGACCACATGGCAGGACGGTGAGGGGAGCCATCAGGAAGTTAGGTCAGCGAGGGGCCGGGACCCAATCCAGGGGCCCTGAAGCCCAAGGCCCAGACTCCACTTTCCCTGGAGAGCTACCAAGCACTGGCTTCCTTGTTCTCGGTGGCAAAGAGGAGGACGGGTCACCCTCAGCGGCACAGTAAACAGCAAAGTCAGTGCCACACACACCGCCGACAGTGGACGGGACCCAGCAGGAAACCCTGGGTGACTGGACAGGGGCAGGCTCAGGGGGTGGGGGTACAGGCTGCCTGGAGTGGGTCCAAGAGAAGAGGAAAGGAACTGGCAACAACGGGTGTAAACCACTCTTCTGAAGGGTTCAGCTCTAGGAGGGATCAGCGCAGAGGAGGGCATAGGGGTCGAGAGGTCAGGCCTTCCTGGGAAGGCCACTCCTCCTGGCCTCCATCTCCTGCCACAGGATGGCCGTGGAGCCTGCAGGGTGCCCTTCCTTGCAGTACCCCACCCAGCCCTCCCCGACCCAGTTATCTGGCAGAATTCACCCCATCCCTGGGCTCTCTGCCCTCTCTATGTCAGTCATCACAAGAACCCTGACACACCCAGATGACCACCCACCCTACAGGGCTCCAGGCACCCTCGTCACTGACACTGTCCCGCCCGCCCCGATTCCCGTCCACTGACCCAGCAGGAGCCCTCGTC
>NW_006922111.1:241603-242913 GCF_000298275.1 Orycteropus afer afer | reverse complement strand
CTGCCCACAGGGTCTCCAAGGCTGTCAGTCTTCACAGAAGCAAAGCCCAAACCACACCCACTGCCGTGGAGTCCATTCTGACCCACAGCGCCCCTGGAGGACAGGGTGGAACTGCCCCACAGGGTCTCCAAGGCTATATGTCACCTCACCTTTAGAGAAGAAGACTGCCACACCCTTCTCCCACAGAGCAGCGGTGGGACTGACCTTTTTTGGTCAGCTGCTCAATGCTGTAACCACTGCATCACCAAAATTCGTTGTCTTTCTGTTCCAGGGCCTCCAAATTCCTCAGTCACTCTCCCAAGTGATGGTCCCATCTCAGCCATTTCTGCCTACGTCACCCCTAGATCTTATCCTTACCCAGACCCCACCCACAGTCTCTGGTCCAGCCCAACTCTCTAGCATCCCAGCTCCCAGGAAAACTTCACTCCACCAAGACCTACAATCTGTTGACCCTCCTGCCTTCTCGCCGTCCCTCTCTGTCCAATGTCCTCCCGTCCCCCACTAACCCGAGAGTTCATAAATCATCACTCCATCATGCTCTCAGATATGTGTCCAACTCCCTTGCCCTGTTGCGATCTCCTGACATATCCACAGGCCTAAACGACCCAACTCTGCACATACTCCACACCTGTACACAAAACCCTAGCCCTCACTGTCCTAAGGGTGGATAGATGGGTAGACAGGCTGTACGGAGTACACAGGAATCAAACTGATTACATCTGTGGCAAGAGGTGATGGAAAACCTCAATGACTGAATGACCAGGTATATCTAGGGAGGCAGGAATGTGCCCATGACCATGTATAGGGTTGGCAGATGATGTTTCTACAAAAGTATTTGTATGTTCTGTAAGGATGTCCAGGTATATAGTACAGCTGACAAGGAACAAGGTTGTGGTGACTTCTTGGCCACAGCCAGCTACCCAGAGGGAAGGAGTAGTTGGACCTGTGGGCTCAGGACCATGGTTGCAGGGGACATCAAGTTCAACTGGTATAACATACTACACAAAAACACTGTTTCACATCCTACTTTAGTGAGTAGTGACTGGGATCCTAAAAGCTTGCAAGCAGCTATCTAGTTGCAATAAGGGGTCTCTCCTCATCCAAGGCAAGGAAGAATGATGAAAGCCAAAAATACATGGAAACAATTAGTCCAAGTGACTGGTACACCATATGATCCTCAGCCTATATGACCGTGAGACCAGAAGAACTAGATGGTGCCCAGCTACCACCATCAACCACTTGGAGGGAGATCTCTGTAGGAGATACTGGATAGAGTGGGAGAACAATGTGAAACAAACCTCAAAATCATT
>NW_006922111.1:234899-236423 GCF_000298275.1 Orycteropus afer afer | reverse complement strand
AGAAGTGGCACACACGTGACTTCCCCATCAGGCCCTTAGAGACCACTTCCTCCTTCCCTCACTGGCCAAGCATGCTTGTCACAGCAAGAGTTGGAACGGTTATCTCAGAGCATGAGACGGAGAGATTGGCGGTCAGGACGGGAGACTAGGCCCCAACGCTGTGAGCCTCCGTGCTCCCCTGGGACTGTCCCACAAGCTTGTTCATAAGAAATGCAGTTAAGCCACGACAGTTTGGGGTCTTCTTCAATACAACAATAAGCAATGTGAAGAAACCTGCCACAGCCTCCGCCACAACGCCCAGCTGACCGGCACTGGGGCCTGCACATGGTAGCTGCCCTCTCACCGCACCTACTCCCACGGAGGACCCAACACTGCCTTGTCCCTGCACCCGCCCCCATGGAGGACCCAAACTGCCCACCTTACTGGCCCTAGGGCCTGCACAGTGGCCGCCCTGTCGCTGCACCCGCTCCCATGGAGGACCTGGCCATGCACCTAAGGCCATGCACCTCATGCATCACCAAAGACATGCTAGACCATGTCTACCAGCAGACAAGCTGTCTCCCCCATCTCAGATGTTTTCCAGGAATAACTCATCATCTACAGATACAGCTGCCCTGCTCAGAGAAGATACATCTAATGGTCCCTCCTCCACTCACTGAACAGAAAGCCCCCATGTGCACACCCAATGGTGCATGATGACCCCTCAGACCATCTTGCCACCCAGCTCCATTGAGTTGGGGTGATTTCAGAAGCCCCACACAAAACCTGGCATCACCAACATCTCACAAGATGGCATTGTGATGGACTACAGGATTCTGGGCTTCTCAGCCTGACCTGCCCAGCAGTGAACAGTAGATGCCCCCAGAAGACTGGCATTAAATTCAGGCTCACTCGCCTGCCCCAGGACCAAGTTAGTGCCAAGGAAGCCTGTCAGCGAGACTCACAGGTGACATCTTGCGGATGAGGTCATGGGCGACAACCAGCAGGTCACGGTCCTTCATCACCTTCCTCCGGAACTCGGCGATGTCCCCGGGGTGCAGCACCTCCAGCTGCCCCGCAGCCTCAATCACGGCCTCAATGCAGCCTCGCCAGGAGCGCAGGGCCGGGATCCCTGGGGCCACAGCTGCACTGACACCTGTCCCGATGACCAGGAGCAGCTGCTGGGGCTGTTTCCGGATAAGGCTTTTTAGAAACTTTCTACTTAAAAACAGGGAGGGAGAGAACAGACATCAACGTGGAGGCACTGCAACTGCAAGGAACAGCCACGTGTTTGGGAGCGTGGGGAGCGAGCGCTAGGCCAAACACAGCTTGCCGCCCGCACCTCAGTGCACTCCGTACGCTGCACCACTGGGCGACATGGCCTGGGCGTTCTAACCCCACGCACTTATTCCACATGGGCTAGCCTCATTTCAAAGGCGCTCTAGCAGCACAATGGTTAAGTGACTGACTGCTAACCAAAAGGTCAGTAGTTTAAACTCAACAGCTGCTCCGTGGGAGAAAAATGTGGCAGTCCATTTTCATGAA
>NW_006922111.1:221223-234189 GCF_000298275.1 Orycteropus afer afer | reverse complement strand
CACAAGCTGCAGTCCATTTACTCCTTTTCTGCTAAGCGGGGTGCTTTGAATCACAGACATATTGCTTGGGTTGGAGGCCAGGCTCTGGGGCCTAGGGTAGAAAACCACCTTCTGGAATGTTCCTTTGGGTGAAAGAAAAGGGTAACCGGCCCTTAAGATTCCCTCCAGAGCCAGGGTGTGCAGAGAAGGCAGGAGCTGAGAAACTTGGGAGCAGACGCAGGCGAGGTGTTGCATGAGGTCAGTCAGCCCCCTGGGAGGTCAGAGTGACTTTATTTACCTTGACTTCTGTTCACTTCTGTTTGTTGTCTTGTCCACTGAATCCATCTGTGAATCCTAAAGAGAAAACTTAGTCAGAAGTGACTTCTATTTCCTAGATAAACGTTCTTTCACTGGCAGCCAGGAAGAGAGTTAAAGTTGGCGTTAAAATCAAAGGTCTTAGTTTTGTTTTGTTTTGTTTAGTTTTTATCGTGATTTGGGGAAAAGTTTACAGAACACACTCACTTTACATACAGCAGCTCATACATACTTTGTCTCATGACATTGACTGCAATTTCCCACAATGCAACAACTCCCCTCTCACTTCCTCACTTCCTTGTGTCCTTCCCTCCCATGCCCTCCTGCCCCCCGAGCTGTCTCCCTGTACATACACTGCCCTTCTGTTCTATTCTATGAAGGTCAGGGATCTTTGTTTAAATTAGAAAACCGGAAAAGTGTCATATATAAAACACACGTCCAGAACGTTTGCTAAGCCACTGCCCCAACGCTGTGTAATCCATCAGGCCACCAAGCACTTCGAGTGCTCAGGTGGGGGCTTGGTGTGGGCCTGCTCACGCTGGCCCTGCCCGATGCTATCCTGGAAGGCTTTGGGTCTACTGCAGAGGCCCAGCGCGAACACAAATGACTTACCACCTAAGGAAGAAAATGGCAAGCAGCAGAGCCAAGACAAGACTGACAGTTTTTCGCACGCTCTCTGGTACGATCATATCTGAGGTGGACACTTCTTGGCAAGTCTTACCTGCGTCAGCCTCGCATCCGAGCTGTCAGCCCTCCCCATGACCACGCTGAGTTCCCACCGCAAGAAATAATGAAAGTCAACTCTTAGCTAGCTCTGTATTGCCAAGCTATATCTGTTTTCCACAAGTCATCCAGAATCACACTTTTTGTGTAATCTAGAATTAATACTTATAACCAGAAGGTTGGCAGTTCAAACCCACCAGCCACTGCACAGAAGGAAGCATGGACAATCTACTTCTGTAAAGATTCACAACCTCGGAAACCCAAAGGGGGTCGCTATGAGTTGGAATCGATTCGACGGCACTGAGTTTGGTTCTTCTTGGTTTGGTAGACACGAAGGAAACGAGAAAAAAAAAGTTTAAACAGCCCAGAATCCTACTGTCTACGAGCATTAACTGTTAACTTTGATGAATCTCCTCTAGACTTTTTAACTTCATTTTCTGTCATGCATAATAAAAACACTTCCCTTATCTCATTAAAAAGCTCTCCATAAATCTAAGCGTACTGGCCACAAACACGGGATGCTCTCCTGCATCCTTAACGCAGGCCTTTGCCACAGTTCACCCTCACCACCATCTCGGTGCCCAAAGCTCTTTACTAACTATTTTGAGGTGACCGACGTAGGGAGAGTTCGGGAAGCGGAATTGCTGAGTTACTGATTGTGTAGACAACAGTTCAGCGTGTACTCCTGTCAAAGTGCTCCCCAGGCAGGTGGCCAACAGAGCACGGGGACACATCCCAGCAAGCACTACCTGCAGCCGCTTGCTTTACAGGGCCACCTTTGTTTTCTTAATTAGAATCAGGTCACCAAAAAGAACCATCCCGGGTAGGGAAACAAGGCTGACTCCGCCATGAGCGCTGTGTGACCTTGGCGCTCAAGGGGATTCTGAAGACTGTCCCCTAAAAGGGAACATAAACCTTACGCATTTTTCGGCCCCTTGGAGAAACAGCTTAAAGCTTCCCTCGTACTCCCGAAGGTGTCTGTGACCTTCTGTCAAACATAAGACACTTCAGTCCACAGGCATCTGTCACTCGGCTGAAGGGGTCAGCAGAGGCCAGGCAGGAGCTCTACCTTTTGACGTCCCCCCTCCTTTCTCCTACGAAGTCACTGGCAGGGTCATCTACGATCAAGCAGGCTGGCTGGGTGTTTTGGATCTCCTAGATATTTTCTAAGGAAAACAACAAATTCTGGGCTCCCCACTACAGACAGTGAGACCTGTGAGAGCCAGAACTCAATGGGACAGCCCTGGTTTTCTGGGTCTCACAAGTTTTCTGACTCCGACAGGGTGCAGTCACCCTTCCATTGATCATTTTAGTGGAAAATGTTTGCATTTTTCTTCTGACAGGTTTCCGCCTTACCAGGGTGGGTCCAATGTTCGCAGGTGTGACCGTAATATAATCCCCGGCATAAGTAAACCTGGGCCCCAGCCCTGGGTTCAAGGACTGATGTAACCATCCCAGGCCTCAGTTCCACACCCATACAACAGTACTCTTGCTAACCAGCAGGGTTCTGGAAGCTGGGAGCTCTCATGAAAGGCCCTGCTGGAGCTCACACCGCAGTTCAAACAGCCAGCTCCAACTGTCACCTGGGCTGCCCCCACTTCCTCTCTGAACCTCCCGGAGCCCGCTCCTGTCTGATCCCATTTGAAGGGTCACTATGAGATGCCCACGGGCAGACTGATCCGATGCCCCACCCCTCTCCGAAACAGTCCCCGTTACTGTGGAATAGCTGCTGTCCTGCCGACCGGAAGGGGTTGCTCCTCTCAGCCTTCATAGACAACATCTGAGGACATTCTCTTGGTCACTCGTCAACCAATGACTGCTGAGACAGCCGGTTCAGACCTCTCTCCTTCTCGCCGTCCTCCCACGACTTTGGAGTTTCTGCGTCCAACGCTCAGTCACTGTCACAGCCCAGATGCTGCTCACAGACATCTGCTGTCTCCCAGGGACATGTGATGCCATGGGACTCCCAAGCTGTCCCAAAGAACCAGTTCTCACTGTTGTTTGAACACTTACATCAACAGGTGGGAGCCTGGGCTCGGGGCGCGTTCGCTGCTGGTTTGTGCGCTCAACACAAAGGGCCTCTTTTGAGGCCTGGGCTGACTGGAGGGGCGGAGCTGACCCCCAGATGGCACTCAGGAGAACCACCCGGGCCTTTCAGGGCCAAGGAGGCACCGTGGGAAGTACCCGAGTCTTTGAAAACTCCCCGCTCACCCTGCAGTGAAGACCTGCAACACTGCCCATATTTAGACATGTACAGCTCACTCTCCTGCTACATGTTTAAGACATGACCTCATTTCCTGTTCTCTCAGCAGCATCCACGGCCAAGCCAAATCTCACGATAACCTCAGAATCACCCCAAACCTCTCCTTGTTCTGAAACCAAGGCCCAAGGTGGTGATTTTCAAAACAGCTGCCCCTGTGGCCCCGAGAGTCCCAGTGGGACAAGAAGGCTGTTAGCTCTGCACTCCCTCTCCCTAGCCGGCCGGATTCTAGACGGCACTCACAAAGCCTTCCAAGGGGCCTTTGAGAAGCGGCATCTCTGGTTTCCTTGGTGACTGTGTTTGTAGGCTCAAAGCCAAGTCATCATAGCAACCTAGTTTTTGCAGTACTTATCTGTGTTTTCTGAAAGCAAAATTAGTCTCCAACACAGCTTCAGGTGAGCAGTTCCTATCTTTCTTATCTGAAGCCACAATCAAGTCTCAAGAGGATGTTCTTGCTCAGAAATTGAGATCCCGTGCATTTTATGAACTAGCCACAGAACAGCTAGAGACTATGCTCCCTTCTTTGAACTCCCAGCAGCAAGAAACGTATCTCAAACCCAGTCCAATGCAAAACAGAACCAAGTACAAAACCTGAGCTTGTCATTGACAGCGAGTAAAACAAAGCCCGCCCCCGCATCCACTGTGTGGGGCGGACTGGCAATGACTCACCTTCAGCCCTCACATGCCTCCTGTGTCCCCACACACCTCGCACATGGGCGTTCTCTGGCCAGTGGGATACTGACAAACACGAAGCCAGCAAGAGTCTGATCAACGCTCTAACACCGGGGCTGACTCTTGGAACTCGGCCTTGTAAAGCCCAGTCTAGCATCTGTTCAAACCCACCAGCCACCCCTCGGAAGGAAAGTTGGGCAATCTACTTCTGTAGTGATACTGCCTCAGAAACCCAAGGAGGGGTCGTTATGAGCCGGGTCTGACTCGAGGGCACGTAACAACAACAACAACAACAACAACAGCAGCAGCAGCAGCAGCATCCCAGCCACCCACTAAGCCTGAGCAAGACTAATGGTCTGGACGGCCCACTGAGCAGTACGGGAGCCACCTGCCAAGTCAGCCCCGTGGGCAACACAGCAGGCCAGTGTGTCAGTCCCCGCGGTTTAACACCCACCCCCACCACACGGTGCTATGCCGCGCAGAGAGGTGGGACAAGAACAGACTCTGAAAAGAAAGAGTGGGCTAATGAGCAAAAGAGCGCCCAGAGGCGGAAGAGGCGGGAAAAGCATTTGTCGAGGGCAGTAACTATTACAAGTGGTTTAACAAAAGCTTTGCAATGACTCAGCTTCTGGGTCATGGTTTCACAGGACATCCCAGTTAACTGGCCTAATAAAATGCTTAGTGCTTCTGTTCTACCTCCTAGTTCCATGTGTAGTGCCTGGGGTTTTAATAGCCTGCAAGCGGCCACCCAAGGACAGCAACTGGTCTCTAGTCACCTGGAGCGACAGAGGAAGGAGTTAGGAGAACAAGGTGCATATGGAAGCATGGTTAATTGCCTCCTTTGCCACGAGACCAGAAGTGGATGGTGCCTGGCAACCATAGAAGAATCCAGATCAAAATGGGGGAAATGCAGCACAGAATTTCAAATTCTCATGGAATCCAGACTTTCTGGACCCATGGAGGATGGATGAATCCCTGGAACTACTGCTCTTTAAACCATAAACCAAAAATATCCCCCTGAAGTCTTCTTAAAACCAAACACTCACTTAGCTCAGCCAGTAAAGAATGTCAGCCTTGGGCCCTGTGCTCTTTTAAGATCCACTGATACGGGATCAGAGTGACAACAGCAGCTTCAGAGATCAGACAGGACCCTTAGGCAGCAGTGAGTTTATGTTCCTGGGGAGGAGCGACTCAGAAAAGGAGGGTGAGGACTGTTACGCAACCCCAAGAATGTCATCAACTGGCACGTCACTGAATTGTCACGCAGAAACTGTTGAGCTGGTTTGCTGAATATGTTTTATTATATATATTCTCAACAATAAATTATTTTCAAAAATTACTCAGCTTCTATTACAAACTTAACTAAACCACAGATTAGAACTTTTAAATCTGTAGACTCCTCAAAAATATCCTTAGAAAACTTAATTTTTTCTATAAATAAATGACCTTATGGGTTTGGAGAGGTGTAAGGAGCTCTGGTGGTGCAGTGGTTAAAGCATTTGGCTGCTAACCAAAAGGTTCGTAGTTCAAACTCACTACTGGTGAAGCTCATGTGAAACAGTTTATGACAGATTAGTAAGTAAGCACAATGAAGCCTGTACTCACCTTGTTTATTGGGTAATCTGTCCCTGGTTCAGGGGTACCACATGTATTTGGCAAGTATTTACCAAAGTTTCCAGATGCTGACTAACTCACCACTGTCAACCCAGTGATGGAATACAATGCCCCCCAAATTTGGAGGAAAAGTCAGAGACAGGTCACCATGACTACAAATGAGTTGATTCATGAAAATCCCTGAGAACAGGGCTGGGACCAGAGCAGGCCACTGCCCCAACATGACTTGCACCCCTCCTTTTAGAAGCCCCCAAGCGAGGGTACTACAAATGTCCTCGCATGGGAAACTTGGAGAGACTAAAGCCGAACCCACACAACCAAGATGGACCCCAAGACCTGCAATGTCCATAAAAAAGGTGGGGCTCTCCCAACTATGAAAACTGCCCTAAGGTGTGTCTGAAGGCAGAGTCATAAGAGGGAAAGCACTTAGCAGGCCCCTCCCCACAGTCAGCTTGTAAAGCTTGATGACAGGCCAGCGGTGACCAACACCTTCCTCGCCCTTTATGCTCATCAGTTCCCACAATCTCTTCCCAACAATCTGGCCGCCCTCATAGACTGGGGACAGGGGACTCTCGGTGGCAATCTGGCAACAACAGTAAGTTTTCAAGTAATCTGACAGGCAGAGTTCTCATCCCACATGAGGGGGCTGGTTTTAGATGAGGGAGCCCTGACTAAGCGCTCAGCTGCTAAATACAAGATTGGTGGTTCGAGCCCACCAACCAGTCCACAGGAGAAAGATGTGGCAGTCTGCTTCCATGAAGAATACAGCCTTGGGAAGCCTAAGGGACAGTTCTACTCTGTCCTACAGGGTCACTCTGAGTTAGAACTGACTCGCAGGCAGTGAGTTTGGCCTTGCATATGTTTCGCTCAAGTTTGATTATCATGATTTAGCTCACCTGAGCTGCAAACAGGGCACAAAAGGACAAAAATGAAGCTTCTAGAAACGCAAAGGAGAGGCTTGGGCCCCAAACCTCAACAGCTCCACTGGGGGCACCACTAAACAAGGACCTGGAGTCAAGGAAACGCTGCCACATAGCCAGCCACAAGAGCTCTCTGAGCCTCAGTTTCCCAGTCTGTCAAATGGTAATTGACTGGATTACTGCCAACACCTTAAGTGAGATGCCTAACTGCCAAGTGTCTGTTATAACAGCCACGGTGTCCCTCAGAACCAGCAGGCGTTAAATTCAACACCAGTCCTCCCAGGCACACAAGGACCTATCAGTTTAACCGATTCTGGCAAAGCTTCATCTCAGCCATTACCAGTAAGGGATCTTCAGGACGAATTCTTCAGTTTACAGAAAATACAAAACCTTAATATGAACACGTGGTAATTAACAATCAGTTAAAACAAATCACAAAAAAAAAGTGCTTGTTCTGCCATGCTCAAAACTACCGCCAACAGCCGCCCAAATGAAGAAGACACCAAGCCCACCACTAATCAATTTAAAAGGGACATTTTAGTTCAAACAACAGTACTGACTGCCACTTTTTGAGCCTTTACCGTACTTGAGGAAAAATGTGAGAAGCACGATGCTTCGTTTTGTCTCATTCTCTCACTGACATCATGACAGGGACACTATTACTCTCATTTCCCACCTAGAGGGCAAGACACACCTGGCCGAGGCCTGACACTGACCCTCTCAAAACCCCAGCCTCCACCGGACATAGTTTTGCACGGTTCTCCTAACGTCAACACTGCTCAGAATGGCAAACACACCTGACATTTACTGGGAAACCTGCCACTCGTTAAAGCTTCCACTGTTTAATGTTTGTCCATCAGATGTAACATGTCACATAACTCAAGGAGACATGGAAATACTACAGCCTAAGCCACGTCACCAGGTAGGTCAGTGTTACTTAGTGATGAATCAATAATGGTGAAACACCAAAATGAGACCCAAGGCACGCTGACTACCAGAGTCTGTCCGCCCAAAGAGGAGCGAGAGATATTCTAGAAGGCACACTTCTCACAGAGCTTAAGCTTGGAGGATTTTAGAATGGAGGACCTTAAAGACCATGCAGTTCCAAGCACTTCAGTTTTACAGACACTAAAATGGAGACCCTGAGAGGCAAAGGGATTTGGGCAAGGTTCCCACTGCCTTAGGGGCAGCCACATCAACTCCTGGCTCATGTCCCACACTCTTTCCACTCTACAGGCACCGCCCGGTCAGCTGTGATCCCAAAACACCCTCTTGGCCATCCATTTAGCCCCCTTCACAATCGCAAGCCACAGTCTGGCTGACCTGCAGTTTCACCTGCTCTCTTCCTTCATTCATTCTCTAGAAAGTCTAAGAAGAGAAATGGCGGCCATCAGGAAAGAGACCAACCAAACCAAACCAAACTCACTGTCGTCAAGTTGAATCGGACTCACAGCGACCCCCTTCAGGTTTCTGAGGCAATAAATCTTCACGGGATTGCCAAGTCTTCCTTCCGCAGAGTGGCTGGTGGATTTGTACCACCAACCTCCTGGTTAGCAGTCAAATGCTTTAGGCACTATGCCACCAGACTAGAAGGAGAAGCCTTAGGCAAAACAACCAGCTCCAAACAGTGCGCCCCAGGTCTATGCTTATGGCACAGCTGTCCTGGTTACCTTCCATATAATGAGGGCTCTACAAGGGCAAAGATGCCTGACTAGAGGAGTGGATGACTAGTGCAGTGGAGAAGCTTCAGGCTCCTTAGGAGAAGAGGGAAGCAGCGTGGAGCAGAAAGAGCCCACTGACCTCTAAGATAACTCTGAACTGAGTTCTAAGTTAACTTAGAAGTTAAAGTCCTGGTAGTACTAATGCATACCTGAGCAGGTCACACACTCTCCCTGAAGCTCCGTTTCCTGAATCTGTAAAACAGGGACAATATATACACCACACAGGGTTGGTGGAAGCACTTAGAAGAACCAAGCCTGGACCAGACTGTGTGTGTGATGGGTTTAATTAACTAAAACTCCAACTGCCGTTCCTCAGTCAGCTGACTCACATTCCAAGCGCTCCGCAGCCCCGTGTGGCTCGTGTGCTGGACAGCACGGAGAGAGAACAGCAGCCCCGTCGCAGAAAGGCCCACTGCACAGAGCCATCCGGTCTCCCTCTCCCTCACGCAACTCCAGACTTCAACCAACAAAAGTCCGGTCGATTTTTCTTCCTAGATCCCCCTCTAGTCCATAGCCTCTGCCACTGCCTTGAAGTCCTCACAATTCCTCGTCTAGACAACTGAACGCCACACAACTTCTGGGGTCAGCCCCTCTAATTCCACAGTCTCCAGAGTGACATTTCTGATGCAATACATCTGAACTCGTCTCCTCCGGGCACCCAAACCAGCATCCCAACCCTTGGTGCTCATGACCCATCTCTGAGAACCAGCCCGTTCTTCCTGCCCGCTGTGCGGCAAGGGCATCTTCTGAGTGGATGTTAGGTTCAACCCTGATGAAGGCCAAAGGTGACCCTGTGCGGCCAAGGACATGACCTTTCCCAAAGGGAGTACAAAGCTCCCAAAGTCAATCTCCAGGAAGAAAACTGTAGGCTCAGCCAGGAAAGTGCCAGAAAACCAGGCTTTGGAGTCTAATCAGGAAGCTTGAGGAAGCCAGCCCCCAGTGCCACTCCCAGGGTCCAGGTTACCTTCAGCACTCCGTGGTCATGCTTCCCCTGAACAATCCTCCCTACTGCAGCCAGAACGACGGCTCAAAACCACACAAGCCATTTTCTCCCTGCTGCAACCTTTCAACGGCCTCCCTCTCCCACCCAGCCTCCAACGCCCCACCTGGTCCCGACTCGCCCCCCAGCCTCCTTTCCTGCCCTCCCCTCTCAGACCCCTGTGCTCTGCTCCAGCCTCCCAGAGCTCCCCTACTGTGTCCTCTGTGGGGCACTGCCCTTGCTCTTCTCTGCTGGCCCACTGCACTGGCCTTCAGGCTCAGCTGTGTCATCCCGCTCAGGGCCTGGGGTGGAGCAAGACATCTAGTGAGCGCCAGGCCCGGCAGGCCTCAGGGAGCAGGCTGGCTTCTCCCCACGGAAGGGTCCCTCCAACAACAACACGGGAAAGCTGGGCTTGACTTCAATGACAGGCAACACACCTCCAGGACGGAGCCCCGCTCCCATCTGGCACTCCGCTCCGCCTTTCCACAACTTCAGCCTTTGAAATCAACTCACCTGTTACTGTCACACCCTCTCCTCTTAAGAATGGAAGAATCCCCTTCCTGTGAATCTAGCCCCCACCCAGCTGGGTTCAATGCCATCATCACCACCTACTTGTCTAATCGGTCCCTCCACCTAGGCTGGCCCCGCAAGCAGGGACTGGGTCATCGTTACCTCCGTGCCAATGCCTGGGACCTATCAGACATTCAAAGAGCTGTTTGCTCCATGAATAAAAAAGACTATGACCCAGAGACAACCCAAAGGCACCCTGATTTGCCCTAATCCTTCCAGCTGCTTGGTTCTGCTCCCACCATTCCATCAGAATGCCGTTCGCACTCTCTCTAGACTCTCCTCTGGGGCCAACGAGCCTCAACGAGGAGCACTGGAAGTTAAACGCTGTCCCTTCCTTGGCCTCAGTGCCACCGTGAACGCGGCTCCAAATGCGGACGCGGAAATGCCATGCGCTCGGCTCTACAGGTGAACCGCCAGAGGCTCCCACTTCTTCTTTTGCACCATTAAGAATTCACAAATCAGCCAATGCCAACCCTACAGATCACAACGCTCCAGTTCCGACGGGCCGGGGGCACCCTGAGTGGGTGCCCAACTCTAACAGAACACTTCTCTAATTGCCAGACCCCAACACAGAGCCCATCACCAGTTCCTTGCTGGGGACGAGATGGGTTTCCTCGAACCACCCCGCCCCCCATAACGGTGGCCTTGCCCAAGGAGACAAGGACGCAAGACAAAGCTTCACAAACCCCAGGAATATTTTCAGGGACGCCCCACAGGGCCCTGGACCTCAAGTTTGAGCAGCCCTGCCCCCGGTGGCCAGGAAGCCGAACGAGGCTGTGCCCAGAGGCAGCACCCAGGAGCTGGAGGGTGGCGAGGCCCAGGGGCTAAGCAGCGCTGGGAGCGAGGGTCTGCACCCAGGAGGGTGGCCGGGGTCCAGGGAGCCCGGGGCCCTGGGCTGGGGGCGGGGTTCGGCGGGGCCTGGGGGTCACAGGGATTCGGAGGTCTGGGGCCGGGTGGGGGAGGGGAGGGATGGAGACCGGTCCCCGGGCCCTAAAGGAACCCGGGTTTCGGGAACCAACAGCCCAGAGGGATGGCAGGGCCCTGAGGTGGCCGCGGTCCTCAGGAACGGTCTCCGAGTGCAGGGGAAATCCTGAAGGATTAGGGGTCCGTGGGTCCTAAGGGCAGCTAAGGCCCAGAAGTGGCCGAGAGGTTTGGTCTCAGGAGCCGGGGGTGCTGGAGGGGCCGGGGCGGACCCTGAGGGGGCTTCGGGGGCTGGGTTCGCCAGGGAATGTTGAGAGGGGGTCTTGGAAGCCGAGAGACGTCGGGGCCCTGAGGTAGCGGGGGATGCCAGAGTGTCCGGGGCCTGAGGAGGGTGTGGGCGGCTCCTGAGGGTCTCTCGGGGCGGGGACCCTGGTCCTCACCCGAGCCAGCCTCTCACCTGCCGCGCCGCCGAGACGCTGGTCGGAGCTCGCGCTCCCGTCACCTCCTCCAGCGCAGCGGACTGCGTCTCCGGGTCTCGAGGCGGCCGGGCGCCCCTGGCGCTGGGCGGGGCTGACAGGGAGGCCTGCGGGAACGGGCTGCGCGCGCACCCGGGCCGGAGTCGGGCGCCGCGCCGCCTGCAGCCCCGACGCCCACGTTAGCGGGCCTAAGCGCGCCGCTCGGCCTTCCTCACGCGCCCACGCTCGCCGCGCGAAGGTTCCGTCGGGCAACCAACCGCCCGCGGCGGCCGAAGGCCCCGAGCCGGGTAGAGGGGGCGGGGCCAGGAAGCTCGTCCCGCCCCCTGTGCCCCAAGCCCCACCCCCCGGAGGACCCCGCCCCCCCGAGGGGGATGCGGCGCAGGCTCAGTGGAGCGCGCGGACGGCGCTCGCGCTTTAGAACGCGCGCCGGAAGCCCATCTCTTCCAGGCTCGCCGCCGTCTTTTCAACTGGGAAGTGGAACCCGAGCGCTTTGCAGAGGAAGCGCCGCTCTGAAGGCGCGTCCCACAGCACGTTCACGCACAGGGTCGGTCTTCAAACTCCGGGCTTGGGGCCCTAGACATGCCGACCCCTAAAAGCGTCTCCTCCCGTGCCCCCACCCCTTTTATTCTTGCAGGGTGCTTGGCCCTCTGCGAAATCACGCACACCTGTTGTCTTTCTCCCGCGGGATGGAGCTGAGAGCCGGCACCTGTTCTCGACTTCATTCACCCCTGGATCCCAAAAGCTAGAACGGGGCGGGACACCCGATTGGGGCTCACGCGTTCGCGACGCCTGCGTTCCTCTCGCTCTCCCCTCATCGAGAAATGTGCTTCCCGGGGCCTGCTTGGGTTCGGTGCTGGTCTACCACCTGAGGCCCTGAAACCTCTCACCCACCTTGCCCCAGGCTCTACAACTGTAAAGGAATGACACCTCTAAAAGGGATCAGTGCAGGAGATCCTGGATGGAGTGGGAGAACAATGTGGAGCAAAACTCAAAATCATTTTAAAAAAGACCAGGCTTATTGGTCGGATAGAGCCTGGTGAGACACCCCACCCTCCATTCCCCTAACCCCCCATCACCGAGCCGATGGCCCCTAGTTACCCTTCAGGTCTGGAACTGAACTCACTCCCATGGCTTCTAGAGAAACAATACACAGGCCTATGGGTGAACATTGACGTCATCAGGTCGTTACACTCCTCAGATCAATCAGGGAGAACAGAAGGGCAGTGTTTGCACCGGGAGACAGCTGGGGGGGGGCAGGAATGCACAGGAAAGGCCACAGGGAAGAGGTAACTAACTACAGGGAGGAAGTGGGAAGAGAGCTGTTACATTGGAGGGATTTCAGTCAATGTCATGAAACAAAATGTATGAACTGCTGTATGGAAAATGAATCTGCTCTATAAACTTTCACCCAAATCACAATAAAAATAAAATGATATAAAGAACCAGGATGACACTGGTGCCTGCCTCTCAGGGTTGATAAGAGAACTAAATGAGATAAGTATATATGGACTGTGCACCAGGTCAGTGTCCCCTAGTGACCAGTTACTCAGTTGCGGCTCCTCCCCTTTCTCTGCCCCTGGACAAGACCCCATAGGCTCAAAGCCACTTCCTCTTCCCAGCCTCCCCCAGTGCCTGCCCTGCCCCAGCCAGAGTTAATCATAACTTCCTCTCTGCCTGGCTTGAAAGTTGCCTCTGATCTGGAGGCAGCGCAGTGCCTAAGGCACCTGACTGCTGACCAGAAGGCTGGCGGTTCAAACCCACCAGCCACTCCTCGGAAGGAAGGTTGGGCAATCTACTTCCATAGTGATACTGCCTC
>NW_006922111.1:220298-220998 GCF_000298275.1 Orycteropus afer afer | reverse complement strand
ACTCGTCTGTGCACCTTGCATGTGTTGGCTCATTTAGTCCTCAGAACAACTCCATGAGGAAGGTGCCACCACTGTCCCAGTCTAACAGAGGTTGCCTGGGCAGTCCCCAGCCCACACCCTTAACCACCACTGCATGCAACTCCCTGCCCCCAGACAGGCAGTTGAAATGCATGCGCCTGGGTTCCAGGGCACCTGATTCAGCTCCTGTCCTCAAGGCACTCCCAGACAGGTGCTGGGCACTCATGGCTGGTGACTGTAAGAGGCCAGCCCAAGATGTAGGGGGCAGCCAAGCAGAGTGTCCTCAAAGGCCCAGGTTGGCACAGCCAGACTAACCCATGCACAGGGCAGACTGTGCCCATAACCCTCCAACCAAATTCAGCCCAGCCTCCACAGTGGACGGTCTCAGCCCCACCACCCAAAAACTGGTGAGTGGCCTTACCATGGACAAGGCCGACCTGACAGAAGCAACACCTTAGGCATCAACTCCACCCCGGCATCCCAGAGAGACGCAGCTTCTCTCGGTTCAAGGAAAATTACTGAGTGAAGCATGGCCACCTGGCCACCAAGACCGTTCTCAGATGAAGGGGTGGATGTGGAAGGTTGGCCAAGGGGCCAGCATGGTGTGGGTGTGTGGATGTGTGTGTCACACATCACTGGGTGCTACAGGGTGTGGATATCCATGTTCCAGCCTCTGCACAAG
>NW_006922111.1:218392-219440 GCF_000298275.1 Orycteropus afer afer | reverse complement strand
AAGATGACAGCCTAGGAAACACTGTGGGGCAGTTCCACTCTGTCTTCAAGGGGTGCTGTGAGATGGAATTGACTCCACTGCAATGGGTACTCTCTAACACATGGGGTCACTATGATTAGGGATCAACTCCAATGTGCAAGGCATGATGCTAACCACTCCATGTGCGTAACGTATGGGCTCCTCCCAGGCACCCCACACAGTGTGACTATCAATCCTCTCTCCCAGACTGAAGACAGACTCAGAGGACTTACTGGGAGGGTCTGGCTACCCCCAGGAACCCCTAACGCTGGCACCTCGATTCAACTTCTGGCCTCCAGGACTCTGAGACAATACATTTCTGGTTTTTTTTAATCACCCAGTTGTAGTAACTGCTGCAACAGCCCTAGAGAACAAATGCCCCACCCATTCCACTCCTAGGAATTTCCCCAAGAGAAGCAGGTATGTGTGTCCATACACTTGTGCATGTGGTCGTGACAACTATATTTAGTACCCCAAAACTGGAAACAGCCCAGATACCCATCAGCAGGTGACTGATGGAACCGTACCCCACGGCACTGTCACACACTGGAAAATCCGAATACCACCCCACAACCGAAATGAAGAAGAGCCGATGCCCCGGAGAACCCAATGGGTCTCTGTCACACTGCTGACCAGAAGGCGCCACGCTGTGTGCTTCCATTTGGTAAAACTTTACAACATGCAAATGAGGCCCTGCTGACAGCGCACAGATCAGCGGGGGCGGGGCGGCAAAGACAGGAGGGAGGAACTACAAAGAGGCACCGGGAAACGTCTGGGGGACACACGTGTCACCTTGATCGTGGTGTCGGTTTGGGGCGGGGAGAGGAAAGGCATCCATGTGTAAAACCTCACCAACTCTTGGATTAGTTCATTATTGTAAAAAGTCAAGGAAAGGTGTATTGTATCTGGAAGGAAACTGTTGGTTACCAGAGTTGGGAGCGAAGCCAGGGAACACTGCAAAACCGAGAAACAAACTCATGGAGTAATCACTTCAACTTGCTGCTGTTGTCAGCCGCCCTCCGCTCGGCTC
>NW_006922111.1:211089-216932 GCF_000298275.1 Orycteropus afer afer | reverse complement strand
GCTGGTGGTGGGTTTTCAGCTCAGTCCTGGAGCTTGCTGGAATATACCTCAGCCCTGTCCAGAGAAGGCCCCCGGTTCACAGACGTGTACGAAGGGTCCGAACTCCCCAGGGACTTGGGGACAGCCTCCTGTGTGATCTGGGAGTCATGCGTCGTTTCCCCATCCGAACTCCCCATATCCCTGGAAGGGGGTGAAGACAGCCAGAGTTAGAGCAAACCAAAGCCCTGCAGAGGGCTGCAGACTTCATACTTAGACATTACTTTCACAGACAGTATCTTAGACATTCCTTCTAACAGCTGAACTTTCTGCAACACTTACCACGTTCCAGGCCCTGGGGATCAGTAACCAGACCTGGTCCCCAAAAAGGCAAGATTGTATGGGGAGTGTTCCGGATTGAACTGTGCCCCAAAAGTATGTGCCGTAAATCCTAACCCTGGGGGGCAATACACTGTCCTGTAGGGTCATTGTTGAGTCAGAATCGGCTCAATACTTGTGGGAAAGCAGTCCTGGTGGCGCAGTGGTTACAACGCTTGACTATTAACCACAGGAAAAAGGCCTGGCCATCTGCTCCCGTAAAGATTATAGCCTCAGAAACCCTACGGGGCAGATCCGCTCTGTCATGTAGGATCACTATGAGTTGGAATCGACCGTACAGTACACAACCACGTACCTGTGATGCAACCCCATTGGGGAATGGGACTGCCTTTGTTAGGTTCATGAGGCATATCAGTGTAGGGTGTGTTTTAAACCAGTCACTTCTGAGATATGAATACACACACCAGGCACAGAGAAAGAGGAACTAACAAGGGAAGAGCCGTCTGACGACCGCCAAGGAAGGAGGGGCAGAAAGCCACACACAGAAACGCTGCTGCCTTCGCGTCAATTCCAACTTCCAGGGACCCTCGAGGACAGAACAGAACAGCCACATAGGGTTTCCAAGGCTGTAATCTCTACAGAAGCAGACTGCCATGTCTTTCTCCCGTGGAGCGGCTGATAAGTTCAAACTGCCAACCTTTCAGTCAACAGCCCAGCACTTAACCACTGTGCCACCAGAAACAGAAGCTGAAAAGAGACAAGGACCTTCCCTCCAGAGCCCACAGAGAGAGGAAGGCTTCCCCTAGAGCCAACACCCTGAATCAGACTCCTAGCGTCCTGATTGGGAGAAAATAAATTCTGTTTGTTAAAGCCACCCCCTTGCAGTCTGTTATAGCAGCACTAGGAGACCAAGACAAGGGGGACAGACCATGGCAGACAGTGACCACACAGCATGATTGGTGTCCTGACCACCAGGCACGGGGGAGCTAGAGGAAGCCTTCCTGGAAGAGGGGGCAACCAATCTGGGTCCTAAAGGATGAGGGGGAAGGCAGGGCAGAGAGAAGTGGGAAGTTCCAGTCCACTCGGAAGACAGGCCTGGCAATCTGTTGTAAGCAGTCGGCCACTGACAACCCCGCAGAGAGCAGCTCTGCCCTGACACACGCGGGGCTGCCAGGAGCAGAGTCGGCTCTATGGCAACCAGCCTTTGGTTCAATGTCAAGTTAAGTCACTGCCCAAAAGGAGAGACAGAACTATGTCCGTGCTGCTCCCAGGTCCAGAAAGACAGACGGGTCTCTTGGCAGCTAATCTCATCTATTGTTTGTTTTCATTAACTTCAACATGGAACAACCTGCTTTCCAAGCTCACTGCCTGCCCTAGAGTCCAGCTGGGACCAGTCAATGCATCTTTTTCTGCCTGGCGAATTTCCACTGACCCTCTTAATTTCACCTGCTCCAAGCAGCTTTCCTGTCTGCACTCCTCCCATCCCCAACAGGAAATCCTCTTGCCCTTCGGGGTCCCCTCCCTCCCTCTGAGACTCATATCTGCCCTGATGAGTTTGCTCCTGCTGTTCCTTCCTCCAGGAAGCCCACCCTGATGCTCCAGGCAGAGTCCACCCCGCCCTCCTGTGGATTCCCACAGCACCTTCAGGCACTTCTAATCATCACCTGCTCGGACCTCCTGGGTATCAGAAGCTATGTACATACCGGTCACCCACCAGGTAGCCCTTTTAGCTGCTCCTGGACACCCCACAGAGACCTTGAGTCCCAACCCAAAGCAGGCACAAATCAGAAGGTGTCAGTGGACTCAGGAGACCTGTGTGTTAGTCCCAGCTCTGTTTTAACTGGGCATGTGACCTTGGGGCACCCTTCCCCTCTCAGTGTTAGGCCGAAGTAAACCCAAGCCACCAACATTTCAGTTGGCAGCTTCCTCCAGGTGTCAGGACCTGATGAGACAGCCTGATAAGACAACCGAGTGGCAAAACCCGCCTAGGCTGGAAAGTCTCACGTGATGACAACTTCCTCCTGTGAAGCCCCCTCATGCTAATTAGGTGCAGACCTGTGCCAACAGCTAATTGGACCCCGTCATTTCCTTAGTGTCCCCAGTTAGGTCCTCTCTGTGTCTATAAGAACCTATCCCCCCCAGCCCGGGGGTGCGACTTCTCTGGCCTTGATGCTAGGGCACGAGAACCTCGCCCGGGAGTGCTAATAAACTGCTTCTCTGAGACAATCCGTGTCCTGGTCTCTCGGCAACTCTGCACTACACTCAGGACCTCCAACTCCCCATCTGTACTTCAAGACAATGAACTACCATCGTAAAGACAGTGAGGGCTACTGCTTTAATCCTCAGACATTGCCCTTCACACTTTCTAGGGATAAATTTGTTTAATCTTCACAATACCATGGGGTGGCATGGGGCAGTGAATCACTTGGTATGGCTTTTCTACCAGTTTTTGTGACTCCCATTAGATTACTGGGTCAAAAAACAAAAAAATTCACTGCCATTGAGTCAGATCCAACTCATAGCAACTCCGTCTTAGGTTTCTGAGATTAGGTATCACTACAGAAGTAGATTGCCCAAGCTTCCTTCTGAGGAGTGGCTAGTGGGTTTGAACCACCAGCCTTCTGGTTAGCAGTCAAATGCCTTAGGAACTGTGCCACCAGAGCGCCTACCACACAAATAGGTGTATGGAACTCTAATGTGAGGATTGGTTAGTTTTGTCATTGTGCTGGGCTTAACATGAGCCCTCCTAGAGTTAGAAGAAGGGGGATCTCACTGCCATCAGGAAAGAGTAGCCCGAGGGGGAATGGAGTGGAGCAAAGTGCAGCATGTCCTTGCACCCAACATCCATGCAAAGGACCTCCCTGGCAGAGATGCCTGGCAGAGAGACCCGCAGAGAGATGGCAGCCGTGGAAGCAAGAGTCACAAGTGGGGTGCACATAGGGATACCTGTCGGCAAAGCTAAAAGAGCTTTGTAACACTGGCCTGAGCAGGGCAGAGGCCAGGCAGACAGGCTCAGGGCCAGACAGGCCTGCCTGAGGACACAGCAGAGGCGAGACTGTCCTGATCCAAGAATGGTATCCTGAGAGCTTCCTGAACCTGAATTGTAGCCTGTTACTTCCCTAATAAACCTCGTAATTGTGAGTATTGTCTGTGAGTTCTGTGTGGCCATTGCAACGAATTATCAAACCCAGCAGAGAAGCAGTGAGTGCTGTGGGAGGGACCACTGGTGTCAGAGTTTGTGAAGAGGCCAGAGGGTGGCAGCATGTTTGGCCTCATAGGAGTAAGCTTTGGGCTGCTGATGGTGATTGTGTCTTCCCCTTGTGAAGCTGGCAGAGGTCAGAGGATGCCATCTCCCTGCCTTTTTGCAGGTGGGCAGCATGATCCCTATTTTCCAGATGAGAACCTGGGGGCACAGAGAGGGTAAGATACTTGCCCAAGGTTGCACAGCACGTAAATGGCAGAGCTGGGATCTGAATTGCGCAGGCTGCTCACAAATCCCAGGTGCTGAGCCCTTGAGCTTGAAGCTAAACTATGTGGCCTTGAAGGTCCCCCTGTTCTGAGACCCCAGGATGCTGCTCCCCTTGCGTCAGACTCCAGCACACCCCCCCCCCGGGGCTCTCCCCGCCTCCGGAAGTCCCTGGGGCGGAGCATCCCGGGTCTACGGCCCCCTTCCAGCTGGCGGTACTCACACGAAGCTCAGGATGATGGCGCCCGCGAACCCCACGAGCAGGAAGAAGGGCAGGGAGCCCAAGATGGACGTGATGACGATCATGCCTCCGCTCCGCCGGCCTGGCCACGTGTCGATCGCCGAGTACGGGATGACTGCGTGGGACCAGCAGGCCAGTTACTCCCCCGGGGTGCGGCAGGCCTCCCCGCCGGGAGCCCGAGATAACCCTGCACCCAGCTCTGCGTCTCATCCCACGTGTAGGTGTAATTATCACGCTTGCCCCCCATCCCGGTATCCCACTTCCGGCTTTCTCCTGTGAGTTTCCGGGTCTCTCTCTGTACCTGCCTTCTTGCATAAATTTACATCGCAAGGACTCAGGCCTTCTGTTCAGATGGTGGGAATGGGTTATAAACCCCAGAAATAAAGAGGGGGCAAAGGACCCCGTGAAGTGAGGCCAGGTGGGGCCCTGGGCTCTCACTTGACTCTGACCAGTGTCACCTTTTGGTGACCATGCGAACAGTTTGTAGGTCGTCCTGTGAGTGGACACTTGGGGGCATCATTCCAGGCAGACCCACAGAGACTGCACTTGGCCTCTGTTCCCTGCTAGGGAGGTGAGTCCCTGTCCAAGGACACACTGAGCACAGACTCAGGCTGGGTCTGTCTGGCCCCAGAGGCCACACACCCTCTCCACAGACAGGCCTTCAGTCCTATGGCAAGAGCCCCATGCATCTGCCTGGAGTCCCTGCCAGGAAAAGACTCTTCTCTCCACTTCTCAGATGAGGTAACAGACCCACAAGGGCTCACCCAGGGGCAGAGGGGTAGAGGCTGAACTTGAACTTGGGACCCTGGGACACAGGGTAGTGCTCTTTCAGTGGGGTCACAAAGTCACCACAAGGAATGCCATGGTGGGGGGGTGGTCTGGGAGCAGCAGTGGCTGGGGAGTCACTCCAGATATACACACACACCACACACGTATGTACACACAGCACACACATGCCACACATATACACCACACACATGAATACATACATATACATGCCATGTATACACATACATGCAATATGCACACCACACACATCATACACATGCACACCCAGACACATACCTGTGTGCATGCATATATACACACCACACACACCACACATACACACTCACGCACCTGAGTACATACATATACACATCACACATGCACTCAGACACACACTTGTGTACACACACAGACACCACACACTCACATACACAGAAATACAGCTGTGTGCACATAGTCAAACAGGCACAAGCACACATGCATGCACGTACATGTACACACCCACACATACACCCACACACAAATACATACCACATGGTCATACACATGTACACATGGAAATATACATGCAGGCGCACACATGCACATGAATAGGGACACACGTTTGTACACGTGCCACACACATGTACACACAGATGTGTACCTGCATCTACACACACATATACACAGCATGCACATATACACAGCACACACACACACCCTCTATGCTGCTCTCTAGCTGTGTGACCACGGGCAGCCCCCACAGGCCCCGTAAGCTAACGAGGATGACAAAGAGGCATTACAGGTAAAATGCCCGGTCCTGTGCTGGTACCAACCTCCCACAGCCAGTCCTGGGGGCAGAGGTGTGGTGGGAGGGGCAGTTCTGAAGTCGGGATCACATGGTCAAGAACGCTTTGGGCATTCCTGTTGTGGCCCCTGCCCCTCAGGAGCCATGACCATGTGTGCAGGCCTGAGGAAGGCACAGGCAGGCTCTAGGCAGATACCAGGCCTCCCACCCCACCATGCGGGCTCCAGTGGGTGGAAAAGCGGGTGAGCTCCTCTGCCACCAGCGCC
>NW_006922111.1:202779-207514 GCF_000298275.1 Orycteropus afer afer | reverse complement strand
CTGACCAGGTACGCGTTCAGGATCTCCGAGGCCCGGGACACATCCCTGACGGCGTCCAGGCTGGGCAAGTCGCTGCAGGGCTGCAGGTCAAAGGCCGCAGCCTTGTAGGGGCCCGTACGCCCGCCCTCCGTTTGCCGGAACGTCGAGCTCAGCGGGGCACTGGTGTGGTCCTGCACAGATGCGTTCCTGGAGCTGGCTGCAAGGGTAGTGCCAAAGTGAGGTCATGGCCACCCTAGCGAGGAGTCACTCACTCAGTCCATCATCAAAGGCTCCCTGACCCAGCAGCCTTCTTTATAGAAATAGAAAAACAAGACTTTGACTTTATGTGGAATGGCAAGAGGCCCTGAATAGCTAAAACAATATTGAAAGAGAAGAACAAAGTAGGAGCAGTCACACTTCCTGATTTTAAAACATACTACCCAGCTACGATCATCAAAACAGCCTGGTACCAGTATAACAGTAGACACATAGATACGATGGATTAGAACTGAGAGTCCAGAAATAAAATCACACATCTGTGGTCAACTGATTTTCGACAAGGGTGCTAAGTCCATTCGGTGGGGAAAGGAGAGTCTCTTCAATAAATGGTGTTAGGAAAATTGGATTTCCACGTGCAGAAAAACGAAACAGGATCCTTGCCTCACACCATATTAAAAAAAAAAAATTCAAAACTAATTCAGGACCGAAATATGTAATCTCAAACCATAAAATTCTTAGAAGAACAATCAGGGAAGACACTGGCCCAGTTTTCAACAGTGGATTATCTAATACAACAACAGAAGCACCAAAGGACAAAGGACACAATAAATACATTCTTCATAAAAATTAAAAACTTTTCTTTGTCAAAAGACTTTATCAAAAAAGTGAAAAGACAAGCTAGCAACTGGGAGAATACTTTTGGAAACCACATATCTTACAGAACCTAGTAATTGAAATATATATATATAACTTCAACAACTTAACAAAAAGAGACAAACAACTCAATCACGAAAATGGGAGGAGGAATTGAATAGACATTTCACCAAAGAGGACGTTCAGACAGCCACCAAACACAGGAAGAAATGCTAGAGTCATAGCCATCAGAGAGATACAAGTCTACACCACAGTGAGATGTTATTACACTCCCATAAGGATAGCTGAGATTAAAAAAAAAAAAGTTGACAAGAATGTAGGGAGATTGGAACCCGTATCCACTGCTGGTGGGAATGCAAAGTGGCACAGCCATTATGGAAAATAGTGTGGCAGTTTCTAAAATAATAAAAAACAGAACTACCATATGACCCAGAAATTCCGCTCCTAGGTATATACCCCTAAAAGACGTGAAAGCAGAGACCCAAAAGAGCCTTGTTCACTGCAGCATTATTCACCATAGCCAAAAGGGGGAAACAGCCTAAATGCCCATCCACACATGATGGACAAACAAAATGGGGTCCATCCCTTCCATGGAATAGAACTCAGCCAGCAGGACCAATGGAGTCCTGATGCTCAGTGCAGGTGGAGCTTGGAGCATTACGCTGAGCGAAATATATTCCAAAGAACAAGTAGCAGATGATCTCCCTTGTGTAAAAAGGTAAGAAAAGGCAAACGTCCAGGGACCAAACCTTGTTGGCAGTTACCAGGGGCAAGAAGGAAGGAGCGAGAAAAGTGGAGTTAATGGTGAGGGAAAAGCCGCATTGATTTAGGGTTACGCAGCCAACTACTATAATTGCTGTCAGTTAACTGTATACCTGTAAAAACTTGAATTTGCCAAATACCAATTAGTGAATCATGTATCGTAAGTATATGATAGAGTTATTCGCAACAATGACAAAAAAGAGCAGCTGATGGGGTGGCTTGTATACAACCAAACACCTCACGGGATTTGGTTCTTGGTTGGAGGTTGAGTGTCATGGTTTCATGGAACAGCACAGTTCACTGATCTAAGAACATGTTTGGTGCTTCTGCTCTGCCTCCTTGTTCATTGTGCAGTGCTGTGGTCTTAAAAGCTTGCAAGCAGCCATCCAAGGCACAACAATTGTCTCTCTTCACTTGGAGCAATAGAGGAAGAAGAGGAGTCAGGCATAGGGGGTGGATATGGAATTGTGGATAACTGTCCCACGAACAACTGGCTCCTTTGCCATGAGACCAGAAGAACTGGATGGTGCCCAGCTGCCATTACTGAGTATTTTGATCAAAGGTTCTATAGAGTAATCCTGATCAAAAGGGAGGAAATGCAGAGTAGAATTTTAAATTCTCATGGACTTTAGACTTTCTGGAGCCGTGGAGGGTAGATGAACCCTCAGGGGCTCCCAGTGCAGTATAGGAAGCAAGACCCCCGCCTGGAGGACCTCCCTGCTTACACTCTGTGCCTGGATCTCACCCACCTTAGTTTGTTATATTCCTATGACCTTCCCACCCCACACCCCACTGACTTTTCTCCCTTCTTCCCAGAAGCCCTGGTACCCTCTTCTGTGAGACAGGAAAGCACAGCCATCTGATACGGGGTGGGGGGGATAATTTGGAAGCAGATAGACCTATGCTGGGTCCTGGGTCTCTCCCTTACTAGCTGGGTGATCTTGGACAAGTCATGGTACCTCTCTGGGCTTGGACGCTCCCATCTGTCAAATGGGAGGAAACCTGCAGTGCCCACAGGTCGGGCACAGGTGACCTTCAGGAAATGGTTGCTGAAAAGTGACAGGGTGACCCTGAGTGTGCGACCATGCATCCCTGCTGGCACTAATCGGAGGCCCAGGATGCTGCCCATGAAGGGGTAAGGGCTGGCCCCCAGCGAGCAGGCCCCAACTCCGGTCCTCGCCTTGCCAACACCAACCTGGAACCAACTTGGGAAGCATCAAGGTGGACTTGGGTTTGAGGACCAGAAAGATTTGGATTCAAATGCCAGCTCTGGGATCCCTGGTAAGCTAGTCCACCCCACTGAGCCTGGTGGTGCAGTGAACGTGCTCTGTTGCTAACCCCAAGGCTGCAGGTTCAAGTGCAACCCGAGGTCCCTCAGAAGAAAGACCTGGTGATCTCCTTCCGAAAACTGAGCCACTGAAGGCCCTGCAGAGGGCAGGTCTACTCTGACACACAGGGGTCGCTGTGGTTCGGAGTCGACATGACAGCATCTCGTTTGTGATCACCTTGCAGGCTGGCTGTAAATACGAGCTGTAAGGTGTTGCTGTGAGTCGGAATTGACTCAATGGCAACTAGTAACAAAAACGAGGTGTCAGAGGACGTGGCATGACATAGGTGCTCAGCAATTGGTGCTGTTAGCATTCGCCCCATGAGATGAGAGGTCCCTCAAGAGCAGGGACAGGCCTGTGGCCCCAGCACCCAGCCCAGGGCTGGCACCCACCAGTGCCTGCGGTGATGTGAGCAGGATACCGAATCTTAGGGATGGACTCCACCCCTGCCTACCTCCTCCTCCCCTCTCTGTGGACGGAAGCAGCCCTGGAGTGCGCAGGGGAGAGGCAGGACCCTCACCTGCCGCAGCCAGGACGTAGAGGTAGACCTCGTAGGCACCAACGAGGGCAGTGGAGCTGTCAAACATGCAGAGTGGCTTCTCCAAGGCCACGGTGGTGAGCGTGGGGTTGTTGGTGGCAAAGGTCACACTGGCCAGCTGGGGCTGCACGTCCACAGCTGCAGGAGGCAATGAGGATGGGTAATGAGTGCAGGCAGAACCGTCCCCACTGACAGTCACCTCCGCCAGGCACAACAATGTGTCTTTGTCCAGTTATTGAGTACCTGCGATGTCCCTGGCACCCAGGGCCATCTCTGGGCTGCTCCCTGAGTCTGGTAGCACCCCTGCCCCCACCCAGGAATCGGCCAGAAACCGGCCAGTCCGGCCCAACTGCGCCCCTTACCCAGCCACCGGCCCAAGACAGTCGGTCTCCAAGACCCATCCACACCCCCATCAGACCAGCCATGGCGTTCCCACCCTCTTTACCTGGGCCCTAGGAACAGCCCCTGCCCCTTTCTCCCTTGTGCGTCCTCCGCTCCCTAACATGCAAATCTGGCTACACCATGCTCCCACTCCAGTTCCTTCTGTGGTTCTCCACTGCCCTCCAGACGTAGCCCTGCCCCAGGGGAGGCGCAGTGAGGTGCACCCTCGCCCCTCCGCACGCGCCCTCGCCACCAGCCCCGGCCGCGCACATACCCCACCGCATGCCAGGGCCACACGGATGGACGCCCAGCGCCCTGGACCCGCCATGCTGCGGCCAGCCCCTACCCCTGCTCGTGCTGGTTCCTCAGCAGGAAATGTTCCCGGGTGTGCCCTCGGCCAGGCATCCCCACGAGCCGGGCCCGGCCCCTTCTCTGATCTGCCACGGCCCCTGCGCGCCCTCCCCTCCCAGCACCTAGCACAGGGCCATCCAGAGTCCTCCATCCGCACGGGGTGAAGCTCACCTGAATGCAAAACCGTTTGCTATTATGACCATCAATACCTGGGTGCCGAGCACCTGCGCAGGGCCTGACCCAGCGCCCGGAGTGAATAAGCTAAGTCCCCGTCACCCCATCCCACCCAGGCTCCCTGGGTCTCCAGGAGGGGCAGGGGTGCAGACGGCGCAGGCAGGGCGCCGGCCCCACCACACACCTGGCCCCACCTGGACGCGGCCCCTCCTAGCGCTCCGCGTACCTGAGCCGAGGCGCAGGCAGCCGAGGGCCAGCAGGGCCCAGAGCGCAGGCATCGCCCCGACGCCCAGCAGCCTGTGGTCCAGGTGCGGGTTCAGCGCCTCTCTGCTGTGCGCCGCCTGCGCTG
>NW_006922111.1:188730-201915 GCF_000298275.1 Orycteropus afer afer | reverse complement strand
TTTGGGGTTTTACTAGCATTAGGAAACTGAAAACAAAAACAACCACTTAGCTCTGTTCACAGAAAAGGCTTAAAGGCAACATAGCCCTGTTGCAAGGAGACCCTTAGGACTCTTGGATTCTAAATATCATAGTCTGGGAAAAGGCACCCGGCCTGGGTTCCGCCGCCTGCAGGATTGGAACAGGGAGGAGGGGTGCTTGATACGTTGTATCAGTCCAGGAAGTAAAGAAGCGCAAAGAATGCCAGGAAATCTCAAAGGAATTGGCACAGGAGCACCGGGAGGGCTCACTGGGCAAATCCAGAAACAACCCACTGCCACTGAGTCAATTCCAACTCATAGCGACCCGCACGGGTTTCCAAGGCTGTAAATCGTTTCGGAAGTAGATTGCCTCATCTTCCTCCCGAGGAACAGCTGATGGTGGGTTTGAACCACTGACCTTCTGGTTAAGAGCCCAATGTCTTACCCACTACACCACCAGAGCTCCTTGGAAACACAGGAGCACAGAATAAATGATGACACTAAAAGCCTTAGTTCACTGAATAAAATACAAATCCATGTGTCAGCATGGAAACTTGTCAAACTATTCGGAGAGCGGGGAAGGGAACACTTTCTTTAAAGAAGAACCCAAACCAAACCAAGCTCACTGCCGTAGAGTCCATTCCGTCCCATAGGGACGCCCACAGGGTTTCCAAGGCTGTAAATCTTCACAGAAGCAGCCTGCCTCCTAGTTCTCCCGCAGAGTGGCTGGTGAGTTTGAACCACTGACCTTTTGGTTAAGAGCCAAATGCCTTAACCACCATACCCCTGGAGCTCCAAGAACACCAGCCGAGAGATGTAGATGGACCAAACCAAATCACCATCTTACAACCAGCCTGGTATGACTGACTCAACAAAGAATCATCTCTGTGGATGCTAACACCATTGGATGAAAGAGTTCGAGGGAAGAAGATGTTCGGGAACCTGGAGAACACCACCTTGGCCAACGATCAAACCTGATGTCATCAATAATGGGGTGAATTGACCTCATGTGCTGGTGTCAGTACTGAGAAGCTCCAACTATGTCATGTTCCTGCCCATAAAGTTTAAGCCAAGTCTAATCGACAGGAAAACCAAAACCCGTTGCTGTCAAGTCCAGCTTGGCGACCCCACAAGTGTCAGGGCAGAAATGTGCTCCCCGGGGTTTTCAGTGGCTGGTTTCTCACCACGCCTTTCTTCTGTGGTACCTTCCGGTGGACTCAAACCCCTAGCCTTGTGGTCAGCAGTGAGTGTGTGAGCCATTTGCACCATCCAGGACTTTAATAAACCAGAAGCTTTAGACAAATCCAAAAGGAGGCACTTTCTGCAAACCTACTGGTCTGGATACTTTTACAATGTGAGTGTCACGAAAGACAAAAGGAAAAATGAAACCAGACGAAAGGCTGGAGCTGTTGTAGATTGAAAGAGACTAGAGAGACCAACGATCAAGTCAGCGAGGGCCCTTGATTAATTCCTGGACGAAAACGATCCATCGACCTATGAGTGCTGTTACCATTAGTATGACAGTGAGAGATGGCTTTGACTTGCCTGCTTTGGACTCATCATCAGGAAAGACCAGTCCCTGAAGAGAACATCTTATTTGATACCACAGAGGGTCAGTGAGAAAGAGAGACCCTCAGTGAGCTGAGCGGACCCGAGAGCCACAGGGGATCAGTGGGTCAAAAATCAGGAAGACGGGGCCGGACAAGACGACACTCGCCAAAACGTTCTTACACTCAGGTCACCACGAGTGTGAGCCAGCCTGACAACTTAGAACAGTAACACCAATGAGGAAATATTGCTAGAAGGGTTTGGGGGGAAGCATGAAGCCCTGGTGGCACAATGGTTAAGTGCTCAGCTGCTAACCGAAAAGTCAGCGGTTCAAACCCACCAGCAATTCTGCAGGAGACGGATGTGAAAGTCAGCTTCCAGAAAGATTACAGCCTTGTAAGAATTAACTTGATGGCAACGGGGTTTCCTGGGTCACAGATACGCAACGACCCTGTTTTTTCACAAATTGTATGGCCACATGAATAATACACATGTGTGTATACCACACAGAAATGCGGAAATTACGCAACAATTCTAGCACAGCGCGGCCACACAGGTACCACGCATGTCTCATGGCATTTCCAGGAGTGAATTTCGGCTTCATCCACCCACACTCAATAGTTTAAAAATGTTATTTTTGATCACATTTGTAGAATAAAAGTATAAGCCACGGTCAAGAAGTTATCGATCTAATTTGGCAGTACTTTGGTAATCAGAAAATAAACAATTGAAACTGTGTTTGTTTCTATTAATGTAACTTGGTAATTATACCCTCCTCACTTTTCAGTCATTAGTCGGAACATCGCACCTACCAGAGCCTGTCCCTGATTGGGGCTCTTGAGAAAGCGTAAAGGAAGTGAAGCCTGCCCTAGCATCAATGGCATCGGGTGGCTGTCAATGGGAATCTCCACTCAGTCTGCACTGACCCAGTTACCACAGTGGTCTGCTGACTCCGGCTTTTCGTGAGAGGAGTAAACAAAGTAAAACTGATACACAGTCGTTCCTGGCTCAACCGTTGAATTAGAAGACCTTATCAGATCATTGTAAGTGAAGCCATTAAGCTAAGTTTGATCTACTTATTTCATAGTTTAATTATGTCTTACTAATCAACGATCCTGGGTAACTCAGTCACATCTTTGGCAGCACATAAGGGACCCTTGCTTCTTGTACATTTCACATTTGAATTTTACCGTCTCTTTACCAGAATCAGCCCATTATGGATTATATTGTGCACGTTTTCAGTTTATAAATCTAAATCTTAGAACCCTTTAGGATCAGGTCAGGAATTAAATGCGAGTCCTACACCACAATGAGGAGCTCTGGTGGCGCAGTGCCTAAGGCAGTTGACTACTAACCAGAAGGCTGGTGGTTTAAACCACCAGCCACGCCTCAGAAGGAAGGTGAGGCAATCTACTTCTGTAGTGATACCGCCTTGGAAACCCAAGGAGGGGTCACTGTGACTTGGGTCTGACTCGATGGCGCATGACAACTCCACCAACACAATGAGAAATCTTACAATAAGCAACATCATGATAAACGGCCAAAAGATTGAAGGGGTCAAGGGTTTCATTTTACTTGGATCCATAATCAATGCCCATGGAAGTGGCAGTCAAGGAATTATTGGGCAAATCTGCTGCAAAATACCTCTTTAAAGTGCTAACAAGTAAAGATGTGACTTTGAGGGCTAAGGGTGCCTAACCCAAGCCATGGTGTTTTCAATTGCTCCATAAGCACGCAACAGCTTATCAATGAATAAGGAACATCAAAGAAGAATTGATTCCTTTGAATCATGGTGTTGGCCAAAAATGTTGAATATGCCATGGACTGCCAGAAGAATGAATAAATCTGTCTCAGAAGATGTACAGCCAGCATGCTCCTTAGAAGCGAGGATGGGCACATGTTTTCTCCTGTGCTTTGGACATGGTACCTGGAGAAGCCGGTCCTTGGAGAAGAAAATCATGCTTGGAAAAGTAGAGGGTCGGTACAGAAGCCCCTCGATGAGACGGACTGACACAGTGGCTGCAGGGTGGGCTCAAACTCAGCGATTGCGAGGGTGGCCCCGGACCGGGCCGGGTTTCAGTCTGTTGTCTCAGAGTCACTAGGAGCTGGGACTGACTTGACAGCCCTTCACTATGACAGAAACAACACCACTGACTTCAAACTTAAAGTCGTCAGGAGGGTGGAGGGCCAGGCACCGGGTTGGAGCGAGGGAGTTTGAGCCTGGAGTTCCAGGCTGGATCAGGAGCGGAGAGGGAGAAAAAGGAGATGGAAAAGGAATCTGCAAAAACATGCACCTCACCCAAAAACAAAAAGCCACACTCACTGCCGTCAAGTCGGCCCCGACTCACAGCGACCCCTCCTTGGGCTTCCGAGGTGGCATCACTACAGATATAACCCTAGCTCAGAGACTTCTGTTGTTGTTGTTGTTGTGAGCCATCGAGTCGGACCTGACTCACAGCGACCCCTCCTTGGGCTTCCGAGGCGGTATCACTACGGAAGTAGACTGCCCAGCCTTCCTTCTGAGGGGTGGTTAGCAGTGAGATACCTTCGGCACTCGGCTACCAGAGCTCCTACGTACCTCCTAGGCCCAAAGCAAAATGGCCTGAGTTGGAGAATGACTTGAGGAAGTAGATTATTTCTCAAAGGGAGCTAAGTCAAGTTGTCTCTACTGTCACGATTCAGACCAAAGTGACGGGTCTGGCAGAGAGGAATCCCAAATGTCAAGGCAGTTTTCACATGGATTTCTCTATTCTGAAAAGGAACGGCCTTTCCATGAGAACGAGTCCCACTGTAGGCCAATGGTTTGGGATTTGAAGAGTTCCAGGGGAGCTCTGGTGGTGTAGTGCCTAAGGCATTTGACTGCTGACCAGGAGGCTGGTGGTTCAAACCCACCAGCCACTCCTTGGAAGGAAGGTTGGGCAATCTACTTCTGTAGTGATACCGCCTTGGAAACCCAACAGGGGCCGCTATGAGTCAGATCGGACTCCATGGCAGTGGTTGCATTTTTTGTTTTATTATGCATGACGTGAGAGAGAGAGAGAAATGAAATACAGCATAATGCCAACATTTGGTGAATATGGGTGTTCTTGAAATGTTTCTCTAGATGTGAAGTTTTTCAAATCATAAAACTTGAAGGCAAACAAATTCCATGAAAGCTAGTTCTGGCTCTGACATGAACACACTAGTCCTCTCTGGTCTTCAGTTTCCCCTCTGTAAGCCTGGAAAGGACTAAAGGCCTCTCAGCTGTGACAGGCCAAGAGTGGATGCCAGATCTTTATCTCCAGTGGACAGAAAATGCGCCAGAGATAAGGGAACCCTTGAGCAGGGGTGCGGCTTCCTCCAAGAATTTTTATGGGCTGGCATTTCTCGTCCAGCAGTTGCTCATTGAACCTGGCGTTTCTTAGAGGCCTCAGAATTCATCGTGCAGATGGGCCCAGAATCACCCATGAGCAGAAGGCCTGGGGGTGCGGGCTCTTCTCCCAGACACCACTGTTTCTTGTTAAGGAAAAGCAAAGTCCTTGCGTCTCTTACCTTGCCTAAGTACCGAGAGAAGATTTGAGGGAAATTTTTTAAAGGATAATCTTCAAAGGCCCAAAAACATTCTTGGATTTACAAACTAACCTCCGCTTCAAACACTGTGGGTTTTTGTTTGACCTATTTTTGAAGAGAGGAGAAGACCCGGAACATAAACTCATTCATGGCGACCCAGTGTTAGTTCAGGAGAATTTCGTCACTGGGCCAAATATGTGTGGGGAGACCCACCACTGTCCACAGAGGGAGAGATCAAGGGAGAAAGGATGTCCTGATCCTGCCAATGTCCCCAGTCCCCACATTGCAGTCCGATGCCCCACGTGGACATTCCCCAAAACATTTGCAAAAACAAAAAAAACTTTTTTTTTTCCAAATATCTTTTCCTTTCCATTAGGCGAGTTGCTAGGCATTGACCTTTAGTCAGCCTTTAGTTCCTTTTACTTATCTTTGCCCATCAGCCCCCTTTCTGAATTCCTGGGCCCCAAAGCAGGAAGTTTTGTGATGCATTAGGTTAAACAAAGTCCTGCCCTTGGAAGGCCTCCTTTGAATTTGAGACAGGGGGAGTTTATGGGACAGGAACTCCTCACCCAGAAATGATTCACTAAGTGCCTGAGAGGCCCCAGTTGGGGTTTCCAGGACTCTCCAGAAGACAGAGAGGTTGTGGGTTCCAGTCACCACACCCAGCAAGTGCTTGATCCCAGGGTCTGTCCTATTTCCCAAATGCTCCGGGCACAAGCTTTTCAACCCTGGCAGGAAACAAGGCAAATCATGGGCAGAGAATCCCATGTCCCTGGACCTGGGTGGCTCAGCCGTGCCCCCAGCCTGGTGGTAATGATGCCTGAGAACTCTAAGTAGTCCTCACGTCTCTTCCAAGTTCCAGACCCCGCTACCTGTCTCCCAGAACAGTCCCACCTTGGTGGTCCCGAGGGGCTGCAAAAAGGCCCTGAAGATTCCATTTGAGCCCTGACCCTGGTTCTCACGGGGCCGTCCCTGGCCTTCTCCAAAGCCTTGATGTTTTCTTCAGGACAATGGGGCTAACGGAGGCTCCCTCTTGCAGAGTGGAGCGATGACATGTGGCAGGGGGCATGGATGTGCTCTGAGACTGTGCAGTGCTGGGCAGTGTCTGGTAGAGGTGTCCTCACACTCACAGGCCACCATGCCCTGCCCCGGGCCCCAGCAGGCGCCCGATCTGCTCTGGCCACTTCCTCCTCTCCAGCCTCCAGCCTGCCTTTCAGTCAGAGTTGGCTGAGTGCCTGCCCTGGATTCCGACTCCTGTCAGAATAGTCAAAGCAGAACTGTGCTCCACAGTTTTTGAAACAGATATCCAGACCTTTCTTCCAAGGTGCCTTCTGGTAGACTTAAACCTCCAACCTTCCAGTTAGACTCTGGAACCTTCCCTGCCACAGCTTCCTGGTGCCTTCCTGGCTCCCCACGCCTCCTCGCCTGCACTAATAACCTCGTGATAGCAACTGCCCACCAGCCTCAGGGGCTGTGCCACCATCTCCACGTTTTAACTCACTTACCACAGCCGGTCTGGGAGGGGACTGCCAGCACCTCCCTTTTACAGACCAGGGAACTGAGGCCCAAAGAGATCGTGTGAGCTGTGTGCGGGCAGAGATTGTGTGTCTCTTCCCACCACCCTAACCCCAGCACCCAGCACAGTGCCTGACATGGTGCCCAACCTCCCCCAGGTAGGTAGCAGGGAGGCGGGTTTAAAACCCACGCCATAGGACCCCACTGTGCCCATACTGTCATTGCTACACAGACCTACCTCCTCCCTCATCTCCCCATCTCATGAGTCACCCCTCTGATATGTCCTCCACCCAGAAGCCGGGTGACCTTCCTAAACTGCCTAGTTGTCACTTCCCTCGTTCAAACCCTTTTGGGACCCTGATTATCCCCAGGATTGAGCCCACACTTCTTACCCTGATGTCTGAGGCTGGTCTGCTCCTACCCATCTCTCCTGGCTCTCAATTCTCGCCCTGGCACCAGCCCCACTCGATGCTGGCATATCCCCAAGCTCACCAGGCTGTCTCTTGCCTTTTGGTGGCTCCAAAGATGACAGCTTCGACTTTGACACCAGCAGCTGGTGACATTCCTCACGCTTCCTCACTCCCACCCGAGACTGTTTGCACTTGCCGAGCCCCCACTGTCTGGGACACCTGTGCTCCCCCACAGTCTCCTGTCTCTGAAGCCCAGCCTCAATCCCGCCTTCTCCAGGAAGTCTTCCTCCGTGGCTCTCCCAGCACGGGTCTTGAGTAGTACAAGGACACTCATCGTGACAGGGAGTGTCTCTGCCTGGGCCCCCAGACGAGAGCCCCTCCAGGGCCACCACGGTCTTCTTTATCCTGGTGACCCCAGGCCTACAGAGGACCTGGAAATGAATGAACAAGCAAATGTTTACAGTGATGTAAGCGAAGAGGGGGGGCCTCTTGGGTGACCCCAGACAGGCACGCGTTTGTCTGCAGGAGAGAGAGCACACCCTGGTGAAGGTGTGTGGGACAGGAGTCAGGGACGTGTGTGAGTACAGCCTGGCGGCACCACTAGCTACCTGTGTGAACGTGGGAACCTCAGTGTGTCCCCTGTAAGGTGGGGATGTGACTATCTCGCTTCTGTGGGACTGCTGGAAGAAGTACTGGTGGCGCAGTGCCTGAGGGATTTGGTTGCTAACCAAAAGGCAGGCATTTCAAACCCACCAGCCGCTGTCGGGACGGAAGATGAGGCAGTCTACTTTCGTAAACATTGGCTGCCTTGGAAACCCAGTGGGTGGGGGGTCACTCTGAGTTGGAATCGACTGGATGGCAGTAGGTTTGGTTTTTGGCTTTGCTGTGGGCCTGCTGGGGCCGTGGTGGCTCGGGGTAGGATCCTTGCCTTCCACGCGGGAGGCCTGGGTTCGATTCCGGCCAATGCCCCTCCCGCTCGGTCACCACCTGCCTGTCAGTGGGGGTCTGTGAGCTGCTGAAATGCTGAGCAGGTTCCAACAGAGCTTCCAGACTAAGATGAGGGAGAAAGTCCTGGCCATCTCCTTCCCCAGCCAATGAAAACTCTGTTGCCATGAGTTGGGGACCAATTGGATGGCAGCTAATGACAACAACATCTTGCCATTTTTCTTCTTTAGTATTTTAAAGTCAGTTTCAGACATGGTGATATTTTACACCTAAGTACTTCAGTATATTTACTGAGTTCAAAAATAGGGTGACAGGAGTTGGGGGGGACTGAGTCACCAGCTGCCCCTCAGGCCTACGGGGTCCTGAGAAGCCCCAGAGCCAGGGCCAAGGCCACGTGTTGGTACTGTGAGGTGGGCCAGGCAGGAATGGGGTCCAGGCCTCTAACAGTGCAGGAAGCTGAGTGACAGCAGACTGGTTTGTCCGCCTCCAGAATGAGGCCTGGGTTAGACTAGTTCCCTGATCGTGGAGATCTGGACGCTGTGGTAGGAGGGGCCTGTCCTGCCCGAGTGGCCCCTGCACATTCAGGGTTCCTCTCCATCTGTCCCCCAGGCCCCGCTGGCTGCCCTGTCCCTCCCCACCGGTCCCCTGATCCCAGGACCCCTGGGTAGGCCAGAGCCAGAAGGATTAGTGCAGCCCCAGGGTACCAGGGGGTGGCTCTCCCACCTCCACCATGTCCCCCATTCCTGCAGAACTGGAGATGACTGATGTCACCCCCACTTTCAGGAGGAAAATGAGGTTGCATGCTGGAGGGATGTCCCCTGGGCCTTGAGGCAGGTACCAGGCAGCCAGAACTGTGAGCACCAAGTGTGTCCATCAGGCGGTTCTTCAAGGGTGGGGGCACCCACAGGGCCCGGGTAATGTGTGGGTTTGGGGAACCTGGAGCCTAGCCCACTGGCTCTGACTGTCACTCCCCACATCAGTCCCAGGCACTGCCCGGCCTGGTATAAAGGGTCTCCATGGACACTGGGATCAACCCCCATGTGGCTCTGGTGGAGAGATGGAGACCAGAGGGAAGAGCCAGGCCACCACCCGGAACGGCCCCAGCAGGGTGGGCCTAGACCCCTCAGCTCATACTCCCAATTCAGCTTTGGTATCCCATGCACACACAAGTGGGAGCCCCTGACCCTTTCTGAGCGGCTCCTTGCTCTCATATGGAGTAGGCTGAGTTCGTCTTTCTGACAGTGACCTATGTGTGCTTGTCTCTACCTGTTTAACACCTGTCAACAACCAGCCCCAAATCACTTCTCTACCTCATGCCCTCATTTAGACTCCCCCACTTAGAGCCACTACCCTAAAGCTGAGGAGGGAGCTTACAGTGGGTCTGAAAGGCCTGAGCCCCTTGGACCTCCCCTCAGGCTTCCGGCCAGGCAGGGATGAAGCTTGCCTCTGGTGCCTTGGGCAAGTCACCCCCGGCCTCCAAGGGCAAGGAATACGGTTCCTGGAAGGCAGGGGTGGCCTCTGGAGGGCTGCTCTGCTCAGCTGAGAGGCAACCCGGGAACCAACAGGCCATGCTTGCTCTCCTCCCACCCTCCAATGGTGAGCAGCACCTCCACTGGCCAAGCCAAGGGATGGAAGCCATGGAGGCCAGCAGCGTTTAACTCTCAGACGCCGTAAACGTCATCTGTGATGGACCGTAACACTCTTGGGGTCATCGACACTTACAGATGGTTTGAAATGATGTCCATTTGGATTCTGGGTGTTCTGCAGAGCTTATTCTGTTGATGGTTATAATTTATTAGATTATTTCTTGAAGTCCTCTCCATGAGTCAGAAAAAGTCTTCAAACTAATGTTTTGGTTTTTTGTTTTACTTTTATTGTGGTGAAAACATACACAATAAGACATTTGCCAACATAACAACTTCCAAACTGATGTATCCTCTATGGATATAATTCCTGAATGAATAAAAAGACGTGTAAATATGTCCTATAATGGTCGCCCAGGTTAGGATATTGTAGTAACTTTTTATCTTGTATGTCATTGTGGAGTCACGATTTTTCATAGATTTAATGTGTTCCAAGCACAGTCCGTTTTCTTCCATATATGATTTTTGGAGGACATGCCAAACTGTTTTCCACAGCGGCAGAAAGGTGAACATCTCCACCAGCGATGGACAGGTTCTCCGCCGCCTTCATGTTCCTGCCGGGTCTTCACTGCCCTGTTTTTACTGGTCAGAGTTGCCATTGTCTTCACCCTGCACTCAGGAAGGGTCCAGAGAGAGTGGAACGGGGCCTTCAAATCAAGACGGGAATGGTGACATCGGCATGGGCCTTTGGCAAATTGCTGATGGCAGGCAGGGGCCATGGTGCTCCGAAATAGAAAGTGGACCCGGAAAAGGCTGCCCTGGGGGTGAGGAGCCCTGGGTCTGGCCGCAGCCCTGCTCTAAGCCACGTGATGCCGGGCAGGAACCTTCTCCCTTCCAGAGGCAGGACACGGGTGGGGCTGGGGCAGCGCAGAGGCAGGAGCTGGGCCTCAGAGCATCAGGCCTGGGCCCCCACCCAGCTGGTGGGGGAGCCAGGGTTTGGATTCCAGGTTGCTGGACATCAGTGCCCCTGCCCTTGGCCGTGTGTTACTGCCCCAGGCACACTCATTGATTAGTCTGTCCATTCATTCATTCCTTCACCCAGCATGCCTCGAAGGGCCTGCTTCCTCAAGTCAGGACCTGGGTTCCTATCTTAGGGTGAAGAGCCCTTACCTACAGAGGAAGACAGGGACACCCCTCCCAGGCGTCATCAGCCCTTCAGCCCTGCTCTCCCTCCGGCAGCTTTCACCTAAGAGGGGCAGGGAGGAAACGGAAAATGGCGTGTTCCACGTGTGCTCAGCTTTATGAAAAGAGCGTGAGAAGAGCGCTTGCCAGAGGCAAAGGATGGACTCTGCAAGACTGATAAGCCCGGCTCTGACTGTCCTCACCTGGGCAGGTAACGCTGGACCTGCAGGGAGCACCCCGAGTGGTCTGCAGGCACTGCCTCATTTAACTGTTCCGAGAACCCAAGATGGAGCTCTCCCTCATGGTCCCATTTCAAGGACGAAGACAGCAGCTTAGCCGAGGGCACACAGCTAGTGAGAGTTGGACCCATCACTTGAGCCCAGGCAGTCTCACTCCAGTCTGTGCCGTGAGCCACCTATACAAGTGAGAGCCTGAGGCCAGCGTGGGACCCTGGGAATGGGGGCTGGGGTGGGGGTGGAGGTGTCCTAGAGTGATCCAAAGGCAGCTTTTCAAAACCACTTCTCACTTCAGCCTCTTTAGCAAGTCCCAGAATATAAATGAATGAGAACAGATTTTTACAGGGGTGGCTGGGGCCCTAATTTATTAATTGTAAGAAAACAATTTTCAAACTTCTCTGAGTACTTTCTTAGTCAAAGACTGAAGATGGCCCTTGTCATTGACCCGCTCTCTCGCCAATGGCAAGGGAGGTGACAGGTGGCAGAACTAGGGAAGGACCTTCCCGGCTGAGTGACCAGCTGGGGGTCTGGGAGTGGTGCTGGGGTGTTCCAGGAAGTACCCTGGGGAACAGCTGCAAGGGTACTTCCCTGAGGCCTTAGAAACAAATCATTAGCCCTCAAAAGCTACAGATGGAAGGGACCCCAGGGGACCAGGGCCAGGGAGCATGGTTACTGGGCATCTCTGGTCACTCAGGTCCCAGCAATGAAGTGGGGAGACAGGTACCAGGAATTCTACCACTGAGGACCCCGGAGAGCTGCGGGGGGATGCCAGCTCCCATATTTATTCATCCGAAAAACCAATCCCAGAGCGCCACTCTGGGGTCATGGGTGACACAGCCCCATCGCTGCTTGGGGACTCGCAGTCCATTGTGCTGGGAGAAGGAAACAGACAGTGTGGGCAGGGCTCCAGGGGTTGTGAGAGTTCAGGGAAGGTGTCTGTCCCAGCCTGAAGTCCGGAAGGCTTCCTGGAGGCGGTGGTGCTCTGCTGGGTCTGGAAGGGGGAAGGGAGGCTGCGTGTTCCTGGCTGAAGGTACAGCGCATGTTGAAACCCGGGCGTAAGGAGATTGCCGAGTGGGGTTTTGTGAGGCTTGGATCGCGGGGGTTGGGTCAGAGCCCCCAGAAGCGAGCCCTGCGGGGCACGGCCGCCCTTCCGGCTTTCTCTCCACCACACACACCCGGAAAGGGACTGCTCGCTAGTGGCGGGCGCCCCCTGGCGGATTCGAAGATCTCTGCGCTCCGCGGGCGGGGCGGGGGTTAGGGGCGTGTTGGGGGTGAGGGACGCGACCACCGCGGGGCTCACTTACCCAAAGTCTTCTAAAACCAGAAGAAAATGAGTGAACTATTGTTGTTGTGTTGTTATGTGCCGTGGAGTCAGACCCGACTCATAGCGACCCCTTCTTGGGTTTCCGAGGCGGTATCACTATGGAAGTAGATTGCCCAGCCTTCCTTCCCAGGGGCTGGTGGGTTTGAACCGCCAGCCTTTTGTTTAGCAGTCAAGTGCCTTGGGCACTACACCGCCAAGGCTCCCGAGTGAAATATTTTAATATATAAATTGACATATTTGTCTTTATACCAACTCAATCGTAAAATATAATTTTAATTTTTTATTTTTACCGAGGCCCCTGGGTAGGCGAAAAGTTTTGAGTTTGGCTGTTCACCTGAAGGTTGCGGTTTTGAACTCACCCAGCAGTACCTCGGAAACAGATCTGGCGATCTCTTATGGGTACTGAAAAAACCACTGTTGGGGACTCCATTACAACTCATAGGGCCCACCAGACGGAGCTTCTGTAGGCCAGCCGTGCCTTTCTGTCCACCACGGCAGCCCCACCACCAGGCACACAAAGGGCACATAGTAAGTGCTCAGTAAACACACATCGAGTCAGCAAATGGGGCATGAATGAGGACTGGGCTCTGGTCTGAGGACTTTGCAAGCCCTTGCTGGGCAGAGGAGTTATTGACATTGGGATATGAACCCCAAAAGGACAGGAACCATGTTAGAGGGACAGGCATTGCCCAGTGGGCATCAGGGGCACTGACTGTGGAGGTCTTGGGAAGTCAGAGCCATGCGCTCCCCTTTGTACACAGGACCACCCTGACCATTGTGGACTCTGGCTGCAGCAGGGACAGACAGGGGCCACAGGGAGTGGTGTCTCTTTAAGACTAGGAATGAGCTCTTCCTCTCCTAGCAGATGTTAGTCC
>NW_006922111.1:187194-188110 GCF_000298275.1 Orycteropus afer afer | reverse complement strand
GGGCTCTTTGGCAAGATGCTAACAACTGACACATCCAGGTGACGGTACAAGGAGTGCCCGTTGTACTGTTCACTTACTTTACGATTTATTTGAAATAGTTCACATTACAAGGATGGGAAAGAGAGAAGGAAAATTGGATACATCCATGATATGAAAAAAACAAAACCTTTTGAAAGTAAGATGACCCCCAGGGACCCTTGTAGATCTCTCCTTGAGTATGGACGAGACCTGTGGGTATGATGGGATCCCGTTGGTGATGTTACATGCCAAAAAGGATTTTTGCAGATACAACCCAAAACTGGTGTTGGCGACGAATACTGAAAGTCCCATGGACTACCAGAATGAACAATCTGTCCTGGAGTCAGTGCAGCCGGAATGCTCCTTGGAAGCGAGAATGGCCAGACTTCGTCTCACCTACTTCGGTCATGTTGTCAGAAGGGACCACTCCCTGGAGAAGGATGTCATGCTCGGTAAGGTGGAGGGTCAACGAGAGAGGGGAAGGCCCTCAGTGACATGGAGTAACACGGTGGCTGCAACGACAGGCTCAAGCACAGCAAGGATTATGAGGCTGGGACAGGACCAGGTGGTGTTCCCTTCGGTTGGACGTGGGGTCTCTGTGAGTCAGAGCTGAACTTGCCCTGGATGGGGAGGGAGCACCTTGCAGTTCCTACAGGCGTATGTCAGAGATACAGCGGGTTCCGTCCCCGACCGCCACCATAAACCAAGTCACAGTTTTTTTTCAGTCTCCCAGTGCATATAAAAGTTATGTTTACACACACACAAAAAAAGGGGGAAAGAACTCACTGTCATCAAGTCCGTTCTGACTCATAGTGACCCCCACTGGGTTTCTGAGGAAGTAAATCTTTACGGAAGTAGATTACCTTACCTTCCTTCCATGGAGAGGCTGGTGGGTTTG
>NW_006922111.1:180232-186504 GCF_000298275.1 Orycteropus afer afer | reverse complement strand
AGCCCACCAGAGGCACTTTGGAAGAACGGGCTGGCGGTCTTCCCAAAACTCATGGATCGAAAATCCCATGGAGCCCACTTCTACTCTACACGTGGAGGACCATGGTGATGTTTTGTTTTCTCCCATTGGAGAACAGGACCTGAGATAATACATTTTAAAAGGGGAGGCCCACATCCTAGAATGATAAGGGCATTGTCAGGAAGTGAGGACACAGGGCACGCGAGGGTGGGGAGGCGCTAATGGCGGGCAGGGACGCAGTCGGAGTAGAAAGGCCCTATCAGGGGACCTTGGGCCATCACACTCTGAACCCGGCCAAGTCCCTTCTGCTGGGAGCCTTGGCCTCCCGTCTGTCAACAAGGAGACTGAGTTAGACTTGCCCTTGGGCCCCTCCTGCCCTGACGTCACAGGGGACCGGGAAGGATACGCCAGGACGGGGAGGGCACCCCGGACAACACGCCCTCCTTGGGGCTCTCCTGGCTCGGCTCCCAGGCTCCCCGCCTGGACGGTGTTTCCCTCGCCTGTGAGCACATTCCTCCAGGCATGTGTCCAGGTCAGGAGGGGCTGAGTCAAGCCACCAAGACTCCCAGGGCCAGGTGAAGGCACATGGGCTATGGGGTCACGCAGTGCACGGGCCCAGGGTTCTCATACGACCTCTGCCCTGCCAGCCTCAGCCGACCTTGAGCAGTTCACTCATCCTCCCTGGTCCACCCAGGGTAATCCCTGCTTTGATTACCTCAACTGATTAGGGACTTTCTTTTCATCAGCAAAAGGAGCTCGCGTAGGGTAGTGGTTAAAGCATTTGGCTGCTAACCAAAAGGTCGGTGGTTTGAACCCAGCAGCTGCTCCGCAGGAAAAAAGATAAGGCCACCCACTCTGGTAAAAACTGGCAGCCTCGCAAACTCTAGGGGCAGGTCTGGTTTGGCTTTGGGTTGTTGTTGTTGTTAGGTGCCGTGGAGTCAGCTCTGACTCATAGAGACGCCATGGACAACCATGGAAACCCTGCCTGCTCCTGTGCCAGCCTCAGTCCCTGCCACGTTGACCCCGTTGTTGCAGCCACTGTGCGCTCCAGCTCATTGAGGGTCTTCCCCTCCTTCTGAAAGGTCACAGCCTTGAAGCCTTGAAAACCCTACAGAGCAGCTCCAGTCTGCACACAAGGGACTGTGAGTTCGAATTGACTTGATAGTTATATGTATAGGTGACACAGTGCCTAAGGCATTTGACTGCTAACCAGAAGGCTGGTGGCTCAAACCCACCAGCCACGCTATGGAAGGAAGACTGCAGGATCTACTTCTGTAAAGATTTACCACCTTGGAAACCCAAAGGCAGTCACTATGAGTTGGAATCAACTCAATGGCAGTGAGTTTGGCAGGAAAAAAAATTTATATATATATATATATATATAGGAGCTCTGGTGGCATAGTGCCTAAAGCACTTGACTGCTAACCAGAAGGCTGGCAGTTCAAACCCACCAGCCACTCCTCAGAAGGAAGATGGGACAATCTACTTCTGTAGTGATACCGCCTCAGAAACCCAAGGAGGGATCGCTATGAGTCGGGTCTGACTCCACGGCATTTAACACCAACAAATATATATATATATACACACACACACACATATATATATACATATATATATATATACACAACAAATATATATATGTACACACACACACAGACACACATATACACACACATATACTTTGTAGAAATAAGAAAGACAAATTCCCTGTGTGGAGAGCATCTGGAGTCACACTGAAATGAAGGGGGGAGCCCAAGCAACGGTCACTGTTCACTTAACAGGTATTTACTGGCACCTGTCCTGGGCTGGGTGCCAGGGACATGGGATGGAGCTGCTGGTGCTGGTTCTGTGGCACAGACCCCATGGAGGCCACAGCACGGGGGACCAGAGTGTGGGGGGAGGCCTGTGAAGCAGGTGCCATTAGCCAAGCCTGATCAGAAGGTTCATTCAGCAGGAAAGGAACAGGACACTGGTGCCCTAGTGCTGCTCTGACAGGGAAATACCGCAAGTGGAATGGCTTGAAGAAGCAGGAGCTCATTCTCTTACAGTTTGGAGGCTAGAAGTCCGAGTTCAAAGTTCTAGGGGCTGAGTGAAAGACTCTTGACCCTGGGCTTCAAGCTCTGCCTCCTACTCCCAGCCCACTGAAGCTGGAAGCTTTTCTTTACTCAGACAGCTGCTGGCTGCTGAGGCTGACAAGCCCAAGGTTGATAAATACAAAGGCACCGTGCTGCTGGCTGCTGAGGCTGACAAGCCCAAGGTTGATAAATACAAAGGCACCGTCCTGATATTACCAAACAACATGGCAGGCTACTAATTCAAGTCCAGAGAAAGTCTCAAGATCGGCAGTACACAGCAGCCTGCTGAACAACGACTCGGCTTCATGCAGGCTTCAAGCCAAAAAGCTGGAGCCCTTCCTCACAGTTGCTTCGTATCTACTGGGAGCAGCCCACATCCCTCAAGCAGCTACTCAGTTGCTCCAGTGGCTTCCACCGTGGAGTTGATGGCCAGTCTCACCACGGGGAATAACTACATCCAGCTGCCCAGCCACTCAACCGGCCCCGCCAAGCTGACAACCTTAACTACCACAGACACGAGGCTTGGTACTTGACAACCTTATCTACCACAGACACCAGGCTTGGTACAGTCGTTGTGTTGGTCACTGTGGAGATGGTTTGGACTCATAGCAACCCTGTGTACAACACAACAAAGCAATGCCCAGGCCTGCACCATCCCCCAATCACTGTTGTCTGAGCCCATTGCTGCAGCCACTGTGTCAATCCACCTTGTTGAGGGTCCTTCTCTTTCTTGCTGACCCTGGCTTCCTTTACTGAGCATGGTGTCCTTCTCCAGGATCTGTCCCTCCTGGTAACATGTCCAGAGACCTCAGTCAGTCTCACTATCCTTGCTTCCAAGGAGCATTCCGGCTGTACTTCTTCCAAGACAGTTTGTTCATTCTTCTGGCCATCTATGGGGTAGTCAACATTCTTCACCAACACCATTCAAATGCAGCACTTCTTCTTCTGTCTTCCTTATTCATTGTCCAGCTTTCACTTGCATATGAGGAGACTGAAAATACCATGGCTTGGTAAAGTAGGGTCAGCAAAAACAAACAAAACCCTCTATAAGATGGATAAGCACAACGGCTGCAACAGTGACCTCAGTCACACCGAAGATCATGGAGACTGTGTGGGATCGGTAGCGTTTTGTCCTGTCACACATAAGAATGTTGTTGTTGTTGTTGTTCAGTGCCGTCGAGTCGTTTCCGACTCATAGCGACCCCATGCACAGCAGAGCGAAACACTGCCTGATCCCGCGCCAGCCCCACAATCCCTGCTATACTTGAGCTCATCATTGCAGCCACCATGTCAATCCATCTCGTTGAAGGCCTCCCCCTCTTTCGTCGACCCTCCACCCTACCAAGCATGACATCCTTCTCCAGGGAATGGTCCCTTCTTACAACATGGCCAAAATAGGTGAGACGAAGTCTGGCCATTCTTGCTTCCAAGGAGCATTCTGGCTGCACTTCCTCCAGGACAGATCTGGGAAGGGGATAAAAGCCTTGAACCCCGGGCAGAAGAGCAGTCAGCCCAGGCTTACAGGTGAGGAGAGACAACGCAGGGACGCCAGAGTGGCAGGCCGGAAGAGCAGGGAAGGGGATAAAAGCCTTGAGCCCCAGGCTTACATAAGAATACAGATGTTAACTTTCACCCGAATCATAATAAAAATTAAACAAACAAACAAACACGTAATTGCAGCCAAGTCAGTGGTCACTGCCAACAATCTGAGACATCCCTGGGAAAGTGGACCTTGAGGGTGAGGACGATATGGGGAGGGAAGGATTTCAGGTGTGAGAACACTGTGAGCAAAGGTGTGGCTGCGGGACCTGCTGGGGACATGAAGACGGACAGGACCACTGGCCTGCCAGCTCCGAGCCCTTGCCCATAAGTCTGCTCGGCCACTCCCTTGTCCCCATTATGCTGGCCCAAATCCCAGCTTTCCAGATGCAGAACCGGAGACCTTGACCATCAGGCCAGTGAGGTCATCTTACAGATGGGGACACAGGCCCAGGGGAAGAGAGAGAGACGCTCAGGCCGTTCATTCCCTCCATGGAGTCCCTTACTGCACACTTGTCATGGAGCCCTCCGTGCCTGGCTCTGGGGACACAGAGGGAGTGGCGCAGAACGAGGGGTGCACGGCCAGGTGGAGGCAGAATCCAGACCTTCCAGCTCCTGCTCCAGCCTCTTCCAAGGAGGCTTTCCTGGTTCCCTGGAGGCCCCTCACTCCTCCACTCCTTCCGCAGCCATTTATTGAGCACGTACTACACGTACTACATGCCGGCGGAACAGCTGCTGCTGGGGTGGCTCAGGCTCTGGCAACCCCACGTGTCAGAGCAGAACTGGGGCCCGTGGGGATTTTAACGGCTGACTTTTCAGATGGAGATCTCCAGGACTTCTTCCCACGGTGCCTCCAGGTGGACTCGAGCCTTCAACCTGTTAGCCGCTGAGCTCTCAACCATTTGCACCATGTTGTTAGGTGCCATCGAGTTGTTTGTGACTCATAGCAGCCCTGTGCACAGCAGAACAAAACACTGCCGGGTCCCTCCCAGCACAGCACTCACCGCCTTTGCCATGACATCATTATACATACGTGTTCTAAGGCACTTGACTGCTAACCAGAAGGCTGGCGGTTCAAACCCACCAGTCACTCCTTGGAAGGAAGGTTGGGCAATCCTCTCCTGTAGTGATACTACTTCAGAAACCCAAGGAGGGGTTGCTATGAGTTGGATCCGACACAATGGTAGTGAGTTTGGTTTTTGTTTGGTTTTATGAGGAGCTCTGGTGGCATTTGCACTGTGCCCCCCCCCCCCAAAAAAAAAACCAAACTCACTGCGTCAAGTCAATTTCAACCCATAGCAAACTCTCCTTAGGTTTCTGAGGCTGTATCTCTATGGAAGTAGATTGCCCCATCTTCCCTCTGAGGAGTGGCTGGTGGGTTTGAACCGCCAGCCTTCTGGTTAGCAGTTAGATGCCTTAGAACATAGATGTATAATGTCACGGCAAGGGGATGGAGGAAGGCAGGTTCAGGAGGTGACACCTGGACCCAAAGGAGACGAGGAAGCAAGTTACATGCATCCCCAGAACAGTATTCCAGACAGATGGACGGGACAGCAAAGGCCTGCAAGCCATGGTTCTTTTGTGTGTGAGGACTGGGAAAGAGGCCGTGTCCTGCAAGGGGAGGACGCCGGAGCCCGGCAGCAGTGGGCTCTCCAACCCGTCTCAGCCATTTGGAAATGAGCTACCAGGGCTGAGGTTTCTGGAGGCGTCTGGTGGCTTCTCCCTGGGTCTTTCTCTGTCCGCAGAGGCCCCCACCTGGAAGGACGCCCCGTGGGATCATACCAGCCCCCAATGCCCTCACATCTAATCAACACTTGGCTGCCAAGTGTGGGAGAGGCAGGCCAAGGGACAGCTGGGGAAACTGAGGCACAGGGCCTTGTGAACACCCTGCAGTGGGGGCCTGGAGATCTCTCCCAGCGCTGTGCCAGGCGCAGCGGGGTCAGTGGGAGGCAGCGCGGGCCTTGCTTTATCATCCTGTGCCCCCCCCCCAGGAGACCTCGTTTTGGGGAGGGTGACCTCTTTTCTCGTTCTGCAGAGGAAGTTTCCAGAAGGAAGCGGCAGTTCTCCAGCACCGACTCGGTAGAGAGGGGGTGGCAGTGCGGAGGGTGGGTGACAAAGTAAACGTCACGTGGGGCAGCAGCGGGGGGAAGGAACCACTGGGGGAAGGGGGCAGGGGGTTTAGGGGGAACCAAGAGGGGCAACGGGAGGGAATTACAGGCGGGGTCTCGCCAGAGGGGGCTCAGGGGCGGAGGTTGGCCTCGAGGAGGGCTGTGGGCGCGGGGGTGGGAAGGCGAGAGAGGTCTGCAGACCTTGGGCGAGGGTCATGACAGGACCCGCTCAGCCCTTTGAACGCAGACTCGCTGGACTTCAGAGGTCGTCCGGGGCCGCTGGGAGTGGGCGGGGCAGGGGCAGGCTCAGCGCACCCTGCGACAGGGTTTCCGGATGCCCCTGACGTTGAGAATTGGCCAGCGAGGAGGGAAGGGGCGGGGCCGTCTCGGACTGTGGACCGGAGAGGTGGGGATGGCCTCTCAGGGAACGCGGCCTAGGGGCGGGTCCTGACATCACGGGGGCGGCCTCGAAGGCGGGGTCTGTAGGGCCGGGGCGGGGCCCTGACACTAAGGGGGTTGGTCTCCAGGGCGG
>NW_006922111.1:162496-179712 GCF_000298275.1 Orycteropus afer afer | reverse complement strand
TCCGTGGGGCTCGCGTCTGCGTGTATCTCCGTGTGTCTGTCTGGGCGTCCATCGCTGGGCGCGCGTTGGTCTGGGTGTGTGTCGGGGTCGCCCCCTCCCTGTGTCTCCGTGTCGGGGTCTCCCTCTGCCTTCTCCGCGTTGGGTCTCGGTCGCCGCGCTCTCCGCTTCGCTGCCCGTTCAGTGTCCCCCTGCGGCCGTGTGTTGGGGCGCCTCTCTGGCTGTCTGCCCTGTGCTCCCTCGCTTCCTCCTCCAGGAAGCCCTGCTGGGGGCCTCAGCGCCATCCAGGCAATGAATGCAAAGTGGGCACAGATGCCTGAGATGGCAAGGGCCGGCTGCCTCCGCCGCCCGCTGGGCAGGCCTTCTTGCCCTAGCTACTGTCCCTGGTTCGCGTGGAGGCCGGTGCTCCGATGCAGAAGCCTTTGTCTTCCCCAGTCTCTGTGCACTGGCCTGTGCCCCTGTCTGTGAACTAAATGAGGACCTGTTGGGCCATTCCCCTGGAGCCCACCCCTCTGGCAGGGGGAGCAGGGCCTGCTGCCCTCTGGGTGGGATTTCTGTAAGGAGGCCCCAAGTCACAGCCGAGGCTGGGGTGGGATGGGGATGCCTCACGTGGTTTGAGGGGCCTGGCTGCAGGTCCGGGTGGGTTGGGGGCTTGGCTGGGTGTGAGGTGATCCTTACCGAAGGCTGGTGCCCAGACTGCTACCCGGAGGAGCCCCCTCCCCTACAGCTTCTGGTGTGCCAGTGTTCTCCCACGAAAAGACCCCTCCCTTCTCTGTGCCAGGAATGACTTCATACCACGTTGTCACTCCCCCTCCTCTGGGGGTGACAGCTCTGCTGACTTGTGAACACAGCCTTCCAGATTCCACCGGCTCCTACCCCCTCGTTCCTCGCTTGGGGAAACTGAGTCCGAGAGTGTGCTCAGTCCTCCCGAGGTCACCGGCAACTGGGAGGTGGCTCTCCAGCCTTCTCAGCAGGCCACGCCCTGCAGGCCAGGCTGAGGAGAGGAAATATGTTTGAATGTTCCTTTTTGCCAGAGGCAGGTTTGGCCCAGGACACTTCCCCTCCTAGCAGGTCCCAGCCCACCCTGCTCAGGGACTGGAGTTTTCCTGAAGGGAGGGTTCGGGGGTGCTTCCTAAATGGGGATGGATGAAGACATTGGTTTTTCTGATCTCTTTTCTGCAAAGGTGTCAAGACTTAGTTTTAGTTTCATTAATTCATTAAGATCTTCATTAATTCATTGAGCAAGCATTCAGTGAGCACCTGTTGTGTGCCAGGCTGCATGCCAGCGTGGCAGGCCCACCTGTCACCTGGCACAGCATGGCTGAATGGGAGGGGGTCTGAGGGCCCATCTGCTTGAGGCCTACGTTTGCTCAGCTCCTGAAGGCTGCAGCCAGAGAGCAACTTCTCCCCCCTGTTATAGTCCCTGTTCCCAAGAGGCCCGCGAGGCCTTCCCCTCAGAACTGTGGTGGCATCTGGCATTTTTGCTCGGAACCTCGTGCCTGCTCTTGTTGGTAGCCATCTCTCACCCGTGAGCAGCCCAGGGTTCAGAGAGGCAGGTGACCTGCGTGGGGTTGACAGCCGGTGGGGAATTGGCACAGCTGGGATGGCCCCTGGTCAGTCTGACATGAAGCCAGGCTTCCTCTTCCATTCCTGAGTGCCCCTACCTTCCAGCCAGGCCTTGCTTCACCCACCACCCTGCCTCTGGTGAGAGCCAACGACAGCAGCAGGCCAAGAGCAGGCTCACGGAAACCTGCTCAGCTCATTGATGCTGTTCCCTGTTGTCTCCTTCCAACCCCCAGTCCTTCCCCAGCTCAGTCGCTTGCCGCTCGGAAGCTCTGTGCCCACACCTGGCTGTTCTAGTCCTCATCTGCACCTGCCTGCAAGTCGTCTCCCTGGGACCTTCCTGCCCTCCCCAAGGCTGACTTTCCTATCCTGCTGCCCGGGGTGTGTGGGAGGGGGCACGTCCTTTATGGGCCTGTCGGCCTCCATGTAAATAAGCCAGTTTCTGAGGGGACTGTCCAGTCAGGTTTCCTAGTGCCAGCCCAGGTCGTGCAGAGTCCCCAGCCACGGTATAGCTAATGAGACCAAAGGTGAGCTTCTGAGTTGGTCACTGAAGGGTGTTGGATGGCCGAGGACACTGGAACTTAAATTCTTCGAAGGGCTTGGCTGCCTTCTCTTTCATTGTGCAGGTGAGAGATTTGCTGCACAGAGAGGAGCATGCTTAAAAGGAAAAAAAAAAAAAAAACACCCAAACTCACTGCCGTCGAGTCGAATCTGACTCACAGTGACTGCTCCTTGGGTTTCTGACGTGGTATCTCTACAAAAGTAGGTTGCCCAGTCTTCCTTCCAAGGAGTGGCTGGTGGGTTTGAACTGCCAGCCTTCTGGTTAGCAGTCAGATGGGTTGGGCACAATGCCACCAGGAGCATGCTTAGTAGGGACTTAATGCCCAGAGCAGAGTTAGGACCCAAGCCCTGGCAGAGACCACCAGCCCCACGGAACTGTTATAGCCCGCTCAGCCCTGTGAGGTCACGGTTAGGTGCTGTCATCTCCACTTTACAGCTGCAACACCCGAGATTCACGCACCTGTTACCTTTATGAACTCATTCAAGTCCTCTGATTTTCGTTTAATTAAAGCTTAGGTCATTGTGACGGTGCTGTCTCATCTCAGGTCATTCTGAAGGTGTAGAAGCAGCCTGGGGGGAGAAGCATGGCTTTGGACAAGCTGGTTGTCCCCTCTGATTCACAGGGTCTCTATGACATGGAGAAACGGCAGCCCTGCCCACCTAGGGGTGTGGCTTGACTCTCCTGATGGGAGCCCCAGTGTGTGGGTGGGTGGGGGCAGACGGAAGACGCCAGGTGCCCAGGTGAGCAAATCAATCCAGTTCAGTTCTGATGCCTGTACACGCAACACTTCCTCCTCTGCCCCTGACCACCAGAGTGAGATCAGAGACCCCAAGTTCAAGGACACTGTCCTCCAGACTGCCATCTGGCCAAGACCTCAGACACAAGCCTCAAGCCTGGAGGTCCCCACGACACCCTCCCTTCTGACCTGCTGGCTGCACTGTCGAGGGTTCCCGTTACCCACTCAGGATCCCAGCCATCAGCTGGGGGTCCCAGGCCCCTGTCGCTTCTGACCTGCCGGCTCCCAGCACTCCTTGGGTTTGGTAATTCACTGGGACGGCTCACAGACCTGTGCTTATGAGGTCGGCTGTACTACAGCAGAAGGGATGCAAGTGAAGAGACGCCAGGGCGAGGGGTGGGAGTGCTCCCAACGTGGCGCTTCCCTGGTCTGGAGGACACCCTCTCCTTCCCACACATAGGCGTCTGTCACCTCCCAGGACCCCCCAGAGCTTCCTCAGCCAGAGTCCGTGTCATGGTCCCCTTACCCCAGCATGGCTGAATCCCTGCCCTCCTGGTTGAACTCCACTCCCCTCCCCTCCCCTGAGGTCGGGCCAGTACCACTCAGTGGGTCCTTCTGGGTTAGCCGGCACCCACCCAAGAATCCCTTCATTAGTAGAACCGCTAGTGAGCTGTGGTGTGGAGCCAGTCCCCAGGGAGGAACCAGGGTTTTTCCGTAGTGATACTGCCTTGGAAACCCAAGGAGGGGTCGCTGTGAGTTGGGTCCGACTCGAGGGCACATAACAACAACAACAACAACAGCTTAGGAACCAGGGCAAAGACCAGGTGCTTTGGGTAACATTAGTTTTAAACCCCACAACCGGTGACTCTTAGCTGAAGTGTTAGCTGGGCACCCCCAGCTAGCCTTGGGTGTTTCAGGCCACAGAAGACCACCAGTGAGTCCAGGTGACTGGGAGCTGCCATGCTGGCTGGCCAACATGGCTTTGGGGGGTTTCTTAGGCTCTGAGGTGGGAGGAACCAGGCAGCCAGGACCCAGATATTGTGGGGTGGCCCTTCTTGTGGGCCCTGGATGGCAGCCCACACATGCCGTGGGTGTGGTGCCTCTGACAGGGTTCCACACGGCAGGCAGTTTGGACACCCTTTGGCCAGCCACGGGTGCAAGGTGTAGTGATGGCGGGGCCTGTGTCATGGTGCTTGTCTCCCAGCCCCCTTGGAGGTGGCCTCGGGGATCCCCCCTCTGCTGCAGTGCCGTGGGGAAGAGGAGCGTGTGATGTTCATTAATTCCTTTTGTCTTTGAAAGCCTAACCCCACAAGATAGCCATTCTCCTCATCCTGAGGAGGAAACGGGTTTAGAGGGGAAGCCGCGTGCCTCCGTCATGCACCTGGGAAGGGGCCGAGTCCGCGCTCAGCTCTGCACGGGGACGACCCTGACCTGCACCTGTTCTGGAGGCTCCAGTGGCCTGATAGGTCCCAGGTGTATGTGACTGTCTGGTGCAGGTGGATGTACAAGTGTGAGTGTGTGGCCAGAGGAGCTCGAGAAGGGAGTCGCTGGCAGTGGCCAGGAGGGTGTGGAGGGCAGGAGACGGGGCAGGACTGGCCTGGGCGGAGAGGAGGGGTTAGCGAGGGGCCCCCATGGGAGCCCTGTTGCACTGGGCCCCGGTGTGGGATTGCCTGGCCAGGCATGTGGCATTCCGCAGGTGTTTGACTTGTTGAGTGACTGCGTTGCAGAAGGGTTTGGCCCAGGGCCGGTGCCCGACTGCCGTGGGCCCGCAGTACCACACGTCCACAGTCCACTCCGGCCTGCCTGCTACAGCGCTGGCTTCTGCTGGTCCCCCACTCTGCAGCCACGCAAACCGACCTTCCCCAGGGCATGGGACAGAGCCAGGAGGTGGCTGAGGTGGGATCTCAGATGAGGCCTGTCACATGCAAATGGCCATCCCAGCGCAGAGGAGGGGCAGACCCTGGAAGGAGGCCTGTGGACCCTCGCCGGGGCCTGCACTGTTTCGCGTAGCTGGGGCATAAGTGAGTGACGGGGGCCAGGACTTTGGTGGGAGGTGTGGATGGAGAGGAAGACTGGGCCCTACTGGGTGCGTCACTCCTCGGGGCTCTGTGTACTCTGTCAGATGGGGACAGGAGACCCTCTCGGACTCTGGGCTGATGTGTGAGAAGTCACCGGCGCAGCTTCATGGCCCCTTGTGCAGAGGGAATGAATGGTACATCCAAGTCCTGGGACAGAGCAGGGCTCACCCCGGGCCGCTGCAGCTACTGGAACTGACTGTGAAGGATACAGAAACCCTGGCCCAGGGCCTGGCCCGGAGTCATGGTTTTGCTTGTGCCTGAGTTCACCCTGCTTTGCAGTCACCCGGGATGGCTCCCTGGGGCCCCACACGGGCCCTCGACCTGCAGGCAGTCAGCTGTTGTGGGCCAGTGTGGTAAGGAGGCAGTGTGACCGTTTGGAGCGTTGGCTGTGGCACTTTCAGTTCCTGGGCCTATTTTTAAGGACCGTGGTTTCAGCCTCCTTGTGCTTCCTGGATGGCCTTGGGGGCAAGCTGGCCTCTGTGGTGCATCTGCTGAGGTGGGACTTTGCCCGCTGCTGCCAGGCTGAGGAATTTGGACCTCAGTGTGAAGAGATCAAGGTCTCAGCTGTGGAACGGTTCCACCAGGGTGAGAGGCAGGCAGCAAGCAGCCTGGGTGAGTCATCTCCCAACCACAGCCCTGGCTGGGCCCCTTCGGCAGAGGGTGAGGTCCCCTGGATGGCCCTGGGATGAGCATCTGGCCTTACTTACAAGGGAGCCCTGGTGGCGCGGTGGTTAAGCACTCAGCCGCTAAACGAGAGGTGGGCGGTTCAAACCCAGCAGCAACTCCGTGGGAGAACGTTCTGGCCATCTGCTCCTGGGAAGATGACAGCCTGGAAGACCTCATGGGGCAGTTCTGCTGTGTGACACGTGGGGTCGCTGTGAGTTGCACGTCGGCTCAGGGGCAACAGGTCCAGTCCCTGCTCCGTCAGTGAGCCGGGCAGGGCTCCTCAGCGTGAGCCAAGCCGCGCGGCCGCTGAAGGGGAGCCCGGGGCAGGACCCTTCTTGTAAAAAGTCGTCCAGAAAATCCCAAAGCAAATGTTCTTTTCCAATGAAAAAGTGTTGCTTGCATGCCACAGAAAATGAAGGTACGGGGAGAGAGGAAAACGGGGCTTCTGGTCTCCACTCCCCAGAGACCCAGTTACGTGTACAAAGTCCTGCCTTCCCATCTTTGTAAGGCTGAAACTGCCGTGACCACGTGAGGCCGAGGGGTTGTTGTGATTGACTGGGGGTCTCATCGTGGGGGCTTTGCCGGGGTCCAGGCGCCACCGTCCTCAAAGCTGCGGAACCCTCCTCCCACGGGAAGACGCTCTGTGTTGAATTCTGTCTGTAGGTCCAGTCAGCTGTCTGACCCCAGGCAGCAGGGCCAGGATGGCTATGGATGGACACTGCAGGACATGGGCCGATGCTTGAAACCAGAAAACCCAGCCTGGTGCCCTCGAGTCAATTCTGGCTCATAGAGACCCTATAGGAGACCGAAGAACTGCCCCATAGGCCCTCCTAGGCTGTCATCTTTGCGGGGGCAGACTCCCACATCTTTCTCCCACAGAGCAGCTGCTTGAAACTGCTGGTTTTTTTTTTTTTTTTTTTTTTTGTTACCAGCCACGCAATTAACCACTGCACCACCAGCCTCCTTGGGGCTGAAGGTTAAAACCTTAAAAACAAACAAACACCCGAAAACCAGTTGTCGAGTTGATTCCAGCTTGCTGCAACCCTGTGTGTCGGGGTAGAGTGTACTCGTGGGGTTCTAGGGGCCGAGTGTTTGGAAGTAGACTACCAGCCCTTCCTTCTGAGGTGCATCTGGGTGGGTTCAGACCCCCAGTGTTCTGGTTGGCAGTCGAGTGCGGAACTGCAGCATCCAGGGACCCCTTACCCACCTTAAGGAGAAACTTGTACACAGATGGTACTGAAGAGGAAGAGGCTGGCTGACTGCTCGGCCCACTCACCACCCCACCTCCCGTAAAGGAGCCAGCCTGGAGGGGAGTTTGGCACCTGCCCTTTCGTCCCCGATCCTGTCTTCCCACCAGGCGTTCTCTTCTGGGAGTGATCCTTGCTCTTGAGGGAAGGGTCCTGCGTGCCCGCTGTGGCCAGTGGCTCCTCCCTCCCGCTCTTCGTACACAGTATCTCACTTAATTCTCGCAGCGCCTCAGTGAGGGAGGAATTGTTGTTGTTGTTGTTATGTGCCACTGAGTCACTTCCAAATCAAGCAGATCCACATGACGGAACAGAACTGCCTCCCAGGGTTTCCTAGGCTGCAGTGTTCGTGGCAGCAGATCACCAGGGCTTCTCTCTCTTGGAGCCACTGGGTGGGTTTGAACCGCTGACCTTTCGGTTAGCAGCTGAGTGCTTACTGTTTGCACCATCAGAGCCCCTCCGGGAGGAATTAGGACTTACCGGGTTAAAGCAGTGCCTCCGAGAGGTACCAGAGCAGCCGTCGGTCTTGGCTGTTGCTTTGCTCTGGTGCATTCGCTCTCCGGGGGGGCGGCGTGTGCTTCCCGTCGCTGAGCCTGGCCAGGGCTGGAGGCTGAGGCAGGCGGCCGACGGCTGTTGGAGGCTTACCCTGCCTCCTTCGGGGACCAGCTGCCAGCACTCCCCTGGTGAGGCGGAGACCAGCACAGTGCCTTCAGGAGGCACCTGTTTTGCTGTGAAACGTGCCGGTGGCTTCCTAGCCCTGGGCCTTGGCACCTGTTGTCTCCCAGCCCTCCTGGCTGTGTGTGTGGAGCGCGTGTGGGAATGCCGCTCAGCGGGGTGCCTGGCGCTGGCCATTGTTGACAGGGCCACATCCGTTTCACGTGGTGCCTCAGCTCCACCTTCCCGGACCCCCTCGCTCTACCCGCCCCTGGCTGGGTCTGAACACTCTTCATGCAGAACGATTTGGGGGCTCCTTCCCACCAGAGCATCTGAGGTAAATTCTCCCAGGTGGGCCCAGGGGTGTATCATTAAAACACTTCCTAAGTGGTTGACTCCCTGGCCAGGGTTGCTGACCACTGCTCTGACCAGCTGCCACCCCCCATCTTACAGATGGCGTCACTGAGGCCCAGAAGGGGGACGGGTCTTGCCCTGACTGTCTGCACTGCCACCTGTACACACTTGACCTTCCTGGGCTGGGTGGCCAGGCCTCACTCACAGCTGGGTCCTCATGGGCTGACCTGTTGTAGGGAGTTCGTGGAAGTGGATTGACACAGTGTGTGTCCTCAGTTCTCCCCTCTCTTTCCTCAGCACATTGTGGTCACCGTGCATCTGTGCCGTGGCAGGTGTCGGGACTTGGTTTCCCCCACGGCTGAGTCATAGTCTACTGTGTTCACTTGACTGCTCTGTGAAGACTTCAGGACTGTTACTGGCAAAGAGAAAAGGAGGGAGGCCGAGTTTCTGAATGTTTTATTTCTGCCTTGTGGGTGGAGGCGCTGTTGTTGTAATGTGCAAATCCCCCACGTTTGGATGCCCCTCTCAATCTTGAAGGATGCTTTTGGCACAGGGCCACTAAGTAGGGTAGGGCGCGTGACAGAAGCACAACACAGAACCTCTCCGGAGAGAGTGTGTGGCCTGTGCAGGTGGACAAAGCCCCGCCCTGAGCGAGCCCAGCAGTGGGTGGGCGGGGCCTCCTGTCAGCCTGCAGAGGGGCTGAAAGCTGGGCGTGGCAGGAGGAGTGAGCTGGCCCTGGGCTGGGCTCCTGTCTTCACAGAATTTCTTCCTGGGCAGCCTATGGCAGCCCACCCCCACACAACCTTGGTGCCCACTGAATTCTCCCGTCTGTAGTTGATGTCTCCCTGAGGATACGTTGAGGAGCCCTGGTGGTTCAATGGTTAAAGCACTCAGCTGCGAACTGAAAAGCTGGTCGTTTAAAACCGCCAGCCGCTGCATGGGAGGAGAGACCCACCCATACGCTCTCCTAAGGACTGCAGCCTGGGAAGCCCTAGGGGCGGTTCTGCTCTGTCCTGTCGGGTCAGTACAAGTTGGAATTGATTCACTGGCACCCAAAAACAACAGTAAGTGTTAAGTGTACGTGAGAGGGGCCCTGGTGGCATGGAAGGTTGGCGGTTTGAACCCAACCAGCGGCCCTTCTGGAGGAAGACCTGGTGGTGTGCTTCCGTAAAGATGACAGCCGAGGGAACTCCACGGGGCAGCTTTGTGTCATGGGGTCGCTGTGAGTTGGAATCAACTGGGCGGCCCATAGCAACAAACAGACGCAACAGAGTGTATGCCGGTGTGTGTTTGCAGGCACTGTTGCCCATTTCTGAGGTAAGCTCAGGTTAGCCCTGCCTCCCTGGACTCAGAGCTTGCTGGGGAGATGGTAGGGCAGGTTGGTGGAGGTCATAGGTAGTGGGGCAGATCAGTAGAGGTGATCGTATGTAGGGCAGGTGGGTGGAGGTGATCGTATGTAGTAGGACAGGTTGGTGGAGGTGATCATTGGGGCCAGTGGCTCCCACTGCCCTCTGTATCCCAACCACACCCATCTCTGGGACCAGCCTTTCAGGCATCCATCTTTCCCTGATGTGTCCAGGCCAGTCAGGCTCAGCCTCACTGGGACTAGACTTCCTGGTTTGCCCATGTCTGCTCCCCCTCCTGCCCATCCTCTCCTGGGACACAGCCACCCAGCACCCAGACACCTCAGCCACAAGCAAGAGTTCCCTTCATCCTCCCCCTAGAACGACAAGTGACATGCTTTCCAGTCTCGGGCATGTTCTGTCCTCTTCGCAGCCACCTCTCATCTCCCTGTCCCCCCATCAGAGTTCAGGCCTCATATGGGTCACCACCTGCCTGATCCTCTGCCTTCCATCTGTCCCCACAGAGTGGCCATTCTCACCGTGTCAGGCCCTTGCCGCCTACCCTATTAAGACCTCCTAATGCCCATGAGGCAGAAAGGTCAAGGTTCTTGGTCACAGTCCTTCCTGGCCAGCCCCGCTGAGCCCCAGGCCCCATCCAGACCACTCTTTGTGGGGTTGCGCACTTGTTTGCCCCTGCTGCTCCTCTGCCTACAGGCACCCTCCTTACCCCTCTGCCAGAGAGCCCCCACTCAGTTCTCAGCTCAGGGCCACCGGTGGCCTTTTCTTGGTCCCCTGTTCCAGACCGTACCTGCCCCATTGCTGCCATTGGCCCTGTGTCCTGCACCACCACCTCATGGGACCTCCTGTCCTCTCAGCTGAGCCGCCCTCGGGGCCAGGACTCCCAGTGGTCCCTGTGCCCGCTGGCTTGGTGCCGGTGCTGTGGGGGATAGGTGGGAGGTGACAAGTGTCTGCTGAGTGAAGAGGTCATCACTTCTCAGAGGTGTGATCACAGAAGAGGGGGCCCTTGAGCAGAGCATTCCTTAACTGAGGGACCCCTTGAGCAAACACAGAGCTGGGGTGGGGGCACATAGAAGGCTGTGTGGGAACTTGGAGTGGGGTTGTCACTGCAGCCCTTGGGGCCTCCATCTCTCTTGGCAAAGTAGAACAGACCAGCTGCCTCCCTGGGGCATCAGAAACGGTCTGTGTGCAGGGGACAGAGCCCTGGGCCAGCACTGGGCCATGGCAGTGATCTTGGCCAGGCCCTTCCCCTCTGGCTCCCAGTTTCCTCTTTTGTTAAACGGAGAGAGGAAGGCTGATCTGGACACTGTTTGCAGAGAAGGTACTGGGGCACGTTCCCGCCTGGCCACGCTCTGAACCCTGAGCCTCTTGTGAGAGGGCTCGATGAGCAGGGCCGCTCACCCTGCACTCAAGGAGGTTGCTGCTGTGTGTGTACATCAGTCCTGGGAAACAGAAATGATTGGAAAAAGACAAAGAGGAAGACTCGTGTGTGTCCGTTTCCACACCCCACGCCCAAAACAAAACGGGAAGTAAGAAGCCTGTCATCCCACCCCCCAGAGCCGCGACTGCACATTTGGGGCCATAGCTTTTCTGCACATTGGGCCACCGGCTGTCTGCGGAGGCAGCAGGCCCCTCTTCTGGGGCGTCTGTGATGGCCGGGGCTGCCTCAGGATCCCGAGTCCCCGCCCACAGCACTGCTCTTGGCTGTGTCCCTACAGCGAGCCCCTGCACAGCTGAACTGGGGCTGCAAAGCTATGCAGCAGCCCCTGGTGGCATTATCTTGATCCAGTGGCCGTGACAGACAGTTCTACATGCCTGAGCCTCCCCTGTGCATCTCCCGGGAAGACTGGCAGCCAGACCACCACCACCACCTTTGCACGGGTGCCCGGCCCTGTTTTCAGGCTGTTCTCTGGTTCAGCTGGCTGCCCTGTGGGGAAGGCTGTACCATCACTGCTGACAGGTGAAGAGACCGTTGCACAGAGGAGCAGTCCCTGTTCAGGGGTCCCTAGCTGCCAGCCTAGGCCGGGCCCTCTCTGCTGCACTGAGGCTGAGCCTGCCATCTGCACCTACACATACCCTATGTCTTTCAGGGTAGGCCTTTGATGCCTTTTCTTCTGGGTAGCTCCACCCAGGTCTGATGTATGAGGAAGAGCTGCCCTTGGCTTTTCACCAGCAGGGCTTCAAGCTGGTTTGAACTGGTTTGGTCATGACTGTGAAACTGGAACAGACTCAAGTTTGTAAAACATGAGTGTGCTGGAACGCTAACAGGAACAGGAAAGATTACAAGTTGAGGCCCTGGAATGGGAGACTCAGAAGAGGTGTGGTGAGCCCTTTCAGGAGCCTCATGCAGAGAATGGATTATTGCTGGGCTGTGGAGACCAACACAGCCACCATTTTTGAGCTGGGCACCATTGTTTCTGACTGTGTAGGTCAAGAGATTTGGTTGCTGTGTAATGTGCACACTGCCCTTGTTTTCTAAGAGGGAGATTAAATTTGTAGCAGGGGGTCAACCTATAACTTTTCTCATTTCGAATATCATTCTGGTTCACCCACACTTTACAAATTCAGTTCTGTTCTGATGTCTCTTTGTTGACCATGACTGAACTGGGGAGAACCAGTTTGAAGCTCTGGGTTTCACAGTGAAGGCCATCTTGGAAGAAGTGAGAGTAAAGGAGGGATATGATGGGGAGAGGGTCATGAGAGGAGGACACCAAGGAGGAGGGTACAGGTGAGAGGGCATGGAGCTGAGCTAGGGCATGGAGGCCGAGGTGGGCTGGGTGGGTGTGGGCTTTGGTCTCCAGAGGGAATAGGCTGGATAGCATTGAAAGTAGGACAGATGAGGGCCTTAGTGGGCACTGGCATCTGCCCAGGGTCCAGAGGTACCCTTGAACTCTCATTTTGTACAACATGTATCAGGTTTGTGCTTTAGCACATCCCAACAGCCTGAGCGCTGAGCCTGCCGGAAGCCAGGTGCTGGGCACAGTAGAGAGTGAGGTGGGCAAGGTCTCTTGACCACGGACTCACAGCTGGGAGGATTGGTGCAGCTGTGTGGCTGTGTCCCCTCTCACAGCCTGGCTCACCAAGTGAAGCATGAAGAAGTGTGAGTGACCCCGTGTGGCCTGAGCACCTCTTACTGGGTGTTAATATCTCACCTAATGAAATCACCACTCCTCTGTCAGTCTGTCCTCCTGCAGGGGCTTGTGTGTTGCTGGGATGCTGGGAGCTGTGCTGGTATATCTCAGATCCCAGCAGGGTCACCGGGAGATGGGTTTCAGTGGAGCTTCCAGACAGACAGACTGGGAAGAAAGACGTGACGATGTGCGTGACAGTCAGCCAGTGAGACCCCTGTGGCACGCGGCAGCCCTGGTCCGATAGTGCTGGCAGCTGAGCCCCGGAGGGGAAGGCACAGCACGCACGGTGGCTGCAGCAGTGGAGTCCCGCACACCCACGACTGTCGAGGTGGCGCGGGACCGGACAGCGTTTCATCCTGTTGTGCGTGGGGTCCCCGTGAGTCAGAGCCACCTCGCTGACCACTCCCAACAACGTGAGGAGCTGAGGTGGTTGGGATGGGTGGACGCTGAGAGTCCCTTCCAGCTCTGGCCTGTGGCACGATGGGGTGGAGGCCGGAGGAAGCGGGCAGGGGCCAGTCAGTGGCCAGGGCAGCCACCCAGGCAGCGAGCAGCCGAGGGACCTCACGCCCACGCAGTGGAGGGGCCTGGGCGGGTGGCAGCTGTGTTCACCAGGTCACGGCTGACAGCAGGGACGGGGCACATCGTGTGGGAGTCTGCAGACCCCTGAGCAGTCACTCAGGGCGTTCATCTTTCAAGAGGCCATTGCGTGTGTCAGAGAGAAGCAGCGTGTCCTGGGTTTTCTGGGCTGTGGGAGTGGAGCCTCTGTGGGAGGTGGCAGGCGGACGCTGGTGCATCAGGTTTTCCTGGGTCATTTGGCTCAGGGAAGGCTGCTGTCACTTGGCAGTAGTTTCTGAGGAGAGGAGTGGCAGGCGTCGTGTGTGCTGGCCCCAGGTTCGAGGGGGTGGTTTTGTAGGAAAGCCGTTTTGGAGGAAGGGTCAGAAATTGCTTGATTCCTGCAGGTCCCTTTGGTAGAAACCCCCATCCACAAAAGGGACCTTCAGGTCAGGGGCCAGTGTTTGTCGCCCCTGGGACCCCACACAGCCCCTGAGACAGGGCAGCCTCTCAGAGTGGGTGTTGACTGGAGCTGAACTGGACACAGTCCCAGGTCCCATCAGGAACCTACTCGACAGCCTGGCCTCAGGGACCTCAGTGTCCCTGTCTGTGGAACGGGCTGTTAGGGAGACCAGAGATCAGACCTGAGGGTAGTGAAGGCCCGCTGAGGAGTTGTTGATACTGCACAAACCTAGGAGGGACCCCTCGCTGTGCCGTGGTGGTCTCTGAGGGTACTGAACACGGGCTCCTCTGAGTCTCGTGTTTATCTGTTCAGCAGTCACTGACCACTGGTCGGGGCCCTGCCCTATGCCGGGTACCAGAACACCAGGAAGCTGGCCTCTGTCTCGGTGGGGAGTGAGACTCACAGGTAATGATGAGCCATTGGGACAGGCAGGAGCCCGGGGGCCAGAGTGTTACCTCGGAGGCAGATCTGGCCCTGGCGCATACCAGCTGCGGGACACCAGACGAGTTACCCAGGCACTTAGCCTCAGTCTCCTCACCAGGTGGATGTGGATGTAGGCTCTCTGTGCGGACCAGGTGGGGTGACGCAGCTCCATGTGGGCGCTCAGTGGTGGTGGGGCCCATGTGCCGGGGGGTAGGGAAGCATGTGGACCCCTCCACAGGGTCAGGGAAGGCTTGGTGCGGGGGTGGGGAGCAGACCTCAGAGGTGGTGATGACTGAGCTAAGCCTCACAGGGTGAGTGGGAATGGACCCAGGACCTGTAGTGGAGTCTGACAGAGACCCAGGTGAGAGGGAGTGGGGTGTATTAGAGTGGGGTGCACTGGAGTTTAGTTCCAGGAAGAAGAGTGAGGTGGGAGCACTAAGGTTTGAGGCATGTCCTGGTCTCCACCTTGCCTCATGGAAACTGTAGGCCCGAAGGTCATAGTTCATGGTCTTCTTCCAGGTGGGCCTGCCCTACCCTCACAAGAGCTTGATGGGAGGCAAGGCCAGGCACCAACCTCACACCCTTCACTTCGGTGCATCACTGAGCTTAGGGATCCTGACTTTCTTGTTTACTCCATACCTGCATTACAGGGTCAGCAGGAAGGGTGGCCTTAGATACTGCTGTTGTTAGGGTTTTCATTGGCTGATTTTAGAAAGTAAGGTCACCAGGCCTTTCTAGCCTGTCTTAGACCAGAGCTTCGCTGAAGCCTGTCCAGCATTCTAGCAACATGTGAGCCTCCACTGACAGGTGGGTGAGGGCGGCACACGAGATGCGTAGCCGGAAATCAACTGGGTTTCCCACACGTTGTTGATATTGTGAGGTGCCGTCAAGTTGGTTCCGACTCAGAGTGACCCCGTGTGTAACAGAATGGAGCACTGCTCGGTTCTGTGCCAGCCTCACGATCCTTGCTGTGTCCGAGCCCCTTCTTGCAGGTGCTGCATCAGTCCATCTTGTTGAGGGTCTTTCTCTTATTACCTAAGGTACTTGACTGCTAACCAGAAGGCTGGCGGTTCAAACTCACTAGCCACTCCTCAGAAGGAAGATGGGGCAATCTACTTCCATAGTGATACCGCCTCGGAAACCCAAGGAAGGGTCGCTGTGACTTGGAACGGACTCAAGGGCGGTGAAGATGATGATGATGATGATGATGGGGACTTTACTGAGCGCAGTGTCCTCCAGACACTGGTCCTTCCTGATAACGTGTCCAGTGTGTGTGAGACGGAGGCTCCAGAGCCTCACTCCGGGGGAGCTTTGCTGCTGTGCGTTCTGGCAGTCCTGGTGCGCTCAGTGCGCTGCAACACCCAGGAGCTCTGCGGGCCTAGCGCCTAAGGCACCTGACTGCTAACCAGAAGGCTGGCGGTTCAAACCCACCAGCCACTCCTTGGAAGGAAGATGGGGCAATCTACTTCTGTAGTGATACCACCTGGGAAACCCAAGGAGGGGTTTCTAGGAGTCAGATCCGACTCCACGGCAGTGCCGTTGTGTTGTTTTTTTTTTTTACAACACCATAATTCAAAGGCATCAGCTTTTCTTTGGTCTTCCTTATTCATTGTTTCTCTTTCACACAGATATGAGACCACTGAAAATACCATGGCTTGGGTGAGGCACACCATGGTCCTCAAGCTTTTTAACACTTTAAAGAGGTCGTTTGCCATGGATTTGGCCAGTGCAATATGTCCTTTGCTGTCCTGACTGCTGCTTCCTTGGGCATTGGTTGTAGATCCAAGTAAAATGAAATCTTTGACAACTTCAATCTTTTCTCCATTTACTGTGATGTTCCTATTGGTCCAGCTGTAAGGATTTTTGTTTTCTCTGTGTTGAGGTGTAATCTGTACTGCAGGCTGTAGTCTTTGATCTTTATTAGTAAGTGCCTTGAGTCCTCTGCTTTCTGCAAGCAAGGCTGTGTTATCTGTGTGTCACAGGTTGCTAATGAGTGTGCACTTGACTATGCAGAGGCACTTGATTGTGTGGATCATAACCAACTGTGCATGATGTTGCAAAGATGGGAATTCCAGAAGACTTCATTGTGCTCATGAGGAAGTGTATATAGACCAAGACCTTGTACATAGACCTTGAAGACCTTGTTCAAACACAACAAGGGGATGCTGCATCGTTTAAAATCAGGAAAATGTGTGTCAGGATTGTATCCTTTCACCATACTTATCCAAACTGTATGCTGAGCAAATAATGTGAGAAGCTGGACTGTAAGAAAAACGCATTGTCAGGACTGGAGGGAGACTCGGTAACAACCTTTTCAACAGGAGATGACAAGGTTCCAGAGTGTGCAATGGCCTGAGGAGACGGCCAGGTTCCCTCTGTCCCCATCCCCTCTGTGCTGAGACTGCTCACATGGGGACCCGTCTGACCAGTTCTCCTTCCAGGGACCTCAGGGCAGCCCAGGCCTTGTGGGTAGCCTCTTTGTCTTGTGACCCAAGGGATGGTGAGAGGCCTTGGGAGGCACCAGTGATGAAAAGGCCTATTGAGGGACCACACAGGCCTATTCATCCCTCGTGACTGCCTGGGTGGGGTGGTCCAGGGACCTCTTTGGACTTTCCCCAAGAGGGCTGGCTGACCTACCACCTTGGGAGGTAGCCAGGCCACAGAGAGTCTGCTGCCGAGTGACACGGGGTTGGGAGGAGCTCCTGGGATGGGCATGTGCCCACTGTCCCTTCTCCCACAGCAGAGTGCCCCCATCAGCCCTCTGCCTGTCAGGCACTTCAGGGTCCTTGGAGGGTAGACGTAGCCCCTGGCCCAGCTCTGGCTCCGGCACGGCATCCTCCCTCCAGGGCCTCAGGTTCCCCGTGGGCTCTAGCTCCTGCACGACATCTTCCCTCCAGGGCCTCAGACTGTCCCTCAGCGGGCTCTGGCTGTACTGTCCCATCTGCTTCAGTGCTGCCCCCCAACATGCATCCAGCCTACTTAAGTCTTGGTGTTGTGGACACTCCAGGGTCCCATGACACCCCCGACTAGGTCCAGCTAGGTCCAGCATATGCCCTGAAGACAGCATTGTACTCACACCGCAGCCAGCTCAGAGCGCAGCCCGCCCTCCTGACGCGTGCCCTGGTGGGGATTGTACTTCTGTACCCACTGTAGCCCAGGGCCGGGCACTGGGCCGCCTTTGCTGCTCATTACACACTGCTGCTAAGGAGCTGGAGCTCAGTACGCTTCCCTCAAGACAGGTGAGGTGTAGATGGTGGGGCCCAGGGCCAGCCCTGTGCATCCTCCCTGGCTCTCGGGACTGGCGAGGTTGTGAGCGGAGGTGCTTAGCACAGAGCTTGGCACACAGGAAGCCCTTGTTGTTGTTGTTATGTGCCATCAAGTTGGACCCGACTCATAGCGAGCCTTCCTTGGGTTTCCGAGGCAGTATCACTA
>NW_006922111.1:150836-156255 GCF_000298275.1 Orycteropus afer afer | reverse complement strand
GATTATCTTCTGTGTCTGTGTTAATTGGTTTCCCTTTTCTTTGTTGAAGAGGATCCGTGTAGTCTTTCTGCCTAGTTCGCCATCTTGCTGGCCACCCCTCGTCTCTTTAAGGGCGGTTCTGTCTGCTCAGCTGCTCAGGTCAAAACCTCAGTGGTCCCCTGGCTCCTGTCTTTTCGTCATGCCTCACCATCAACCCCTCATCAAAACCTGCTCTTTCCGCTTTCCAAACGTATCCAGATCCAGCCCATTCCCCCCTCTCTGGCTGCCATCTCTCCCACGCAGGTAGGGCTCCTGCCCATCCCACTGCTTGCCTCTTTTTTTTAAAGTATTTATTTATTTTAAATTTTATTTTGTTGTTTGTGGTAGTTAAATTTGTATGTCAACTTGGCTGGGCCTGATTGAGTGGCTGGGCAGCTGGTGGTAGTTATTCTCCATGATTAGACTGGCAATCATCTCCATGGTGGGATCTACCACAAGCAACTGAATAGCTGCCTTTGGGATGTGGTCTGCTTCCCATATATAAGCAGCAGCTTTGGGAATGGTCTCTAGCTTTTGGCATACTTGGACCTTGCATGTAGTTGTGTCGTTGTTCAGCAGCCTGTCTTGGGACTTACAATGGACTTGAATTAATGGCCTCCCGTGTGGTTTGGTAACATCGGGACTGTGCCATTTTATTTGTCGACCTTGGGCTTGTTAGCCTCTGCAGCCAGCAGCTGCCTGAGTGAAGAGATGCCTCTAGCTCCAGTGGCCGGGAGCAGGAGGCGGAGCTGAAGCCCAAGGTCGAGGGGCTTTCACACAGCCCCTAGAGCCTGACACTTTGAACTCGGACTTCTAGCCTCCCGAACTGTAAGAGAATAAACTCCTGTTTGTTCCATCCCATTTTTGGTATATTCTTGTCTGAGTGGTACTAGGTAACCAGAACATTGTTGAGAATATATACACAGCAAAAACACAAATCCAACAGTTTCTCCAAGTGTCACCCAGTGACATGAATTCCCCACTCTTCATACTAACCACTTCGAGCAATTTGGTGTTTCCTTTCCGTCTTTTTTCCTAGGTATTTTCTTAAAAGCAATTCCCTTCCTTCCTTCACATATTTGTGACGGTACAATCTTGTAGCCTCTTGGTTTTGTTTTACTTCCTATCATAAACATTTTTCCAAGTAACTGCATTATTATTAAAAATGTTTTTGTTACTTTCTGACTTGATAAATATGCTCAGGGTACAAAATTCAAAAGACGTGAGATTTCTTACGAGAAGACAAAGTCTGCTTTCTCGGCCACAGTTTTTCCAGATGCTGTTACTGATTTCAGGAATACTTGCTAACGCTGGGCGCTTGATGGACACTTAGGCTTCATGTGTAACACACCGTCAGCCACCCCCAAAGGGAGACACTAGCATCACCGTTTTGAAATCGAAGCAGGCTGAGGCTCGAGAGGATTTGCCTGAGGCCTCCCGCCGCCAGTCCCAAAGGAGCTGGGATTGGACCCCAGCAATCTGCCAAGACCCCGCCTCCTCTCCAGCCTCAGGGCCCCAGGTCTGCCCTTCCAGGGATGGGTTGTACGAAACAGGCATAGGTATCATTGTAAAACTGGTGTGACAGGAGGCACCTAATCACCTCTAACTCCTGGAGGAGGGGGCAGAATAATTATCGGCACCAACAGCCCCAGGCTAGTCCTCTGAGGCGAGGTCAGACATGCCTCCACCCTGCAAGCTATTGACCAGCTCTGACAGCAGCCATCCCTCCCACAGCCGTCTCTATTCTTCTCTGCTGGGTTCAGCAATCTGTTGCAATGGCCATGCAGAGCTCAGACCATACTCATAGTTACAAGGCTTATTAGGGAAGAACCCAGGAGCTCTGGTGGTGTAGTGTTAAGGCTGCAAACCAGAAGATGAGTGGTTCGAACCCACCAGCTGCTCCATGGAAGATGAGGCAGTCCACTTCTGTAAAGATTGACAGCCTCAAAACCAAATGGGGGTTGCTATGAGTCAGAATCCATACAGTGGCAATGTTGTGGCCAGACCCTGATTCCCCAAAGACCACCAAGGAGCCGATTCCACTGCAAAAGCATTGTTGTAGTTATTGTTGTTATGTGCCATCGAGTCAAACCCGACTCATAGCGACCCCTCCTTGGGTTTCCGAGGCAGTATCACTACGGAAGTAGGATTGCCCAACCTTCCTTCCGAGGAGTGCAAAAGCATAGGGGTTGTTTATTCAAGCTCGAGCTCGGACCCTCAACCGTCACCGACGCAGCGGTTCAGGATTGAGAGTGCACAACTCAGGTGTAATGGGGTTAATATAGGGGTCTCAATCAGGAACAAGGAAGTTTTAATTGGAAAATTACAGGATTGGTTGACATTTTCCAAGTTGTTAGTTGTGCCTACTTGATTGGCTCTGTCTAGAGGGCCGAAGCCACCAACTGTGGTTTCTAACTAATTTAGGTAAGGTATGTCGGTGCTATCTACTGATTGGTTGTTGTTAAGGAGTGTGTTTGAGGGTATCGATGAGGTAGTCAGGTGTGAGGTGGCTAGGACTCTTTGTGGTTTTTCCAGTAACTAAGCACTAAAGCGTGAAGTACGTGCTGAGGCTTTTTGCATAAATGGCTACCTATTCAAAATGGTCACATACAGGGTGGTGGTTATATAGCAACATAATCACATACAGAGTGGTGGCTATTATATAGAAACAATCTCATGCTCTCACAGCAGTGAGTTTGATTTGAAGGAAAGCAGAGGTTACGGTTCAGGATCAGGACTCAGAATACAGTTCTTCGGTCAGGACAGCTGCTTCTTGGCCAGGAAACCCCCCGCCCAAAGGCGCTCAGCTTTGATCCGCAGACAAGGAAGCTCCCGTGCCGTCTCCTGCTACACTCCTGGTGCTGCTGCTGTTTCTCTGCCACCGCGTTGGCGCTCGCGCTCTCAGTCTGTCACCTGGGCCCAGGAGCTTCTCATTGCAGGGACCCCAGCTCCAGAGGCCATACTCTTGGCTTTTCTTTCTTGGTGGTTGTCAGGGGCCCTTTTCTCCCTATGGGATGGTTCACTTGAAGCCTAGGGGGATGGTCCCCTTTTAGCTTTCCGTGTACCTTATGTGTATGGTCCTCCCCCTTGTTTACATTATTAGCAAGCTATGCAGTTTGCTTAGAGGGCCACAGCACCTCATTTGCATAGTCCCTCCCAGCCTTTTGGTGGGATTTCCAAAGACTGTGGGTAGAAGGGCTCTATTAAGCAATTCACTGCACAGCAGCCCACGCCTTGGCTCTTGCAGCCATGGGCCCTTTCGTACTTAAAGGATTAACTTTCCCCTTCCAATTATTTTACCAGTTGTGGTGGTTAAGTTTGTGTGTCAGCTCGGCTGGGCCGGGTTGAGTGGCTGGGCAGCTGGATGGAGTTATTCCCCACGATGACACTGGCAATCACCTCCATGGTGGAATCACCGTGAGCAGCTGAGTAGCTGCCTTAGGGATGTGGTCTGCTTCCCGTATAGAAGAAACAGCTTTGGGAGTGGTCTCTAGTCTTTGGCACGCTTGAACCCTGCACGTAGCCGTGTTGTTGAGGAGCTTGCCGTGCTCTCCTGACCTTGGGACTTTCAGTGGACTTGAATGAATGGCCCGCCATGTGGTTTGGTAACATCGGGACTGTGCCATTTTATTTGTTGACCTTGGGCTTGTTAGCTTCAGCAGCCAGCAGCTGCCTGAGTGAAGAACGCCTCCAGCTTCAGTGGGCCGGGAGCAAGAGGCAGAGCTGAAGCCCAAGGTTGAGGAGCTTTCACCCAGCCCTTGGAGCCTGGCACTTTGAACTCGGACGTCTAGCCTCCTGAACTGAAAGAGAATGAACTCCTGTTTTTAAGGCCGTCCTGCTCGTGGTATATTCCTGTCAGAGTGGCACTGGGGAACCAGAATACCAGTCCAAACCAGTCATTAACAGTTAGTCCTTCAGTAGGGCACAGAGGCCTAAGGGTAAGTGACTCAGCTGGCAGCCATTCAGGTCTGCCCCAGATGGCCCTCTGATGGAATCAGGTTCTCCAAAAGTTTGCCTGGTTTTCTCCCTTTCTGGCCTCTGATAAAATTTAACTGAGAGAAAATTATTCCCTTGGTCTGTGCCTCATGAAGTATCAGCCTAGCAAAACCTCTAAGGGATGTTAGGTTCAGCCACAGTGCTCCTCCAGGCCACCAGTGCCTCTTCCTTAGGCCACTCTTGCACACTTACAGCTTCTACAGTTACCAGTCCTTACCCACAGCTGAATCGTGTAATCATACCAGCATCTTACCCCATCTTTTTTCCCACGCTCATCAGGAAAAGAGGAAATTACTCAGTAGGGATCCTTCCTTGTCCCTAGTACTCATTTTGAAACTGAGCACACCCGTGAAAGCATGTAAGCCAGCCCCTTCGTGCCTTTATCTACCTCCATTTTAGATCAACCAAAACAAAAAACCACACTCACTGCCATCAAGTCAATTCCAACTCATAGCAACCCCTTTTGGGTTTCTGAGGTGGTTCTTTACAGAAATAGATTGCCCAGTCTTCTTCTGCACAGCGGCAGGTGGGTTTGAACCACCGACCTTCTGGTTAGCGGTTAAATGCCTTAGGCACTGTGCCACCAGAGCTCCTGTCCCTATCACACAGTACTCTGAAGAGACTAGTTTAAGCCTTAATTTGAAGAATCTTTTGTTCTGGTTGGAAGTGAGCATCTGCATCCAGGCCAGAGTAAGCCATAAAACTGTAGCAGTCTGCACCAACTCACAGTCTCAAATACCTTTCTCTTGCTCTTGTTGGGTTCTGGTCAGCTCATCCCTGATCCCTGTGGGCACCACCCATCGGCTCAGGAGCCCACACACCTCCCTGCACTTCAGACCAGCCAGCCCTTTCTCTCTCTCTCTCTTCTCCCTAGCTTCCATGGGCTAGGTCAACAGGTGCCAACTGAACATGTCCCAACTCAGCCCATCTCTTCATTGCTGTGTCTCCCCCAGTTCCATTCATCAACTGGACCCAAGTGGTTACCACGAGTGAGCATACTAGGCTTCTCCTTGTCGGTTCCCTTTCATTTTCAATCCTGGAAGGGGGTTCTTCAGATGGGCACTGACGTTTCCTGCCTCAGTGCACTCAAAGGTGAACTGCCCAGGATTCAAAAGTAACACATTTTTTTCCCCTCCCTGCAAGACTTTTGAACACCTCGATGTTATGAGGTGTTTTGCAGATTCTACATTAGTCTTTGGCCAGAAGAGGAGGAGAAAGGGGATAAAAGCCAGGAACCTGGACAGAGGAGCAGTCAGCCCCAGGGACAACTCAGGGACGCCCAAAGCAGCAGGCCAGAAGAGCAGGAGAAAGGGGATTAAAAGCCAGGAAGCCAGACAGAGGTACAGTCAGCCACAGGGACCCAGGTGGGGGAGATACGAGAGGTCTCCAACAGCAAGACAAACTT
>NW_006922111.1:128754-143780 GCF_000298275.1 Orycteropus afer afer | reverse complement strand
GTTGCTGTCATTTTGGTATGTGTTTTTTCATGGTGTCCCTGGTTTCTTTGTTCCATACTATTTTCTGTGCTGAGCTCATTAGGTTTATAAGTCATGTTGTCATTTCCTTTGTTGGTGTTATTTTAGTATATGCTGAATATTTGTGCTTATCCTCTTTTTTATTGTGATGTGAAGGTTTATCATTTTTCTTTGAGATTACTCTGTGATTTATAATTTTCTCCCTGAGTTTAGAACAGTCCATTCTATCTTGCAACTCTCTTAACTTCCTCACCATTCAGGCTCTTCTGATTCAGGCTCTTCTTGGTGTTTTTTTATTGTTGACCCGTTGGTGGAGAAGGAGGTAGTGGCTCTCGCTCAGTAAGTGAAGTTGCAGGATGTGTGGGTGTAGTTGTGCCTTATGGGGACTGTTGTTTTCTTCCACTTAGTTAGACACAAATTACAATTGAATAACCATCAAAAAACTAAAAGCACATGGACAAAAAACACACCATGTAATCACACAGGAACAGTAACCAAAAAAAGAAAAAAGGGAAAAAGAAGAAGAAAAAAACAAGAAAACCTGTAATATCTGGGGTAGGGCACTAAGAGAAAAAAAGTATAGGAGAATAGTAAAGGAACAAAAAAATGGGAAGAATCCAAAAAGAAAAACAAGGAACAGGGTTAACCACGAGAAAAAATGGGAAAACAAACAAACAAAAAAACACTTAAATTTAAAAAAAAAATTTTCAACCAGGAACTGGGAAAAGAAAAAATGCTGAAAACTAGGACCTGGGAGGGGAAGATTAAGAATAATAGTAAAAAGGACAAAAGTATTAATAATACTAGTTGTTTTAAAACAGACAAATACAAGGCAAATTAATCACCAGAAAAAAGAAAGCGAAAAATAAAAAAATAAAAAAAGAGAAAAAAAAATCGATGGAGGACAGGGCAGGGCACCCAGGCTCTGTCTGAGCACACAGACTGTCATGGAGTTCCTGTGGGCCCAGAAGGTAGGTGGGAGTGGGGGATGGCCGCACCTCCGTTCACCAAGCAGGTGTGGGGTATAAGAATAACAAGAGGAATGTGGTACCTTTTCAGTCCTGCAGGTCTGGAGCGTCCTTGGGATTGCTGGAAAGCAGAACGTGTTCTTCAGCCCCAGGAATCTGTGAGCATGCTGTCTGTTTAAATATCCAAAATAGTCAAGACGCTTTTAAACCTTCAAAATGGCGGCGCCCTCCGGACCGCAAAAGTCCACAGCTCACCCTGCATTTCTCTTCACCTTCTCTGTTTATTCCCCAGCCACCAGAGCAGTCCTCCATGCAGTCTCTGGGTGATTTTTAGGTTAAATCTCAGGTCCTACTACCACTTGGGAATCTCCAAGCTGTCTGTGCCGTCAGGATCACTCAGGTTTGCTGCCAGACCGCAGTTCCATGTGTCTCCTTTTTTGGTATTTTCACGCAAATTCTTCTGCTAATTGGGGTTTAGTCCAATTCTGTATCCTTCCCTTCAAGGCTCAGGGGTCCACGTTTATCTTCTGTGTCTGTGTTAATTGGTTTCCCTTTTCTTTGTTGAAGAGGGTCTGTGCAGTCTTTCTGCCTAGTCCGCCATCTTCCTGGAACTCCTCCATTGTTTTATTTATGTGAAGGTTGATATTGATTGTTTTTCTAATGTTGAACCATCCTTGCACACCTGGTATGAATCCCAGTTGGTCATGATGTATTATTTTTTTTGATATACTGTTGGAATCTATTGGCTAGAATTTTGTTGAAGATTTTTATGTCTGTTATTCATGAGGGATATTAGCTTGTAGTTTTCCTTTTGAGTGATATCTTTGCCTGGTTTTGGCATCAAGGTTATGCTTGCTTCATAGAATGAATTTGGGAGGACTGCATCATTTTCTGTATTCTGGAATAGTTTGAGTAGGATTGGTGTCAGTTCTTCTCTGAACCTTTGGTAGAATTCTCCTGTGAAAGTGTCTGGGCCAAGACTTATTTTTTGGTAATTTTTTTATGACCTTTTTAATTTCATCTTTTGTTATGACTCTGTTTAAATTTTCTACATCAGTCTGTGTTAGTTTAGGTAAGTAGTATGTTTCTAGAAATCTGTCCATTTCTTCTAGATTTTCAAATTTGTTGGAGTGCAGTTCTTCATAGTATCCTGATATGATCCTTTTTATTTCTGTTGTGACATCACCCATTTTGTTTTTTATTTATGTTATTTGTATTCTCTCCTTCCTTCCCTTTGTTAAGTTTGGCAGTGGTTTGTCGATTTTATTAATCTTTTCAAAGAATCAACTCCCCCCCCCAGTAAACATTTGTATTTATTGACATAGCTGAAAATGTAGCTCAAATCAGCAGGATACGGTTTGCTGAAGTTTCACAGATTGCCACAGAAGGGTACGAGAACCAGCCCCACTGCCCAGAGGCTGCTCTGGGCCCTCACAGTTCCTACTCCCACCTCCTGGCAAGGCCTGCCCATAGCCTGACTTCTAATGCTAGGGACTCGTTTTGCTTAGTTTTAAAATTTGTGTCAACAGTCATTCAGTACATATAGTCTCTTTGGATCTGCGGTCTTTCACTTCATGCTACATTTGAGCACCACCTCGAAAAGGAAGTTTAAAAAACTTCAAATAACCCATCAAAATGATTTTTAAAATTCAGGATTACAATGGAAAATTGTTCTTTCTCCCACTGCTTTCTGTAATTTAACTTTTTGTGTGTGTGTGTGTGTGTGATTTTTTTTTTTTTTTCTTTTTGCATCTTTGGAGAGAGGTTGTAGACATAAACAGGCCCCTGCACACAGAAAAAAAATCTTCTCACTTTCAAAGAACCAACTTTTTGTTGATTTTTTCAGTTGTCTTTTCTGTTTCATTTATTTCTGGTCCAATCTTTATTACTGCTTTTCTTCTGGTGACCATAGGCTTTTTTTCTTTTTACCTTGCTCTTTTTCTAATTGTTGAAGAAGTTGGGTTAAGCTTTTGATTTTGGCTCTTTCTTCTTTTTGGATGTGTGCATTTATTGCTATAAATTGGCCTCTGATCACTGCTTTTGCTGTGTCCCAAAGATTTTGGTATGTTGTGTTTTCATTCTCGTTTGAGTCAAGGAGTTTTTTCAGTTCATTTTTTATTTCTTCTATTACCTAGTCTTTTTCAAGGAGGGTGTTGCTCAGTTTCCATGGGTTTGCCCCTTTTCTGTTGATGATCTTGTTGATTTCCCATTGATAGCATGTGACTTGGTGCAGCCGTCGCTGCTGCTGTCTCTCACCACTCGTGCCATCCCTGGCTCACTCTGTCTGTCTCCTGGGTCTAGGAGGTTCTCAGTGCCTGGATCCTAGGTCCACAGAATGCACTCTGCTCCCATCTCTTCTTTTTGGCGGTTTGAGGCCCCCTTTCTGCCTTCCTGATGACTCATTTTAAGCCTTGCAGGATGGCGGAACTGACCAATCCCCTTATTAGGGTTGTCTACACCTTATTTACATTATTAGCAAGCTATGCAACTTCTGTCTTTTCTCTGTTTGTGATGTTGCTTATTGGTCCAGTTGTGAGGATTTTTGTTTTCTTTTTGTGGAGGTGTCATCCATCCTGCAGGCAGTCTTTGATCTTCATCAGTAAGTGCTTCAAGTCATCTTCACCTTCAGGAAGCAAGGCTGTGTCATCTTCATGTTACAGGTCATTAATGAGTCTTCCTCCAATCCTGATGCCACATTTTTCTTCATCTAGTCTGCTTCTGGAATTATTTGCTCAGCATATACATTGAATGAGTATGGTGAAAGGATACAACCCCGACATAAACCTTTCCTGATTTAAACCAGCACTATCCCCTTGTTCCCTGTCACCCAGTAGTGTGCAGAATGGGACAGAGAATCTGCGGCACCAGAGACAGTGAGCACTGAGCTAGTAGGTGGCCAACATGGGCATAGTGTCCTTCTTGGTGGGTGTCAAATTTTCTCTTATCCATGAAGCCACTGGTCTGTGAAGAGCTCCAGTTCTGAAGAGAGAAGCTTCTGGAAGCAGGTCAGGTCAGTCACTTGAGGCAGCAGGGAAGCTGTGTCCCCACAGCCAGCCCCACGTCGGAGCTGAGGGTGTCAGCTTTCCTGAGAAGTGCTGCTCCTGAGGACCTGGCCCTGGAGGGAGGGCAGCGCTGGGCCTGCAGGTGTCCGTGGTCCTGGCCGGACAAGTGGCTCAGCTTCAGGCAATGACAACTGTGCCCTAAAGTCTGTCCACTGGGTCGGAGGACTGGGAAGGAGAGCGTTCTGGAGCTGAAGAGGCGCTCCTGCTGGGCGCGCCTGGGGAGGATGAAGGAAGACGGGGCTTCCCTGTCAGGCAGAGAGGCAGCACTGGTCTCACGTGCACACAGTGTCTGTTGGCCACCTGATCGCGCAGTTACTGTACCACTTGGCCAAAGGACACTGGGAGGTTGAGGGCCCAGGGGACTAATCCCAGGAGGCCACACACTGACAGAAGACACGTTCAATAGCAGGGCGGGAGGAGCAGCCTCTCACGTCTGCACCTTTCACCCAGTCCTACCATGGACTCTGGGAGGGTGGCAGGTTAGACCCATCTGACAGACGGAGTCACCGAGGTTCAGAGGTTACATGAGCAGGCCGCCTGGCAAGGGAGAAGCAGGCAGGACGTGAACTCGGGTGTATGTGACGCAGATCCTAACACTGAACTCCGTTTCCAAGACACAGGACATCTCCTCCAACCGTGACGTGACCCACATTCCTTTCACAGTGTCTTCCTGTGTTTGCCTGCCCTGCCCAGAAAGTCGGAGTCTTTTCTCCCTCCTCTCTCTTTTTAATGAGGCTTATTATGTTAACAGTTCTCCATGGACAAAAGCAGTATAATTCTACTTTTGGAAATCTTAAAAATGAAAAGCAAAAATATCCCCTGTACTATGTCACCTGTAAAATCCAGCCATTCCTGTCGCTTCCATGTGGTTGACGTGTGCGTGTGGCTTTCTGTCTCACCCAACTCACATCTCCAGGTATCTGCACATGTCATCATATACCGGGCTGTCAGTCACAGCGCGAGAGACGCCTGTGCACCTGAGGCTTTTATTTCTGTACATTTTTTTCTCCCATAGGGGAGACTCCTAGAAGTAGGAAAATGCTCATTGGCTTCTCCAGAAGGCCATGATGGTTTTTGGTCCCTAGCAATATGTTGGGTGCCCAGCACAGTGCAATCTTGCCAGCTTTGGCTAGGCTCCTTTTGTATCAGCTTTTTTGGGGTGTGACTTCTGTACAACACACCACGTCCAGCTGAAGAACATGGTTATGATTTGGTGAGTCCTGATGGCTGCATGCATCCGTGAGACGCCCCCCACAGGCACGGTACAGAGCCTGGCCGGCCCACGGCCCACGGCCCCCCTGCCTGTTGCATGCTAGTTTTGCCCTTTCTGAAAGTTCATGGGCGTGGAATCGGACAGCACCGTCTGGTGGCACCGGACTTCTCTTGCTCAGGATCATCGTCTGAGGTCTCTGCAGGCTGCAGGGTGGTCACTGCTTTCTTCTTGTCGCTGACTCACAGACCACCGCGTGGCTAAGCCGCATCTCCTTTGTCCTTTCTTCTGTTGATGGATGTTGAGGTTAAGAGTCAAGTTTCTGTGAACCTTCCTGCGCCAGTTCTTGGATAGATATACGCTGTCTTCTCTCCTGAACCTAGGCCTAGGTGTGGCTGACTTATTTTAACTCTGAGAATCTGACCGTTTTCGCAAGTGCTGTTTTTAAAATAGTACGTGGGGTCGTCATGAGTTGGAACTGACTTGATGACAGTAGGTTTTTTGTTTGTTTATTTTTAACTTTTATGTATTTATGTTGTTGAGAACACATGCAGCAGAACACACACCAATCAACAGTTTCCCGCGGACGGCTCAGTGACTGTGATGGCTTTCTCCGAGCTGGGCCCCCACCCTCACCCACCTTTTCCGAGTTGTTCCTCCCCATTAGCATACACTCACTGCTCCCTGAGCTTCCCATCTGATTTTTTTAGTTGCTGTTGTCAGTTTGATCCCATAGACATAGATCTTAAAAGAGCATAAGGCTCAAGGTGGACCTGTTATACTAGTTAAAAAACTATTTGCTTTTAAGAAGGCTTCAGGGAATATTTTTGGTTTCAGGTTTAAAGACTATTTTAGGGCAATAGTTTGGGAATTTATCCAGCCTCTATGACACTAGGAAATCTGGAATCCATGAGACTTTGAAACCCTGTTCTGCATTTCCCCCCTTTTGATCAGGATTCTTCTATAGAATCTTTGATCAAAATGTTCAGTGATGGTAGCTGGGCACCATTCAGTTCTAGTCTCAAGGCAGAGGAAGCAGTTGTTCATGGAAGCAGTTAGCCTCATATTCCATATCCTCCTCCTCCTCCTGACTCTCCTTCTTCTGTGGCTTCAGGTGAATAGAGACCAGTTACTGTGCCCTGGATGGCCACTTGCAAGCTTTTAAGACCTCAGAAGTTTTGGGTTTCTTTTTTAAATAACAAATATGCTAATTTGTTCTTTTAGTTTGAGCTTTTGATGACTTGTGAGGTTGATAAGGAGCCCTGATGGCACAATGGTTAAGGATTCGACTGCGAATTGAAAGGTTGGCAGTTGGAAGCCAGCAGCAGCTCCATAGGATTAAAGGCCTGCTGATAGCTCAGAACCCCTTTGGGGCCGTTCTGTAGGGTCTCTGTGAGTCGGAACTGACTCAGCACAGGAGCGTTCCCAGATTTTTGTTAACCTCCCTCCTGGCATGCTGCCTGCTTTGGCACTGTACCCATTTATCTGCTGGGCCGGGAGCACTTTTTTATAACTTGCTACGATGCCATTATACATTATGGGCTTTATACATTGTGAGCATTGCCGTTGTGTTACGAGGCCAGTTCTTAACCTTTCCTTTGTGGTCTCTCTTCTTGCTTACAAATTCTGAGCGTCCTCAGGGACAGAGGGGTCCCACCCTCTGTATTCCATCACTGTTTCAGCAGACATGGCGGTTCTGGTAGCTCTTTCTGTCCCGAGTGCCTCTTGCCCTCCTCACGGCCTGGACTCCGAGTGGGGGTAGGTGTACATGTTCCCGCCCAGTCTCTGTTTCTTCCTGCTGGTTTGTCAGACTGGCACTGCAGTGACAATGTCGATGCGGCTTCTACACAGGCGCTGAGAGCTTTCAGTGAGTCTCTGAGCCCTGCGCTCCCTTTAGCACTCAGGCAAGCTCTGGGGAAGAAGGTGTCGCCGACCTCCATGGCCATGTCTCCTAACTCACTCTGCTGCCACAGAGTAGAGAAAGATGCTCAGGGACTTGGCTGGACCTAATGACCAGGGCTGTGGAGACAGCCTCCTCTCCTCTCCCACTTGGGCCTGCCCAGAGCACGTGGTGGGACCACCTGGCCCCTTTCAGCCCGGCGGCGGTGACAGGGGTAACTCCCACTGTGGAGTCACTTCTCTGAGCCCAGGAAGAGTCAAGCAGGTGCCTTATCAGTTCTCTGGAGTCCGCCCTCACTTTTGGGCACTTGGGGCTTCTTGGAAGATGTCTTTTTGGTGAGGAGCTCTGGTTGGAAGGAGGTGGCAGACCCATGCTCAGTGCTCGGGGTGACAGCCACAGGCTTCAGGGGAACCTTCCTACTGGGGTACCTCGTGGCCAGTTGTCCGCCTTGCTGAGCGTGTTTGCTGTTGCATTGGGAAGATCACTCGTGGGCCCCGTACTTACTGGGTGCCTACTGAGTGCCTGGCACTGCCCTGGATGGAGTGCAATCAAGATAACATCCCTACCGTGACACTTTCATACAGGGCTGTTGTTGTTATGTGCCGTGGAGTCAGACCCGACTCAGCGACCCCTCCTTGGGTTTCCGAGGTGGTATCACTACAGAAGTAGATTGCCCAACCTTCCTTCCGAGGAGTGGCTGGTGGGTTTGAACCGCCAGCCTTCTGGTTAGCAGTCAAGTGCCTTGGGCACTACGCCCCCAGAGCTCCTACAGGGCAGGATGGTCCATAAATGAGTGGGAAACTTCCAGGTCGTGAGCAAGGTTATGATGATGTGCTGGGAGGTTGGACCCTGGGGCTCTTCGAAGAGGGGACGTTTAAGCTGAAAGCTGTGTGACAAGGAGCTACTTTAGGGAAGAGAACCAGAGCAAGAGCAGGTGCCTGAAGGTTCCGGGTGGCAGTGAGGCCTGGCAGGAGCCAGTGTGGCTGGAGAGGGGCAGGTGGGGGGAGCGCTTGGTGAGAACCTTGGATTTTATGAGGAATCAGTGGGGGCAGGAAAAGGTCAGGTTCCTGTGTGAGTAAAACGCCCTCTGGCTGCTGCATGGAGGCTGGGTGGTGAGGGCGGAGCCAGCGACTGCTGCATCCCCGAGAGAGGAAGCTGGCCCAGATGGGGGGCAGCGGCCATGAGAGTGGGGAGCTGGACTCCCAACGACCACATGGCTCTGAGTTTTGATTGGCAGGGCCAGCATTGGCCCAACACACCGATCACGTGCTCTGTCTCTCTGTCACTGTCCCCTGTGTGATGCTGCATGGTCATGGGCCTCTAGGGTGTGCTGTCATACCCACGGGAGACCCAGACAGGAGACACAGGTGCTGGCCTGGGAGCCCCTGTGTGCTCTGCCTCCCTGCTAAGAGCCAGTGGTAGCAGGCAGTCTGGGTTCAGGGACTGACTCCTGCGGCCTAGAGACCTTCCTCATTCCCCAGGGTAGGTGATAGGGAAGCGTTCTCACCCTTGTAAAGCAGGGGTGGGGCTGTGCCGGCCAGGAACGGTGGAAGCAGACTGGCCGCAGTCCCTGCCGCCCACACATCACTCCCGAGACTTCATCTCCCACCAGCCCGCCCTGCGAGCCCCTGCCTTTACTGCAATTGGTCCTTCTTAGCTGGTGCCTTCGTTCACAGGTTGCCAGGGAACGGGCTGCCCACGGAGCTTTCTCAGGAGCCTGAGTGGGGAGGCTGACAGGTCCAAGCGCTGTGTCAGTCTCTCGCTTCAGAAATGTGGCCTTTTCATGCTGGAGAGTCACTTTCTGCTTCTGTGAAATGGGGCAGTAATGACAGAGCGACCGAGCGCTCAGTGAGATGGGCCACACAGAGCTCTCTGCTCAGCGCTCCGCATGGAGGGTGGACGGTGCGGGCGCAGCCAGAGGCTGGTGCGTCCCTGAGATGATGGTGGCCCAGTGGAGGGGGTGGCCGTGAGACTGGGGAGCTGGACTTCCCAGTGACCACATAGCTCTGAGTTTGGAGTTTGTCAACAAGTGACAAACCCAAAAAGCCAAACTCTTTGCAGTCCCATGGATTCTGACTCCTAACAACTCTGTAGGACAAAGTGGAACTGCCCCACAGGGATTCCAAGGCTGTCAATCTTTACGGAAGCTGACTGCCTCATCTTTCTACCCAGGAGCCGTTTTTGGGTTTGAACCACCAACCTTTGGTCAGCAGCCAAATGCTTTTGACTACTTTGCCACCAGAGCTCCTTAAATTAAAGAAAGGCTAGGGTTTTCTGCAGATTCAGTAGCCAACACTTGGGGGAGTGGACCTGGGTGGGTGTGCCCTGGGCTCGCTGAAGGGTCATTGGGTGTGTGCAGCCCTCCCCATCTCTGAGTGCCCGAAGTAGGGGCCCCAGCACCGACAAGCTCGGACCTGGCCACCGAGGCAACATTTTCTGGGAAAGGGCACGGAAGAGGCGGGGAGAGAAGCCAGTGGCCTGCGGCAGCTCTGTGGCATCCCTTGAATTCTGTTGGCTCTCTCTGGAAGGGGAGGGACGGCTCCTTTGTGGGCCCTGCTCCCGGTGACTGGGGGTGAGGGTCGGGGGCTGGGGACCAGAAGGCAGAGCTGGCGTGGAAACCCCATCTTTCCACCAAAGCTGCTGACTGGGGGTGAGGGTGGGGGCTGGGGACCAGAAGGCAGAGCTGGCATGGAAACCCCATCTTTCCACCAGAGCCTGCAGGCTCTTCTCCTAAGGAAATGCCCTGAAGACGCCCAGGTGGGGGGCCTTCCCGCTGGGGTGTGGAGTCTCCCAGGTGGGGCTGTTCCTTTAAGCCGGAGTCTCCTCTGGGAATTGCCGCAGCCTGGGGGCGGGGAGGGATGCCGAGGCGAGGATCTCCCGCCCAGCCCACCTGCCGTGACGGTGACGCACTCCCCGCGCCAGCTTCTTCCCGCTGAAGCTGCTGATTCACCCGCAGGCTGGCGGCAGCTCTGCGGCCACAGCGGCACAGCGGGGCTCCCGGGGCGGGGGAGGTGGGCCCCCTGGGAGGTGGCCTCCCCCGGGAGGTGGGCTCTCTGGATGGCCCATGGTGCGCTGATCACTGAGCCGGAGGGGCAGGTCCAGAGCTGGGAGCGGCCGGGTCGGGAGCCTGGCGGGTCCTTCCTCACTGCCCTCTGGCTGCTCTGCAGGGTGCTTCAAGGATGACCGCATCGTCTTCTGGACCTGGATGTTCTCCACCTACTTCATGGAGAAGTGGGCCCCGCAGCAAGATGACTTGCTCTTCTATGTGCGCCGGAAGCGGGCGTTCGCGGGCAGCGAGAGCGACGGGGGCAAGGTGAGTGGCCCCTCAGGCTGCGCACGCGGGCAAGGTGGGCTCCATCGCGCTCCTGGAGGGCAGAAGAGATGGCTGCACATGCTGCATCCCTGGGGCCGTGTGCGGGCAGCCACGCCTGCTCCATAGTGAGCATGCACTGGGCATGCTGTGTGTTGTTAATCTTCACTGGGACCTGGAAGGTGCCAGCATGGACCGCTCGTGTAGCTTTGAGGAAACAGCCTCAGAGATGGTCAGACGGCATCTCCTAAGTAGTGGATGGCAGAGCCTGACTCAGAGCTGTGTCCACCCCCGGCCATGGGAGGGGGAGCTAGCTCGCCAAGGATGACCGTGATGATGAGGATGGCATAAACACTTACCGCCTATTACACCCTTGCCGTGCGCCACTCAGTGCTGGGCCCTTGACTTCTTGGTCTCCTCTGACCTCCAGCTCCCCGACAGGGTGTTGTGTCCCCTTTACACAGGTGAGGCGGCCAGGGCTCAGCGAGGTGATGAGGCTTACCAGAGGGCCCTCAAGCAGTCTGGTCAGGTGTGCGGGAGCTCATCAGACAAGCTGCGGGCACCCTTCTCTGTTTCAGAAGCTCTAGCAGTTTGTAAGATGTTTAAACAAACCGTGGGCCAGACATGGACACACATTCTTTTCCTTTAGAAGCCACAGGGGGCGGGGTGGGGGGTGTGGAGCAGGCCTGGATCGTGCTGTCCACCCAGCCCCTCCAAGTCCAGGGTCCTGGAGCTGTGACTGGTTCATTAGCTGTGGCGTGCACAGTGGCTGCCTGGAGCCTTCCCCTGCCGTGTGCCTGTTTGAGTCCAGACACAGGCAGGATACCCCAAACCAAACCTGACACTCTCTAGTCCACTCTGACTCAGGGCACTCCTAGAGGACAGAATGCAAGTGCCCCACAGGGTTTCCAAGGCTGTCAGTCTTCACAGAAGCAAAGGCCAAACCACACCCACTGCCGTGGAGTCCATTCTGACCCACAGCGCCCCTAGAGGACAGAGGAGAACTGCCCTGTGGGGTCATCTTTACGGAAGGCAACTGCCTCATCTTTCTCCTGCAGAGGTGCTGGTGTGCTCAGCCCTTTGGTTAGCAGCCGAGCACTTAACAACTGCACCACCAAGCCTCCTTACGTGCAGAAGAGGGGTTCTGAAAGTGGGCAAGTCTGGTGCCTGCTGCAAAGGAGGCACTGTGGCTCTCTGCCCGGCTGGCCTCCGTTGGCATCCGTCTGTCTGGTGTGGCTGGGCTGTGTGACACACAAGAAGACCCAGGGGGTGGGTTATGTGATGAAACTCACGAAGACCCAGGGGGTGGCCTGCTGCTCCCCCGGGGCTCTGCTGGCATCCCCAGTGGCTGCTGAGACCCTGGGGGCCTGTGGCCTTCTTGGGACAGTGGACACTGGCCACAGAGGTGGACCCCCTGGAGCCAGCCCAGTGTGGGGAGTGCCCCGGAAGGAGTGGGCCATGGCCAGCAGGCTTGTGGGTGAGGCGAGTATCAGGATAGAGCAGCACTCTCCCTGCCAATCAAAGCTCAGATTAGGAAGCGCTCTCCCCGGCAGAGGGCCCTCCTGCTTGTCTGAGCCTAGAAAGGCGTGCAGCACAGGAAGACGAGTGCGCGGCGGGGAGATCGTGGCCGGCCTTGAAGGTCCTCCCCAGAAGTCTGGGTTTCAGCCCCCAGGTCCCAGGAAGTCTGCACCAACGGGCAGGACAGGGCCGGGGCACTTTGGCAGTGGGTGGAGGAGGGCTTGGAGACGTGGCTCAGCGCAGGGAGGATGAGGGCATGGGGATGGAGAGGCAGGCCGGGCAGATGCAAGGACACTGAGGAAGTGCAGTGAACCAGCAGCACTTCCGTGACAGGATGTGCACCCTAGGAGGCTGGACTCTTGTCTGAGGTGCCTGGGGGAGTGTGGCTCGTTTACTGGGCGGGGTGCAGCGGCGAGGGGAGTGCAGCCCTGCCCAGGCTAAGTTGGCAGTGCTGGAGGACACCCACAGTGATGTCTGGTGGCCAGTGGGTGTCTGTGTGAAACTTGCTCAGAGAGGCCAGGGGTGAAGAGCCTGGGACCGCCGGCACTGCGATGTCTGAGGAGCCAGGACGGAGCCTTGAGCGAGGAGACCATAAGCCAGGGAGGAGAGGGCTGGGAGAAGGGGGTGTGGTGGTGGGGCCCCCCTGAGGGCCTGAGGACGAAGTCTGGCTGGAGGAGAGGGGAGAGGGCCCACTGGGCTTGGTGACAGGAGCTGTGGAGGCCTTGACGGAGGCAGGGTGGTGGGTAGGGTGCTGTCTACAAGGGAAGCAGCAGCTCTGGTCCGTGGGATTGGGTGGCAGGTACTGGTGGAGAGATGCCTGAGCCAAGGGCCCTCCCAAGCCTGGCCCACGCTCTGCAGCCCCTGGTCATTGTAGCCCTCTAGGTCTAGTGGGGAGACCAGCTTTCTAGTGAACATGAAATGAGTTGGTGTGGACTTCGCCAGGTCAGTGCCTCTGGGTCCCAGCCTCTGCCTCTGTAAAAGGGGTTCGGTCAGTACACTGCCCTAGGTTAGAGCCCTCCCCGTGTGGACCACAGGGAGGCTAGGACGTTTGGGGTGATGTGACCATGCGAGGCCCTTAGCAGTCAGGTGGAAGTGCCCCGGGAGCCTCACTGTGCCGATGATGACCCCACTTGGGCGGGTTTTCAAACCGCAGGACTCAGGGCTCACAGACAGGAAGTGGAAACTCAGAGAGGGTGGGCAGCTGGAGGGGCGGGGCTTTCAGTTGCAGCCCCGCCCACCCACGTGGCCTATTCGCACGTTCAGATACATTTCTGCCAAATCTTGGTCTTTTCCACGAGGAAAAGCCCGTTGATCCCAGTGGCCTTGAGGCCCCGCACCCCCGGGGCGCATAGCCAGTGACTAGTCAAGCCAGGAAGGACCGGGGACAGCAGGGACTGAGGGCCTCTTCCCCCCCACCCCCACCCCCCGCCCCAGGGGTGGTGCGGGCGCACATGACAGCGCCGGCTCGGGGCTGAGGACCGGGACTCCCAGGCCGGCTGTGCGGGCAGGTGGGGCCGGGCCAGGACATGGACACGCGGACAGCTGGCCCAGGTGAGGGCAGGGGCCTGCTGGAGCCAGGCAGGCGTGCTCCGATGAGGGGGAGGTCCCCGGCCCCGCTGGGCAGGCCCGGGGCGGGGCGGGGGACCGGAGACACGAGGGGCGACTGGATGATAGTGACCGGCGTCTTCTGGGTTCTCACCTCTCCAGAGACCCAGCACCCACGAAGCTCTGTGCAGGCGCAGTGCGGCCACAGGCAGGAGGTGGGGAGCTCAGTTGTACCCTTGCCTTACTGCCCATGAACAGAGCTTCCCCAAGAGCCCCACTCTCTGCCGTTTGGGTGACTCCAACACCAGGTCCCTATTGGCCACACAAAATTCAAGAGTTTATAGTAAACAGAGGGAGAAGTCTGAAAAAGAGCTTCCCAGAAAATGGGACATTTGGGTTTTGAAGGATGAGGAGTGTGCTAGGTGACAGAAGAGAGGAGGATGAACAATCCAATAGACTTTGGCCAAGACTCAGAAAGAGGAATTCCAGGTAGGTACGGGACATCCAGAGCAGAGGTAACCAGCCTCCAGGGTGCATGGCCCATTGTGTGGGAGAACAATAGAGGAAGAATGACTGATTGTCAAAGCCTGAGACAGTTACACTAGTGAAGTCCTGGGGTTCCAAATGGGTGTGGTGGGAGGTACCATGATGCGTGGGTTCTCAGAAGGAATAAAAAGGACCTCGTTGCTGCCCCATGCGGGACCGGAGGCTGGACCCAGCCAGGTTCCAACATCCACATAGTCATCCTTCTTGCTTCCTCCCATCAGGGGTACCTCCTCCTGCCTAGGACCCATAAGCCTCTTAAGGTAATTTTGGCCCAGTGGTTGAAGGCCCAGACTATGGAGCCAGAGAGGCCTGTGTTCATGCTGCGCCTGCGCATTGCGAGACCTTTGCAGCACGTCCTTGGGGCTTCCCCTCTGGGCGGAGTTAGTACCTCGTCGCCATAGCAACCAGCCTGTGCTTCCAGAGCCTGCTGGGAGGCAGTGGGTTGGTGGAGGGGTTTGTTGGGACTCCGGGAAGGACGGGTCGGGAGAAGCAGTGTGAGTGGGCGACCAGGAAGACCCGGCCTCTCACAGGGACGGACGCCCTGCATTCCTGCCCTCGGTTCACACAGCCCAGGGACAAAAAGCTCCCCGTTCCCGGCAGCTGCTTGTCTCTGCAACTGAGGGGACCCTGCATCCGTCTGAGGGCTTGTCCTGTGTTGGTGGCCCACCCCGGGTGCCGCTCTGTCGCTCGTGATGCCCGCAGCCGCCCTGGGTGCTGATGATTCTGGCCCCGCCCCCAGCAGACTAAAGCCCAGAGTGGGACTCCGCCCAGGGTCACAGCTTGCCAGCCCAGCCGTGCTCCAGAAGCCGGGCCCCGTCCGGCTTCGTTGTGGGGGCTTTTTTTTTTCCAATTGTTATTTGGGTGAAGATTTACAGAGCAAATTCGCTTTCCATACAGCAGTTCACATACACTTTGTCTCATGACATTGACCACAGTTTACCACAATGCA
>NW_006922111.1:112224-127902 GCF_000298275.1 Orycteropus afer afer | reverse complement strand
CTGGGAATTCAGATCATACACATAAACTTATAGGACCGTTGTCTGCCAACCCTATACATGTTCTTGGGTACACTCCCCGCTTCATAGACATACCTACTAGTTCAGCCTGTCCACCCATCTCTCCACCCATCTCTCCACCTGTATACCCATGTTTGCTTTCACTGACAACACAGTACTACTGTATGTGCAAAATGGTTCATCTTTGTTGTCTGTACCTCCCATGTACCTCTCTATGTCTTTCTCTTCCTCAATGCACCATATTGATCACTCACATTTGGTACATTGAGGGGCTGGCTTTTTCAAGCATAGCATGTGTACAGAAAAATGCACAAATCCACAGACAGCTTGGTGTGATGTTCCAGGGCCCAGATCACAAACTTGACCAGAGGCTGGGTGGCCACCTCCAATGACTGCCCACCCCCCAGGGTAACCCCTGCCTGGCTGGCTCCTACCTGGTGGTGGGTTTGCCTGCTCTTGTGCCGGTACAGTGGTGGTGGTGTAGACTGTGGGCTGCAGGTGCCTGGCTGCTTCCTTGTCTGGTATTTGTCATATTCCGACCTGTGGTGCAGGTGGCTATGAGCTATCTGTCCTCATTGCTGCCTAATGTTCCATTGTGCAGATGGACCAGCTGTGTACATTCTCGGGGGGGGGGTTCGGTGGCCCCCAGGTTGGGGCCTTTCTGAGAGGTAGTGAGTGCACTGCAGACCCTGCCTCCTGACGCCCACCTGGACCCCCCGTCAGCATGCCTGTGCTGACCTGCTCTCTTTCGTGCTGTGTGGTAGCATGTCTGCTTGCTCTCAGGCACGGAGGCAGTGAGTACTTGGTGAACATTTACTTTGTGCAGAGCATCAAGCTAACGTGCTCCTGGAGGTGAGTCCAGGGAGGGATGAGTGCTGGGAGGAAAGAAAACAAATAGGGCAACGCAACGGGCCACTAATGACTGGTCGGTGTGTGAGATGCAGGGAACAGCCAACAGGGCACCGTGACAGGGCAAGAGGACAGTGGTCGTCGTGTGAGGCATAGGGCGCAGGGTGACAGGGCGGGGCAGGAGGACAGTGGTCGTCGTGTGAGGCACAGGGCGCCTCAGCTCAGATCCAGGGGCACAGCGATGTTTAGAAGCCACACGGCCGTAGGAAATGGGAGTCACCCTGCCTCTCTGTGGGACATACTTTCTCACTCGGGGCCACAGTGGTCTGGCCCTTCCTCCACGGGCTCCCCTGGGGCACAGGCCTCAGGTTCTCCCCTCTCTTCGTGGGGGGCAAGGGCAGGGCTCTGGTTTCCCTGTGCCTTCTGTTAATCATTTGATAGTCAGCAAACCTGATCCTCAGCTGTTAAAATGAGTCTGGTTATGGCCCAGCAGTTAAGCGCTCAGCTGGTCACCAGAAAGTTACTGGTTCAGATCCACTCAGCAGCTCTTCAGGAGAGAGACCTGGAAGTCTACTCCCATAAGATTACAGCTCAGGAGGCCCTGGGGGCAGCCCTGCTCTGTCACATGCTGTCACGTGGGAATCGGCCTGGTGACACCTAACCATAGCAACAGAGCACCTGCCTGGCAGCGGGGGGGGGGTGTTCCATCATCAATTATGAATTAATAGATTTAGTTAATAATAAGGTTTAAATTAAATTAAAATTGCTAAGTTATCAGATGACCAGCCCAGACCATGTGCCTGCCACGAGCTGACCGATGTCACTGTGACTGTCATGGACATGTCGGTATTCTCTCTTGCTCATCAGGACAGCTCTGGGCACTGGAATGTTTAGCCCCTGCACACACGGGGACACCGAGGTGCAGAGAGGAGAACGGCCCAACCCTGGGCCACACAGCTGGAAAACGAGGCATGGGACTGGGCTCTGGGTCTGCCAATGCCAGCAGGGCCCTGGCCCAGGCCTCTGGTCGGGGAGGAGCAGGGCCCTCACCTGTGCTCTGTCCCCGCAGCCGGCTGAGGCCGAGCCGGAGGTGGACGTAGAGGTGTACCGGCGGGACTCCAAGAAGCTGCCGGGCCTCGGAGACCCTGACATAGACTGGGAGGAGAGCGTCTGCCTAAACCTCATCCTGCAGAAGGTACTGCGGCCAGGGTGGCGGACGGGGGGTGGAGAGGTCTGCAGCCCCCCTCCACCTCACTGCCCTGCCCCTCTTCCAGCTGGACTACATGGTCACCTGTGCTGTGTGCACACGCTCTGACGGGGGTGACATTCACATCCACAGGAAGAAATCCCAGGTGAGCCGCTGAGCCCAGCTCTCCGCTGCTCGCTCCCCAGGAAAGGCCCCTGGCTGCCCCCTGTGCATTTAGGGAACATGCCCTCCTTCCCATCCTTCCCAGCTTCCGAAATCCATTCAGTGTTCCTGGCCATCCCACCAGCTCCCCGGTGTGGTTCTCCCTGGTCGTAGATGGCTTTGGGCAGTGTGACATGGTGACCGTGCCTGGCAGGACGTGTCCATTTAGCTGCGTGATGGGGACCTGTGTAGAGGGTGGCCTCCCTCAGTCCTTAACCTCTCCTGTCTCTCAGCAAGTGTTTGCATCACCCAGCAAGCACCCCATGGACAGCAAGGGGGAGGAGTCCAAGATCAGCTACCCCAACATCTTCTTCATGATTGACAGCTTCGAGGAGGTGAGCTGCTCTCGTGAGCTGGGTCTCCTGTCAGCTCCCGTGGTTGGGAGACCCGTGGAGGAGCTTCTGTCCCTCAGGCCTCTCAGCCTTCAAAGGGCATCAGGGCGGCGGGGCTGGGGGAGGATCTGGCGTCACACACGCGCGGCTCTCACTGTTGCATGTCGCGTGTGGCCAGGGCTGCTCTCCTGGCTCTGAGCCCGTTTCTCCGTCTGTAGAATGAGTGCAGCGCTCGTCTGCCTGACCTGGCCAGCGGGTTGAAGATCAGACAGAGTAATGAACAGGGACGCGTTGTAAACCCTTTAACAAGTGCTGTGCAGGCAGGCAGGTCGTTACTCCTGTTTATCAAGCTGTGGACGCACACCTGTGCCAGCTTGGAACCATAGCACGCCGGAGCGGGAGGACTTCAGAAGTTGTTTGAGTCAGGGTTGGGAAAACCGGGACCCAGGGCAGGAAGTGACTTGCCTGGGACACGGGGTGGGAGGCATTGGTAGGGGGCCTGGACAGCACCCCGTCTGTCCAGCGGTCATCGTCCAGGCCCTGATAGACTCCGCTCAGCCCTGTGGAAGCGGTTAGGGCCCCTGGGCCTAGAAAGGCTCAGCAGAGAGGGCGTGTGTGTTTGCAGGGTCTCTTCTGACCTGATGGGGTCTTGATTGGTGGGAGGTGTCTTGAGGCATCTCAGGGTCAGGGTTGTAAGCACCTTCGCCAGGCCTCTAGAGCTTTGCTGGCAGAGCTGAGACTTGAGGCTGAATCTGTACCCCAACCCCTGGGAGCGGGGACCTGGGAAAGCACAGGGCAGGCTGGTACCGGCTGTCACGTGGGTCCAAATGTCTCCTGGGCAGCTGCACCCTGTCAGTGCTGCGAGCCAGTGGGCAGACCCCGGGGTTGGGGTTGAGGCTGCAGTCAGTGTCAGGGAAAGCCCAGACAACGGACCAGGTGTGGATGAGCTAGCTAGCGCAGAGCACAAGGGTGGGCCGGGACGTTTCTGCAGAAGGGCCACAGGATGTGTGGTACCCAAACTCCGTGTTCTGAGCCAGCCTCCCCCGGGCCAGCCCCACCCCCAGCTCCCTCAGTCTCCATGGAGTGAGGGGGCAGCTGGGTGACCTCGGACAAGCTCTCCATGTCTCTGGCTCAATGTTCCCACCTGCAAAATGGGGTTTATCCCAGTAGGCCTCCCGCCAGCCCCAGGAGACAGAGAGATGTGGTAGGCTGGGTGGGGTGGGCTGTGGTTGGGGGGCTGACTGCTTTCTGTGCCCCACTGCAGGTGTTCAGCGATATGACGGTAGGAGAAGGAGAAATGGTCTGTGTGGAGCTGGTGGCTAGTGACAAAACCAACACGTTCCAAGGGGTCATCTTTCAGGGCTCCATCCGCTACGAGGCGCTCAAGAAGGTGTATGACAACCGAGTGAGTGCGGGGCTAGGCCCTTGGCTGCCATGGAGTCAGGCAGGGTGCCTTCCATGATGTTGATTGTTCCTGTCACTGTGAAACTCCAACCGTGGTTCACACTCTGACACCCCAGCTCAGCGCCTGCTGACCAGGCTCAGCGCCTGCAGCCCCCCAACCTAAGATCTGACACCCCAGCTCGGCGCCCTCTGGCCCCTCTGAGGTGATCTGTGGCCTGCTCTGTGTTGCATCTCTCATAAGATGCTGCAGCTTGCTCCCGCCACCCCCTCCCCTAGGAGCTGGGGGGCCCATCCTTAGTTTGTGGCTCCCTGGAAAGTGACAGCTGGTGGTGCGTGACTCCTCCACCCCCGAGTCACCCACTTTCTGGTGACAGGCTCTGGGTTTGGATAGCACTCATGAAATTGGTCCTTGACAGCTCAGCTCGGGGTTAGAGAGGGACCCCGGCAGTCATGGAACCAGGCGGGTTGTGGCTCCCTTTCTCTCCTGCTCCTGGGCTTGGCTGCAGCTCCGGTGCCCGGGGGGTGAGCAAGGCGTCACTAGGCATCAGAGGTCATCCCAGCTGCCCCTTCTGCTGGCCCAGGCCCTCCGTCTTAGGGCTCAGTCTGGGGGGCGGGGAGCGAGGGTCCTACCGCCTTGCCGGCTGTGCCGACCTCCACTGCCCGCCCCCCACAGGTGAGCGTGGCTGCTCGGATGGCCCAGAAGATGTCTTTTGGCTTCTACAAGTACAGCAACATGGAGTTTGTGCGAATGAAGGGGCCCCAGGGCAAGGGCCACGCGGAGATGGCGGTCAGCCGCGTGTCCACCGGGGACACGTCCCCCTGCGGCACCGAGGAGGACTCCAGCCCAGCCTCCCCCATGCATGAGCGGGTAAGGGCTGCGTGGCTGCGAGGGTTGGGCCCTCGGGTTCTGTGCCCACCACCTCACTGGTCCCCGGAGTCCCGGGACAGGTAGGGGTCCTCATTGCCATCTACCGTGAGGAGGCCAGGGTTCAGAGAGGTGTGAGGCTTGCCCAGGTCACCCGGAAGGTTCTGTCGGGGCTGAGCTCTGTGCATCCCTGAGCTGCCGTCACAGCTGGGCCAGGTCCCCAGAAGGGAGTGGACAGAGACCAGCTGGGTCCAGTGCCTGCCCTCCCTCAAGGCACATTGGGGTGATGGTGAGAGGACATGGGGCTCTGGCCCTTCCGCTGGTTGCCTCTGTGAACTGCTGTGAGGCTAACCTAGCCACTGGGCAGGTAGGTGTGAGAACCCCTGCCTTAGAGACCAGGCGGCCAAGCCAGCACTGCAGGGACAAACAGCTCTCACGATCCGGGGCCTGCTCCTCCCGGCCACCATCCTCCCTCCGGGTGGGAAGCCAGGGTCAGGGTAGCTTTCTCTCTGTAGCACCCAGGGTGCAGGCCTGAGGACGTCTCCAGCCCCTTGGCTGAGTTGCCCCTCCTGGGTCACCCAGAGATCTGGGAGGGGGGTGAGGAGCTATGCACGTAGGCAGGGGCCCGGAGCTGTGGGAGGGACAGGGAGCCAGTGCCGAGGGCAGGGGCCTGGAGGCCCCCCCCCAGCCCTTCCCCAGAGCGGGCTCTGCTGCTCACAGCACCTGGGACAGGCCCCTCTTCCTCTGGAGCCCCAGTGTCACGTGGGAGGGAGCCGACGCCCCCACTTCTGCGTCTGCCCCACTCCCCGTGCAGCTGCTGCCGTAGCCACCGTGTGCTGTTGACCTGCTCGGGAAGGCGACTCCCGGCAGCGTCCATGGGGTGTCCGGGGCTGGGGGCGGGGAGCAGGCCTGGCCTCTCGCTCTGTAGGGGGCTCAGCCAGGTCTCCAGGTGGGCACGCGGTGGCACCCATTTTTCCCTCAGCTCTTGGTGTTTTCTTCATTGAGTGTGTTTTACAAGCTCTGGTTTAGAAGATAAGTGAGAATCCAGGCGGGGCCTCTCGTCTTTGGGGCCCAGGTTGCTTATATGTTGGGGTTCGTTTCTGAGTGGGCAGCCCTAAGTAGCTGCTGCTGGGCCTGTGAAACAGATGGTTGAGTCATTCTGACAGAACGGGTGTGCGTGCACATGAGAGCGTGTGTGTGCGTGTGCATGTGTACACGAGAGTGTGTGTGCGTGAGCATATGTGTGCAGTGTGCACATGTGCATGTGTGTGTGTGTGTGTGCGCACCCTGACAAAGATGTAGCCTGGCCTCTGGGGCCGGGACACCTCGGTTCCGACTCCAGCTGCTGCCACGTGTTTGCTGAGCCCTTGGTTTTCCCATCTGTTGAGTGGGAGTGATGGGTCCTGCCGCCCAGGGTGCCTCGGGAGGGGAGTGTGTGGGGAAGCTCCTGGCCCTGGTGGCGGGGAGCCCTGGGAGCAAGGTGGGCAGCAGGCAGCGGGGAGCCTGAGCGACAGGACTGCGGGGACCCGCCCTCTGTGCTCACTGCTGTGTGTCCTCCTTTTCCACAGTGACTCTGTGTACGGGGGTGTTCGGTGTCTGTTTTCTTACCCTTTAAAATCTTCCCCCGGCCAGTGTGGGGACCACCTGGAGTCCAGTGGCCGCCGTGACGAGGAGGCGGGCTGGCCTCCCCGAAGTCTCAGCGCATCTTGTTCTACAGATCCTTGTTTGCATGGGGAGGAGGGAGGAGAGGGGCCAAGTTCCCTCTGCCTGGAACGCCCTTCCCCCCCTTCTTCACCTGGCGAACTCCTACTCGTCCTTCAAGACCCACCTTGGGCAGCGTCTCCTCCAGAAAGCCTCCTTTGATCTCCTGGCTGTCGGTCCCTTTCACCTCTGTGCTCTCTCTGCACCTCCTGGCCCCTCCCTTTTCTCTGTCTCACCAGTCGCCTCGCTGTGTGTGGCTGTCACTCTGTGAGTCTGTGAGCCCCTTGAGGGCAGGGTCTCCTGTCATGTGCTGTTGTAGCACAGCACTGCCTGGCCCCGAGTGGGTGTGCAGGGGGTTTGGTGAACCACACAGTGTGATCAGAAGCGGGTTGCTGGGGAGGAGCTGGCGGCCTAGAATTACCTAGTAGTTCGCGTGAGAGGATGCTGTAGTCGGGGGACGGGGACACGTCAGCCAAGAGAGGCAGCGCGGGGAAGAACCACAGACCTCGGCTGCGAGCCTGCTCCATCCGCCTTGCTAGCTGACCCCAGCCCTGGTTTCCTGGTGTGTCCAGTAGGCCAGCATGAGCGCGGGTCTCGGGGGGCAGCTGGAGGTGGTCTGTGTCAGCGGCTGGTGTCCCTCACCACTGTCAGGTCTGGAAGACGAGCCTCAGCCGCCTGTGGCAGCAGGACGCCCTGCCGGCCTTGGAGCTGGCGCCACCCCCTAGAGCCCCCGTGGCCACCCAGACCCATCTGCTCACTTTGCCCGTGGCCAGCTGGGAAGGGCGAGGCCAGGGACCGCAGCCCGGGTCACCTGTCCACCGCGAGCTCCCTCCTGGCTGGGCCCTCGCAGCCCATGGGCAGCCCTGGCGGCTGTGGTGACGTGGCTTTTTGTCCTCAGGTGACCTCCTTCAGCACGCCGCCCACCCCGGAGCGGAACAGCCGGCCCACCTTCTTCTCCCCGTCCCTCAAGAGGAAGGCCCCGCGGGCCCTGATGGCCGAGATGAAGAAGTCCCACTCGGCCAACGACAGCGAGGAGTTTTTCCGAGGGGAGGACGGCAGCGGAGGTGCCTGCCCCTCTGCCAAGCGCCCCACCCTGTCTCCTCAGGTCTAGAGTAGTGGCTTGTTGTTGGTTCGTTCGTTCAGTCAGCAACAGGTCGCGCGTGAGTACCCCCGGGCGCTGGTGAGAGCAGGGAGACAGCACAGCTCCTGCCCGGGGAGCTTCCTCTCAGCGGGTCTCTGCCTTCCGCCAGGAAAGCGGGTGGGAGCCCATTCCCAAGCCGTTGCCCGCAGTTTCAGGAGTTTGCTGATGTCCTGAAGGTTTCGGCTTTCTCAGAATGAGCTGGCTGTCAATGGGCTGTTACACACAGTGGGCATGAGAGGCGCCCCGATGGGGTGAGCTGAAGGCCTCGGCTTTCTCAGGAGGAGCTGGCTGTCAGTGGGCACGAGAGGCGCCCCGAGGAGGGTGAGCTGTGCCTCGTACACTGGTGACCTGACACTCGAGCTTCTCTCCTCAGCGGCCGGAGCTCCTCTCTGGCCTTCTCTGCTCTCGGGCCTTCCTTCTTGTCTCCCTGCCTGGGTGTGGTCTCCTCGGGTGCTTGTCTGCTCTGGCAGCCCTGGCCGCGCGCCTTCTGCCTCTGGCCTCCCCACAGGAGGACACCCCGCCTGGTCCTTGGGTGTCCTCAGCATGAGCCCTGGAGGTCTCAGAGGTTCTCCTGCCTAATGGGCCCCCAGTCTGCACACACTTGCATGTGCATACACACATACAAGTGTGCTCACACGTACACATGCGCACATGTTCACACGCACACCCCCGTGCACCCAGATGCGCACAGGTGCACACCCGTGCTCACACACACACACACTGCGTGTCCCAGCAGGTCTGTGCCTCCCACTACGCTCGCTCTCGATGAGCAGCACCCATCACTGAGGGGTGCAGCGAGAACGCGGCTGTTGCACGTGGTCCTAAGGGCGGCAGGCAGCCAGCGCGGCGGTTTAGGCCCAGGAGTGACAGGGTCAGATCACAGGGTTCAGGATAGCACTTGGGCTCCCTGGGGACGACAGACGTTGGGGGGGTGAGTGGATGTGTGGAGATGAGTTGGGCGGCCCCACAAGCTCTGTGGATGTCACTGCCACATGGCCACAGGGCCATACTTGGGGCCTCCGTGGTAGGAGCGCTGTCCGTGTTTGCTGAGTGGATGAAGGAATGAACCGCCTGGTGAATCTACGAAGTTCCACCATGAGGCAGGCCCGACGGGAGCTGGGGCGGGAGGTTGGGTGGGGAGGACAGTAGTCCCTGTCCCGCCTGCTAGGCTGAGTGCAGAGGGCTCTGAGTGCGGGATGGCCCCAGGCCAGGTCAAGAGCTCCTTGCTGCTGCGCTGGCCTTCAGTGCTGCGTGTGGCCTTGGGACCACCCCTTCCTCCTTGGGGCTTGTTTCCACGTCAGTAAGGAGAGCGCAGATGCCAGCCCCTGACTCCCTCCCAGGAGTGAGCTCCGTGGACCACGAAGTGCTGCAGAGTGGCCGTGCCTGGTCCCCGTGACCAGGGAGGCCACAGGGCAGCACAGCAGGCTGTGGTCCCGTGCCGGACCCCCAAGGACTGAGCACCCCGAGGCTGACTACTGCGGGGGAGACGGGGGGCGCTGGACCCTGGGGTGTGGGGGTGAGGTTTGGAGGGGCAGGGATGGAGGAAGGGTGTCCAGGTGACGGAAGCCTCTGCTGTGGCCCACGTGTGCGCCCGCACTGCGGTGGGGCCCTTGGGAAGGAGCAACCAGGCTACACAGTGGGTGGGGCTGGGCCGGGGGAGTCAGCCCAGAGGTGGTGACCCAGCTGCCGCTCCCAGGACCCCACTGCCTGGCCCTCACCTGGCCTTCTCCCTTCCAGCTGATCTGCACAACGCCACCAATCTGCGGTCGCGGTCCCTGTCTGGCACGGGACGGTCGCTGGTGGGGTCCTGGCTGAAGCTGAACAGAACGGACGGGAACTTCCTTCTCTATGCACACTTGACCTACGTCACGTTGCCTCTGCATCGGATTTTAACAGGTAGCGCGCTGGTGTGAGGACACTCTGCCGCCTCCTTGGTGCCCAGGCCCCGAGGGCTGTCATGCGGCTCTGTCACTCCGCCCTGCTCTTCCACGCCAGGGGCCAGTTTGACTGCGTGTGGTTCCCGGGCTCCCCATCTCAGACTCCAGGTGGGGCCGTGGGGAAGCCGTGGCCCCTGAGGGTCTCCGTCGGCTCACCCCGCGGCCCCTGCTCCCTCTTGAGCAGCAGGAGACCCTCGGACGGGGACGGCCCTGTGCAGGTCGGCCTCTCAGGTCTGCGCGCGGTGCCGGCGCCTGACGGGCCTGTGGTCAAGCCCCACGTGCCCATCTGCTTAGCCTCGGCCGGCTGTGAGGTGTTCCGAGCCCGTTTGCCCATCTGTCAGATGGGGTGGTGGGAGCACCTGCCCTCCTTAGGGCTCAACGAGGAGATGCCTGGGAATTACTGAGTGTGAGCGTCAGCGGGCTCAGGGCCTCCTTCGGCGGTGGCGGCTCTGGTTCTCCCACTCAGCGGGTTGACCTGCTTTCTCCATCTCTTGCCCCCACCTGGCTAGACATCCTGGAAGTGCGGCAGAAGCCCATCCTGATGACCTAGCAGTGTGCAGAGACCGAGCGGTGCCCACTGGCCCTGCCTGGCCCTGGGAGTGCTGCCAAGTGCCTACCTGTGCCACCACCCCCGGGGGCTTCTGTGACAGCCCAGCTGTGGAGCCAGGCCAGGGCCGACTCCTCGAACACCAGCCCAAACTGAAGTGCCTCTTTCTCCTCCCCGCTGGCTCTGCTCCTGCCCTGTGCCCACCGCCCATCACCCCCCAGCCCGTCTCTGGAGAGCCCTCTGCGCCCAACGGGGACCAGAGTCACCGAGAGGCTGTAAGAGAGTGTGAGGCGAAATAGCCCAGGTCCGGATCGTGTCCAGACGTACAAATCCCGTGGCCTCGTCCCGACGGACGGCAGCAGAGTCCCCGGCTGGAGCACGCCAAGCACGGGGACCCCCACTTCCTCAGCCTGCTAAGGTGTGACACTGTGCTGGCGAGTGCCAGCTGCCCACCCGGTCCGCCTGGCCTCCCCGCTTCCCCACGCGCAGGCTGGGGACAGCGTGGGCAGGGGCACGCAGGTGGACGGCTTTGCCCGGGGCTGGGAATACCTCACTGCGCCCAGTTCCAGAAAGGCCCTGATCCCCGCCAGAATGGCCTTTTGCTTCCAGCCAAAGAACACCGCCAACACACACACCTCCAGCTGGGAGACCTCCCGTGGGGGCCTCGCTGGAGGGGCCGCAGAACCTGAGGGCGGGTGGGAGGGCCTGGCAGCCAGGCAGGAGGAGAGGGACCTCTGCCCAAGGAAGGCTCTGCGGGGACCCGTCCTCTGGGGTTGCAGCAGGGCTGGCACGTCGTTCCACCTTCCCGGGTCTCCTGGACCGCGCGCCCGCCTGGACCAGCCCTGAGGCTGACGGGGACCCCACACGGCCTGCTCCACCACAAGGCATTTCCATCTGTGATGACACATTGTGCTTTTCTCAAACCATGAGCCTTTTCAAGTCAGGGCCCCAGGATTAATCTGGGAGACGGGTCTCCCTGTGGCTGTGTGTGGCTTGGAGTCTGACTCGGCACTGGGGTGTCCGGACGGCTGCTTTGAAGGAGAAGGAAGGGGGTGAACAGGTCCATCCATGCGCTCGGGGGTGGGCGGCCTGGGGCTTTCTCTGGATTTTGTACGCTGGAATTAAAGCGAGCTCTTGCATTTTCTCATGCCTGTTTGCCCACATGTAACCTGGGGCCGATAACCACCTACCTCATTGACTGTCGCTGTCTGCGGAGCTCTGGTCAGGGGATCTCACCGTCAGGGTGCCCGCCCCCCGCCTTTATTAACCTTATCCAAGAAGACAGGTGGGGGCCTCAGCCCCCACGGTCCCAGATGCCAAAGCAGTGTCTCGTGGCTGCCCGAGGCAGGCCACGCCCACGTTGGCGCCAGATGCCCAGGGGCGTCCCCGGATGGCCTGTCCCCAGGTTTGTGTCCAGGTGGAGGTACAGCAGTTTCTTCAGGGACTTCTCCTCCCAGTCATCCTGGGGTCTGAAGACTCTCGGGCTCAGTCTGCGGAGGACACGGTGGCAGGATGAGGACGCCGAGTTGTGCAGAAAAGCCACGGCCTCCTGCTGCCCTCAGATGAGGAGGCAGAGGGCGCCCGGGCCTAGAGCGGACAGACGTGGCCAGCCCAGGCTGGCTTGGTGGGGCAGGTCCTCATCTGTAAGACGGCCCACGTCCTTTCTCCTCGCGTAACCGTGAGGCTCAGTGCTTTGCCGGTCAGATCAGTTTAGAGCCAGACCTGCCTTTTCAGAGGTTGTGGAATCTACTGTCAGTTCATAGCACCTACCATGTGCAGGCCATGCTCCAAACCCTTAGGAACCGTTAGTCCTCTTTACAGATGAGGGACAGCAGCTGAGGTGACGTAACTCCCTAAGGTTGAACAAGAAGTCATGACAGCTGGGCGTCAGGCAGCCTTCCGGCCACGGCCTGCACTGTGAACCACCACCCAGGCGCACAGACGGGTGTTTGGTGGAGCCACCCCTTCTAAGGCCTTGCCCAGAGCAATTTGACACTTGATTGTAGGCACACCAGACAGGCAGCAGGCAACTCCGAGGCTTCGTTTCTCAAAACAACATGTGACATCAGTCACAGAAGTAACGAAGCAGCAAACGTCAGGGCCCCGAACGCCCTGGTGTTGACGGGCTCAAGCTGCTTTAATTTCCCTGGGCACATGCCCCTCCGTGTGGTGAAAGGACGAGCAAAGCCCACGTGCAAGTTTTCCTTTGCGGAAACCTGGGTGGCACGTTTCAGGACATGAGTTAGGAACGGTTACCTCACGGTCCAGGCTCTGCTAGGTGACGCACAGTTCCTGCTGGCACCGTTCCGTCTGCACACCTGACCACGCCGGTGGCGTTTCCTCTCGCATCCCGGTGTCCCACTGGGACTTCAGGGGCAGGTCTGAGTCATTGCCCACAACACAACAAAGGTTCATTATTTGTTATTTCAAAAGACCGTCACCGAAAACACAAGTAACGGAGGTAGTCAGACGAGAACAAGCAGCGGAATCGTCAGTAGCCTGTCAGCCTGCAGACGGCGGGGGGAGCGGGTAATGGCGTGTTGGCCGTCGGCTCCACGGAGTGATGGCAGGAGGACAGTGTGTGCCGGGTGGGACCTGAAGACTTAGCCGGCATCCAACCGGGACGTATTTATGCTGTTTTTATCACACACAGACTAGTCAGCAGGAGACTGCAGGACGAGTGAACAGCCTTCTCCCCGTTAGACGGTGTCCCAGAAGGGAGCTGCGTAGGTAGTTGGAGGCTTAAATCATTGGCCAGAAGGCTCTTCAGGCTCCTCCGCCCGGAGTCTGTCTGCTGACTTTCCCATCAGAGAGACGGAGTGGGTTGCCCTTGGGTATGTGTTCTCTTCAGTTTTCCAGCCGAGCCGCAATTTTATTTCAGATCCATTTTCTGCCATTCTTTGTACCTGAAAGTGGGATTACTTTTCTTAAAAATACCGGCCCTGGTGGAAAACTATGGCCGGTATCTGTACCCGGAGCTGGAGCCGAGGCCGCCTGTCGCTGGCGGGGCCAGCCCTTCCCCTCTGGGAGCACCCTTCCTGAGGCCAGGTGGCGAGGTTGCGTCCCACGCGGACCTCCAGGGGTTAAGAGGTGGGGACGCGTGGCAGTCACTGGTGCTGACATGTCAGTGGACACAGGAGCCCTCTAGGGACAGCCAGCCATTTGAGAGCCCTGCAGACCCCCAGACTGAAACAAAGGTCCCAGAGGTGGGGGAGGCCGTGCTGCACCCATGGTGCCCGGGAGCTTCACGGGTGGCGTCACGGCAGCTGCTGTCCCTCAGTGTGGGACTCATGATGTCACACGCCCCTTCCCCATGGGCCCCCTCCCATGCAGAACCTTACACAGACCCCTTAGCAGTGTTTATTACCAATTTTCATCATGAAATATTATGTGATATAGTTGTAAATTACTTAAATGTACTATTTCTTAGAGCATATGAATACTAACAACAAAATTGTTTTGTAAAGTCTTTCCACATTGAACTACAACATTATTAGCGGCAGCCTTTTTTAAAACTTCTTATCTTTTCATTACTCCTTCATTCTCAAGTTACTGATACAGGTTCACAGATACTAATTACCACAGTAGTGTAGCTGAAACACCAGCCGATTTGACAAAATTAACGACGGTAAAAACACCGGCAGCAACAGAAACCACAGCGCGTGCTTGTAGCGCGTGCAGACGAAAGCACGTGATTTGGAGGGTCCTTGTCATTGGGTAACAATGACAGCTCTGACCCGAGCGCATCAGCAGGTTCGGCGAGTGAACGAGCAGGGCGTTAGCCGCATGGGCAGCTGGGCTCACATAACATGTTGTTCCAGCCGTGGGGGTCTTTGTATAAAACAGTCAATTTCTGCTGAAACACTTCACACATCTTCCAGATGGTCATTGTGGTACCCACCCCCGGCAGTGCCACTCACGCCCTGCCCCTTCCCCAGGGCTGCCACTGGTGGTCATGGTTTCCTGTTCTTCCCGAGTCGAGCAGACACTGTATCGTTCCCGTTCAAGTCCTCACCTTGAGCAGATCGACCGGAATCTGGTCCTCTGACTCTGCCGACGGCCCGAGGCCCGCGAGTCTCTGGTTCTCCACTTTGTCCAGGATCGGAGTGGTTTCGTTGTAAGTAGTTAACGGTTGATGGTTTTCAAAGGAATTCCGTGTATGAGAATCACTAAACCGCAGGGAAAGCCTACAAGCCTACTGGGATGTTTCCTACTTGGAGGCTTCTTTAGGGACTTTTACAAAATACATTTTCACCACGACACCATGATGGCGTACACAGAATGTACTAATGTGCTAGTTGTCAGTGGTATTACCATAAATATCTACAATGGCTGTTAGCTTTGCTTTCTGATTCCATGTTTCTTTTCAGAATTGATTTGCATGTTAGATATTAAATTTTCTTTCCTTGTTTTCCTTCAATCGATCTGTACTGGTCATTTTTTTCCAGACAGGCATTTCAGATTAAATACTCCACACACGACAGAGCAAGGCGAGGCTAACTCACTGATTGAATCTTCCCTCGCCCCAAAGATTAAACTTTTTTTGGGCACTTTGACTTGAGTGGCTTCTGCAGCAGACTGTGTTGGAGACCATCCGAGACCACCCTGTGCTCCGTGGCTGGCAACAGTCGTTAGATGCTGTCAAGTCAGCCCTGACTCGCAGCGGCCCCAGGGGCAACACAACAAAACCCACTAGGTCCTGTGCCAGCCTCAGTCACTGAGCCCGTCGTTGAGCCAGTCAGTCCATCTTGTTGAAGGCCTTCCTCTTTCTCGCTGACCCTCCAGTTTACCCAGCAGCAGTTGCCGGCCCAAGAAGAGTCGGCAAAGGTGTTGGCAGGCCCCGCTCTTGAGTGGCATGAAGCGCAGCTTGGTCACAAACGTGTTGGCAAAACTAAGTCACGGATGGGTTTTGGGTTTAGCGCTCAGACCCATAAAGTAGCACAGACCTTTCTGTCGTCCCGTGAAATCCCAAGCTCTTTCCAGAGTACATCTTAGAATGCTCTCCCAGACGCGGAGGAGCGCAAGTTGGGAGTCGAGTTCAAGTTCCGACCTAGCCGGGCGAGCTGCCCAGGCTGGAAGACGAGGTTGGGAATGGACGTGTCTCTGTTGCCTTGTGGCTGCACAGATCATGAGGTTCGATATTGAACATGATCCTGTATTTTTTTTCTGGCTGATTTACCAGAACCTGCTACTGAAATCCATCATAGATAGAAGCAGACCCTGAAGTCACCTTTCAAGTAATGGACTTTTTCTTCCCATGACCAATGGGCACAAGTCAGGTCTGAGAGATGGTAGGAAGCTGTAGCATAGAAAACCAGAAAAGGGACACCTGAGAGGAGCATGTCCACGTGTTTAGAAATACAGTAAGGGACTTGGGGTCAAGTGACACACTTGAAGAACAGTCATCAGGGTAGAACATCTGAACCAGTCGAACTTCCTGAGCCAGCAGCCCAAAGGGCAGACCGCAGGATGGCAG
>NW_006922111.1:110048-110837 GCF_000298275.1 Orycteropus afer afer | reverse complement strand
CTAGGACTAATTGTTTCCATGAATTTTTGGTTTTCTTCATTCTTCTTGGCTCTGGACAAGGAGAGACCCATCGTTGCGTCTAGATGGCAGCTTGCAACCTTCTAAGATCCCAGTCACTACTGTTTTGTGTAGTATGTTACGCCAATTGAGCTTGATGTCCCCTGCGACTATGGTCCCGAGCCCACAGGTTCAACTACTTGGTCCCTCTTGGTAGCTGGCTGTGACCAAGCCGTGACCACCTCCTTGTCAAGGCTGAAAATCTTGATGGAAGCAGATTGCCTCATCTGCTTCCTGTGGAGCAGCTGGTGGGCTTGAACCACTGACCTTCTGGTTAGCAGTCAAATGTCTTAGCCACTGTGCTAGCACAGCTCCTTTAATCATGAGGAAGTCCTTTTCTGAAATGGTACACCTGTCGGTATCTGAGGTCCATCCTAGTAATCCCCACTTTTGAGGCCCCTGCTGCTCAATGTTTCCAGCTCTCTCATCCTGACCTGGGGGGCCTTCAGCAGCTGCTGCCAGGGCCCGGCTTAGCACAGAGTGATGACTGGAAGAGAAGGCCCTTGGGGATTTGAGACCGGGTGGAAGGTAATTTGGTCAGCAGTAACTAGTCCATCACGTATGTGTGTACACACGTGTTCAACATGTGACTTGTTGCCCTTCATGCTTGATTGCTTATGTGATGGGAGAGCAGAAGGACATTTAAATGAGGAAAGGAAATGTTTGCTTCTGGGGACGAGACAACAATACCGTCCTGACGTCTTTGTTTTCCTTGTGGCTTTGACTTGCCCC
>NW_006922111.1:105422-107407 GCF_000298275.1 Orycteropus afer afer | reverse complement strand
GCAGCTGGTGAATTCGAATTGCTGACCTTTTGGTTAGCAGCCGAATGCTTTAGTCTGTGCCACTGTAGCTTTTTTAGATTCAGGTAGCTTTGTTTTAGAAAACAAGTTCCTATTTCAAATAACAGCAAACAGTCTGCCCTTACAGTTGTGCGTGTGCTGGAGGTAGTCCTCGGTCCTCACGTGATGAGGGATTGAGTGTGGAGACACGCTGCTTGTAATGCGGTGCTGAATGACCCCAGCGGCGTGGCGATGGTCCTGTCCTTTGCTGGCTCTTCAGGACAAAGCCCCGTCTAGTTGAGATTCCCAATTCCAGAGTGAGAGCCCTCAGGGCCGGGAGCTGAGCCATGTGGTTGGTTAGCAGAGCTTCCTACGCACACAGCTGCTGCCAGACGTGAACCCGACATCTGCCACGATGCTGGAAAAGACAGACGCCAAAGTGTGCACACCGCTCGCTTCCCCGTGGCATGTCAGGAGAAAGGCTTCCCAGGGAAGGCAGGCTCTCAAGAGTCAGGCTGGAGGGTGAGCGTCTCTGCCTCCACCCAGCACAGGCAGGGCTTGCTGGCAGGCAGCGTATCGGACACCACGTCCACGGGAGACGCTAGGAGGAAGCTCAAGAAAGGGCAGTGAAGCTGCGTCCTGTGCTAACAGCTCGCAGCGTCCTGCAGACCAGGACACACGCTTTCAGCCCGATTCTAATGAACACAACCCAGCTTTCTGCCCAGTGGGAATGCCCCACGGATGACATGGACACACAGCAGTCAGTCCGTCCTTTTATTTAAAAGGCCACTCAGATACTCGGTATTTGTCAAGATGCCAAAGTTTCACTTAGAATTAAAGAAAATACACACTTCACTCCAGATAATGAATATGACACAATTTATAGGTTTCAAACTTAATATGTATGTAATTTTCAGTCCGCATTACATACAGCATTTTAAAGCTTAATTTCTAATGTCTGTTAAAAAATTCAAACTAAAATAACCATAGGTCAGAATTTAGCTGTTAATACCAGGAGGAAAAAAGGCTAGCCCTCCAGGGGCTGGGGATCCCCCCACCAAGCACCACACAGCATGGAGGGTTGACGGTGAAGCCCACAGACTCAAGCTGTCATACTGGGTACATAATCACAGGGACCAACAGGTTCCCAGAACACAAATGACTGATTTGAAGGAAATGTCACATGTTGGGGTACGGAACACGTATCAGCTTTCCCTGTAATTTCCACTTGAACAGTTACAGTCTTAGCAGCAAAAATTTGCTGGGAATGTTACGGGAAAAAAAAACAACTGAAAAGCCACACATATCCATCATTTAAAAATAAAGACACAAACTTTTCATGGGGGTGGGGGAGGTTATAAGGCAATCCAGCCCTGATCCTTCCATGCCTCACGTGACACAGGCAGAGGTAACCGACAAGCGTCAACAGGAAGACTGAGCTTTCCTGTCCTGGTGGGTATCAAAGGAGCACATGGCCAGGCTGTCACACCCAGGACTCCTCACGTGCTGACTCAGCTCAGTGTGAACAGGGCAGGCTCACACTGGTAATCACTTGCTGACTAATTTCTGCAACAGAAGACCGCATGCACTCTCAATGCTAAACGTGAAATGCAGAGCAACTGCCACTTCCTCCCGAGGCCACATGATATGGCTCAGTTTGCATGTGACTGCATCTCAAGAGTGCAAGCACACCTCCGCACGCGCTCCTGCTCACGGGCAAGCACACCTCCGCACGCGCTCCTGCTCACGGGCAAGCACACCTCTGCACGTGCTCCGGCTCTCACAGGTAAGCACACCTCCGCACGCGCTCCTGCTCACGGGCAAGCACACCTCCGCACGCGCTCCTGCTCACGGGCAAGCACACCTCCGCACGCGCTCCTGCTCACGGGCAAGCACACCTCTGCACGCGCTCCTGCTCACAGGTAAGCACACCTCCGCATGCGCTCCTGCTCACGGGCAAGCACACCTCCGCATGCGCTCCGGCTCTC
>NW_006922111.1:75481-104806 GCF_000298275.1 Orycteropus afer afer | reverse complement strand
GGCTCTCACAGGTAAGCACACACCTCCGCACGCGCTCTTGCTCACGGGCAAGCACACCTCCGCACGCACTCCGGCTCTCACAGGTAAGCACATCTCTTTCCGCACGCGCTCCAGCTCACGGCAGAGAGCACTGCTATCTACAGAGGAAGGCAGCACTCACACAGCTCCTTCCCCCTTCGGACGTTTCCCAGGTAATCCATGTGGCTGGTGCTAGGAAAGCTCCTTGAACTTGACCCAGGCAACACGGCTCCCACCTGGATCACCCACCTTCCTCCTCTCTAGTCTGGTTTCCCCGACTTAACTTTCCTCTCATGAAGGTTCCCTGTTCATGGTCTAGAAACCATACACTGACAACATTGTGCTTTTAAAACCAGTTCCTGAAGACCCCCTTCCCCGACCCTGATGGCCTTCAAGGGGGACAGAGAACAGCACCTCATGGGTAAAACCACAAACCAAAACCAAAGGACTGCTGGAGCCTCCCGGGACCCCCTAAGCGGCTCCCAGCATCTCAAATGGAAAAGCAGGCCCTGAATTCTGTAAAGCAGCCTGTAGGGTTAAAGGCCACTGTCTGAGTAACAGGCAATGAGCTCTCAAGTAACCTAAGGAAGTAACTACAGCAAGGCGCGCGCACCTGTCATTTGGTAAAAGTGCTGCCATCACAGGGAGGCCCCCGAGGACACTGCCCCTGGCAGCTGGCTCCTCTCTGACACAGCGGTGCGGTCACCCGCCAACACAGCCACCTGCAGCCCGGACAACGGGGACAGCGGTGGCAGCAGCCCTAACATCCAGGGATGAGAAGGCCTTTGGAAGTCAAATTGATACCCTGATTGCAGCCCGTAAAGAAATTGCTTAGTTAACAGACAAATGAACTTCAAATATCCACAAACAATTGCCTCCCGCATGTGCTGGTCACATCGGCCAGCTCTCAAGAAGGGAGGGCACAGTTTCTTGACACTTAACATTCAAAGGTTTATTGGCCCTATTAATTTTCCTCACGAACGTTTGTAAGTTACCTATGAGTTCTCAGAATGTCAAAGTAGAAGAGAAAACACCGACTGAGTGCAGGGGTGGGGGGGCGTGCCTGGACGCCCCCTCGAGGCCGCCCGGCCTCAGGCGTCCTTTCTTTCCAGTAAGATTCTGTGCAGCTCGTCGGCATCCTCACTTGCTTTCACCCGAATCAACATGGGAACCGGGGTGGCGGCGTTCTTCTCGTCGATAGGAGGGTTTGGGACACAGACGATAAGCACGTTGTTCTTGCCCGTCCGGGTGCACGGCATGCTGGGCGGCACAAGGACATTCAGCAGGATGTTGCCTGCGGTTAAACCAAGACAGACAGACAGACAGACACGTAAAAATCAGACACTGTGGCCCCCGGAGCCGTTTCCACTTGGTGGATTTCAAACCAGGAGCCCAGGAACGTCCAAGGGAAGCTGGTTTGGGAAGCGGCCACCACTGGGGTGTGCCCTTCTGCCCTCTCTCCCCTCCTGAGGCTCCTCCAACCACACCAATGTCTCTCGGAGAGGGGACCTCACTTCAGAATGTCCCACCTGTCTGAACACTGCACATTCTCGTGTCTGAGGAGAAACAAGCTGGTAGGATCCAGTCTTCACCAGCTCCCATCAAACAGAGCAGATGACAGGGCTAGGGTCCCAGGTCAGAACAGGACTGTGACACCACTGCCCGCCCACAGGACAGCCAAGGCCACTGTGGCTCTGCTCCTCTCCCCCGCAGCCCCGCTCTCCTCCAGGGCATGTCTGCAGGGTAGCGCTGGATGGGACAGGGAGGTGGGGTACAGGAGTGACCGTGTGCTGTACCACCTGCACTCTTCCACACGGTTACCACCTTCGCCTTGTCACGTTACAACCGGAAGAGAAGGCTGTGGTGGTTACCACCTTCTGGTCACTTGTTCACATAGTGCATCTCCTTACTACCATTCCGGTACTGAAATCAAATCCCTAAGAACGTGCAGAGCACGTGGCTGATGTGGTCTAGACAAGGATTGCATGCAAGTACCCACTGACACACCTGTGAGCACCCTGTGCCAGGGAGGACATCACCCACCTAGATTGGTGTCCGCCCGCACGAGAAGCTGCGTCTTCTGATTCGCTGTAGGTTTCAAGTGCAGAGTGCCTACACCCTTCTCTTTAAATTCATTGTCTTTCTTGTAAAATAGTTTGCACCTACAGAGAGAAAAATCCTAGGTGTGACTGGGCCTCACCACCAAGGCAGCCACTGTCTCCAACACCAAGTACGCAGCCCTGGGTGGAATCTGTATGCAGGGACAGACCCTTCCCTGGTGCAGACGAACTGGGTCTGGGCACAAACCAGGATAAGCAAAACCACGTAGACATCCCAGAAGCCCCAGTTTTTCAAAGTAAACAGACGGTCTGACAAGACTTGTCTCCTTTCCAAAATCCCCTTTCCTCCGTTAACTCAAAGGTCCTGGCTGAACCCTCCCCGCCTCCCTGTTCTGCTCCTCAGCCCTGACTCGCAAGCTGCGAGGGGCCTTATGCAGCAAATGCAAGACCCACCCCCCACCCCCTTTTCCTTATATTTGAAACTGTTCTCAGGATCCTTCTGTTCGTGACCTCCTGAGATGAAGGTGAGCCTAGGCACCAACTGCAAGGCAGGGCCTGACTAAGGTGAAAGCCACCCAACGCCTCGCAGCTGCCACCTCAAGCATCCCCTGAGGAGGCACTCACACCACACCTGCTTCTACAATCCATGCTGACCAGAGCCGTCCCTTTACTGCCATCTATGTAACCAAGTTTAGAAACACGCAAAGAACTGTCAGGCTCTTAAAAGTTCTCAGAAAGAGAAGAACACTTGGGACTTGCACAGGATGTGGAGAACTGCTGGTTCCTCACTCTGAAGTCTCTGTGTCAGAAAACCCCACTGCAGAAGCTTCAGAACCAGCAGGAAGGTTCTCTGTACAAAGAACCGGTTCATCTCGGTTCACTGACAGGGAGGAGGGGAGATTCCCGCCTTCGCACTGGCTTTCTTCTCAAAGGAGCGCTTTCAAAGCAGCAAAGAACCAACTCTCACAGCAAAGAGGAAGACAGGCCCAGTGAGGACTTCCCAGAACTGCTTTGCTGTAAACCAGCAGGCCGAGAAGCCTTGCCCTCCAGGAGCCGGCAGGGCCAGGCTGACAGCAGGAGCAGGCCCGCAGGCGGAGTCAGGCCGGGAGGGGACTTCCTGAGACCCCGCGCCCTGGGAGGCCCCATCCCGTCCCTGATGGCCCGTGTGGAGCCCCTCAGGAGCCCTACTTACTTTTTGGAGTAAAAAGCATCTTCTTCCTTCACTTCAGTAACCACTACTCGGGGTGGTTCGTCAGCCGCCTCCTCTTCTCCGCCTTTTAGAGAAAGACGCCAACTCAGTGAGACGCCAGCCTCCACCCCTCACCTCCACCCAAACAGTCACTCTTCAGTGCACCCAACAGTTTTTTAAAAGCAAAGCTAATTTTTTGGGGAGGGAGGCAGGCTGAAATGGGGAGACGCCTGTGGATTTTCATTATTTTGGGAAAATAAAGCATTTATACAAGCTACATCCATCTCTATTCTAAGTCGTAATTTGTAAGAAGCCCTGGAATGGAAATACGTCCACGTGTACAACTTAGTGGACAGGCAGCAACACTGTCAGGCCGCCAGGCCGCCAGCGCCTGGCCACCCACATTCAAACAACCCACCAGTCAACGCACAGCTCAGCAGACTTCTCACAGCTTTGTCCCCAAACGTTCCTGGGACCACAGCTACGTCAGGCCAAGGAGTAGCACAGAGACACAATAGCAAAGCCAACAGTGCAAGTTGTCAGGAGTTGTTCTAAAGTCAAATGTGCCCAATGCTACCCAGCTGCCCTTGTCACACAGGCACTCGTGGTCACAGTGGGTCTGAAACACCCTGACAGTCCCCGACCACACAAGAGCTGCACTTAGACCTGGACAGAAGGGACCCATTTAAAGGGCGAGGCAGTGGCGCTCACCGGCTCACCAAGCACCCTTGACTACGAACAACGATTCTGGTGCCCAGACGGTCCCGGTCGTGGGTTTAAACTTGAGAAAGGGACTGCTGGGGACCCTGGGGCTGGATTCATTTTGTATCCTCTCTATTTCTGTGGCCACAAGAAGAAGAAAACTCAAGTCTGCTACAAACAGGTACTGCACAAAGCCAGGGTTCTTAAACTGCTGCCGGACCCTCCCTGGGAGCTTCTGAAGAGCAGGACCCCAGGGCCCCCAAGTTATGCTCTCCCAGGAGGCCCTGGACGGAGCGCTGGTGGTGCAACGGTTAAAGCATCTGGCTCCTAACCAAAAGGTCAGTGGTCTGAGCCCACCAGCTGCTCCCTGGAAGACAGCTAAGCAGTCTGCTTCGTAAAGATCCAGAGCCCTGGAAACCCAGCGTGTGCGCAGTGGGGGGTGCTTTCATTTGTAATCCACGCTGATGGCAATGAGTTGGTTTGGTTATGGTTGGGAAGGCCCCAGCAACTACCAGGTGAACAAACGCCCAGGACTTCTAGGTGTAAACACCTGGACACAGAACCGTACCGTCCAGGATGCCATTTGAACCCAACTTCCCTTCTGCAAGCCCAGCTTCCCTGCCCCCGACGCCCCTCTGGCCCCTGGAGAGCCTGTATGTCTCACTGCAGTCCAAGGGGATACTCTCCGTTGCCCTGGAAAGCTCATGCCAAAGGATGCTCTTGAGAGCAAGACCTACGGAACAGCTCCCAGTACAACTGTGCCACCTTCAGAGGCAAAGCGACAGCTGCTGCTTCACTTGTGGTGATCCATGTGAACACTCGCTGCTTACAAGGGGACAGTCCAACAGATGGCCACAGAAGCCCCACCCACAATCAAGAGGTAGACTGTGGACAGCCACTCACAGCCAGGAGTAGCCGAGGGAGGGGCTGCCTGAGCCCAAGCCTGGGCTTTCCTCCCAACTCATGCACCTGAGTCCACTGCTGACCTGCCCTGACATGCTGAGCCGGCACTCCATCCACCCTGACCCCCTCTGACCCTGCACACGACCTGCTCGGAGCTGGCACTCTGTCCACCCTGACCCTGCACGCGACCTGCTTGGAACCGGCACTCTGTCCGCCCTGACCCTGCACGTGACCTGCTCGCAGCCGGCACTCTGTCCGCCCTGACCCTGCACGTGACCTGCTCGCAGCCGGCACTCTGTCCGCCCTGACTCCGTACTGCAGGCACATCACAGAGTCACCTGTGTTCTGGACACATGGCTGCAATCCAGCTCCCTACCGGGCAAACATCGTCAACCTGCTGCCTATGGCTATAAAAGGCCAACGTTTTTTATCTTAAGGGTGCCAATTATAGTCGAGTGGATCTTCCCAGCAACTTTAATATAAACCTACTCTGTGGGTATTTGTAGTGAAGTCTACCAATAAAATACAGTTGTCAGAAAATATTTATAACTCACTACGTTTTTCTATATGCAAAGCCAGTCATTGGGGCAATGTTTCTACATTCTTAATCCTTTTAATGATCCTACAAGATAGGTTTCATTCCTATTTTGTAAGTAAGAAACCTGGGCTCAGAGAGACTAATCAGCTCTGTCCAGAAGCAATGGTGGAGCCAGGAACAGAACCTGTCCGCTCCCGTCATGGGTATTCCTTGTTTCCACTGAACTCAACTCTAAAGGAAACTCACAAAGAAAACCTTCTAGTCACCTTTGCATTCACTGCTGCCCCCTTCTGCTTGGCTCTCCGGCGTTTTGGTGGTCAATGGCGAAGCCGCTGGTTTGTTCTGGGGAATATCTTTACCAAATAAGCTGGCGTTTCCTGGGGAGAACGAAAACCCAGTCAGGGGCCCAGAGCTCAAGGAGCCCAAAACTGCACTGTCGACTTTCTTGCCAAAGTTGAACGAGGCACTTGCCGCTCCTGGGGCAGCGGACGGGTCAGTCTTCTTCTCAGACGAGGTCTCCGTTTTGTTGCCGTGGAACAAAAACGGTGATTCAGGTTGTAATTTTGTGGAACCAAAGAGTGAAGGAGACTGTGTTTCCACCAACATCTTGTCAGTCTCGCTCCCAGAATTCCCAGCGCCGCCCCCGTGCTGCTGCTCAATGGTGGCTAAGTATCTCTCATAGTCTCTGAAGATGGGCGTCAGGTCACAGAGCGCGTTTGTGTTCACATGCTTCACGATCCAGTCGCGCACAGAGCAGTTGAGGGCCGCCAGCTGCTTGTGATAGGCGTTCCCGCGGCACGTTGCACTGGCGGGGCAGCCAGGCGAGGGCTGCTGACTGCTACCGTTCGTTTTCGGATTGGAGCTCCTTTTCTCCACTGAGGAGGTAGGGCCATTTGCAGTAAGAGAACCTATAGGAAATTAAAAGTATTGGGTACTCAGAAACTGATGATGCAAAGTTAGGTTTTCATAACACTTCCTGTTTTCTGCTTTTATCGGGTTTCGTTTAGTTTAAGAAACATGTCCACAGCTCCCATTTAAGGACAAGAAACCACAAAAGATCAAACCAGCTGCACCTAAGACCCTGCTCCACGCCAGCCTTGGCACTTGAAAAGTACCCTCTGCCGTCAGACAGATGGCCCATGCAAACAGAACTGCCAGGACACTGTCAGCACCAGGGCTGTCGGCTCCGAGCCTGGAGACCCCAGGTGTGTGGAGCAGAACCGGGCCCCACAGGGTTTCCAATGGCTGTTTTTGGAAGCATACTGCCCGGCTCGTCTCTGAAGGCACCTGAGTGGACTGCCACCTCTGCCCTCTCGGTTAGCAGCCCTGCACGTTTAACCACGTGCACTTCCAGGGTCTCCTCGTCCAACTATGAGATGAGCATAAGACTCACTGCCCATGGGTATGCTGTCGTTGTTGTTATGTGCCGTCAAGTCGCCCCCGACTCATAGCGACCCCTCCTTGGGTTTCCAAGGCAGTTTCACTACGGAAGTAGATTGCCCAACCTTCCTTCTGAGGAGTGGCTGGTGGGTTTGAACCACCAGCCCTCTGGTTAGCAGTCAGGTGCCTTAGGCACTGTGCCACCAGCGCTCCCAGCCCACAGGTGTAGGACGCACAAATGTTAGGCACTGTGCTACCAGAACTCCCGGCCCACAGGTGTAGGGATGCACAAATGTTAGCTGACATCTCAACAGCACAGTGCTTCCTTCAGTCATGCCGAATGCAGGTTAAGCAGTGGGACGTTTCAAGACAATGACCCAAGCCCAGTCTAGCCCACGGCCCAGTCCAGCCCACGGCTCAGTCCAGGCCACAGCCCAGTCCAGCCCACGGCTCAGTCCGGGCCAAGGCCCAGTCCAGCCCACGGCCCAGTCCAGGCCACAGCCCAGTCCAGGCCACAGCCCAGTCCAGCCCACAGCCCAGTCTAACCCACGGCCCAGTCCAGGCCATAGCCCAGTCCAGCCCACGGCCCAGTCCAGGCCACAGCCCAGTCTAACCCATAGTATAATCTAGCCCACAGCCTAGTCTAGCCCACAGCCCAGTCTAGCCCACAGCACACTCCAGCCCACGGCACACTCTGGTCCCCCAGGATCCTTTCAGAGGACTGAGTTTCCAGCCATGGTCCCATTCTCTGCTGTTAATCTTGAGAGCTCGACTCACTCCCTCGACGCAGGCCAGGCAGTCAACACACCCAGGGCAAGCAAAGGCAGCCCGGGAGGCCTGTTACAGGGACAAGGTCATCAGAGTCCTCAGAGCCCTGCTGGTGTGTGGCCCTGAGAGAGCCCTTGAAAGGCTGGATGGGAAGGGGAGCCTCTAGAGTGGTGGGTTCTGAGGCTCAGGGCTCAAGGGGCTTGAGCGAGGCCACAGGCTGATAACTGGCGGGCTGACAGCAGAAGCGGGGTCTGCTCTGGCTCCAATGCCTGTGCCTGAGCCACTAACTCTGTAAACGGCCAACGTCTCCCAGTCCCTCTTGTTATCGCCCTGTATTTGCTGAGTCCCAACACCAGGATAAGCATAAGAAAAATATCTCTGCAAGGTTCTTTTACTCAGTTATCCCTAGATGTGCTGGGGACGAGCACCTACTCACCAGAAGTGGCCTTGGTCTCTGCGGCTGTCCTCGTGCTGGTGAAGGCAGGGGCACCCGTCACACTGCTCCCGTTGGACAGTCCTAAGGGCTTCCCTGCAGCGCCATTTCCGAATCCAGAAAACCCGCCTCCTCCAGAAGGTGCCACCAAACCTTTGAAACCTTTAAAGGCCCCTCCGCTATCGGACTGAAATAGAAAGGAAGAGCCCACGTTAGAGCAGATGGCCCGTCCTGTGAGCAGTGAGCGACGGAACATCGCCACCACAGAAGAACCTGCGCTCACGGAAAGGGCCAGCACAGTGAACGAGCGAGGAAGGTGAGGTGGGGACGGCTCTACCCGCAGAGCAGCAGGCAGCACGTGACCGTCAGGAGCACCAGCGGGACTGACAGGAGGGGACTGTTAGACAGTGCGTGTGTAAGACACAAAAGGTCAGCAGGGACAATGCAAGGACCCACCATCACGCTTCTGAAAAATAATCACAAACACTCATCGCAACCCTAAATCAAAGGCCATGTGCCTAAGTGGCAGAAACAGTGGACAGGATGAACCCAGTGTGCATGTCACCCCTTCACATACAACGTTCTGAGAGTTTCTGCAGCTTTCAACCTGTGCTGAACTGACCCACACCCGAGAGCCGACTGTGCCTCAAACCTAGACGCCGTCAGAGAAACGCAGGGCACTGTCTGATCCCAGCTTTGCTTGGCGCTTCCTTAAACTAGGTTTCTTTCAAAGATCTTTCTTAGTAGACCGCTTGTCATGGTTTCTAGCTCTTTCACACCCCTAAGCTTGGACAATGCTAGGTGGTCCTTGTAAGATTCCGAAACCTCTGCAGAAAGGTCCTGCAGCTTAGAGCTTTACTAAAATCACTACAAACAAGTTCAGATCACCTTCCAGGTAGTGGTTACACCACGGGGGACCGACTCTGCTTCCCGATCAAGGGCCCAGGGCTGCCCTGAGAAGTATTTTCAACAATCCCACTTCTAAGTCCCTCTGAGGGTGGTGCGTACAAATCCCAAGTTCCCACCGAAGTGGTTAGAACTGTGAAAACCAAAATCCTCCATTTCCAAAAGGGCCGGTCCGTCTAATATCACATCTGTCCCACAAAGCTGGCTGCCTCAATCACTGGACCAGCATAACAGCATTTAGGGACCAGACTTACGGGTAATAAAATAAGGCCAAGAACCCAGACCTTAACGTGGAGGAATTTTAATGCAGGTAACAAATATGAGTCAGGGCCTGTGTTTGAAATTTCTTTGATTTTCAATTACTTAAAACCCCAACCCCAAATACACCACTGAGATAGCTGTCATCTGAAAACAGTGACTCACAGACAAGCTGGAAAGCTGCAAGGTGCTCGTAGGGCCTTGGCGTCCGCCTGAGACTTTGAAGTCACAGGGCACTTATAGGTATTTTGGAAATCACTAACAGCAAATTGGTTCTAGACTCACCACGAAGACGCAAGAACAACCATTTCAGCAAAAGGAAGGGCGACATGAGAAAACGAGTAGATGGTAAGTGGCTTTCGAGTTGGGCTCCCCACCAGGGCAGCACCACACCCCACTGCCACCCCAGTCTCCCACACGTGTGTATGGGTGACTGGTCTCTTATCATTTATCAGGATATAAACTCCACAAAGCAGGGAGATTTTGGCCTATTTCATCCGCCAGTGATTATCCCCAGGGCCCAGTACATCTGCTGAATAATCAACCAATAAATTCTATTTAGTTACTTCAGTACGGAAGTTTATGGAGAATCACAGCTTAAACAGTGTAACAAAACCTCAGCGTGAATTTCAATGGCCTGGGTGTATGTCCCGTCCCTGTCCTCTGGCCAGTGCTGTCCCTGCTCTTTCCACGTCTTCACCCTCATCCATTCAGCAGGGGGACCCTCCCTCCTGCACAGGGCCTTCCCTGGCTTCTCTGGGCGACCAAAACTCGGCCTGCAGCCTTTGCTCCCACCGATCAAGACATTTTCCTAACAACTCCACTCATAGGTCCCACAGGCACTTCAAATGCAACATCTCCCAAATAAATCGCTCCCTCCCTAATTAAGCTGTTTCTCCTGTGTCGGTTTGGTGAACCAGCCTCACTTCTCCCTGAATACCTCCACCAGCGAGTCACCAGTCTCAAGGCAGGAATGAAATGAGACCAGCAGAAAACTGAGAATGAAAACCCAGTGAACGGAGGCCACCAGCCAACACGCAGCCGAGGCCCAGCCCAAGGTCACCCACCCCAGACAGGCAGAGTGGCTCCTCCTGCCTGCCAACAGCTGTTCAGGACACCAGGATGGCGCTCTGTGCCTGGAATGCACGAGGTGGGTGAAGAGCGAATAATGTGGAGTGACTGCAGAATGCAGAGCACGTGAGCTCAATCCAAGACGAAAACTCATTTCGACACGGAGCACCAGGAAGCAACGCTTTCATACCCTCTACCATCATACTGGGGAAACGGCCAGCACATGAAGTGCTCCTGTTACCGCTCACGGCTCCATGGCCCGCGCCTGCTACCGCTCACGGCTCCATGGCCTGCGCCGGCACCCCCAGGAGATTAGGACTTGAGCACAGACGTCATGTCCCCCTTTCTGACTCCTGTAATGGCTACGCTTGTTTTCCTTCCTGTTGTCACTCAATCTGTATCTGCCTGTATCTTTTCTTTAAGTGGCTAAGCTCCCTTTGAAAGCTTCAGGCCCCACACGTTTTAAAAATCTACCTCCTTGCCCACACCGAGGACTCTCACAAGGAGAGTGTTTTTATGAAGTCTTTCTTGACATGACTGCTTCCACTGAGGTGGAAATGCTCTGCGCCTCAGAAGTGAAATCTGGCTTCAGGATCAAAACGTGAGAAGCACTCACTTCAAATCCGACATTTCTACGTTTCGCTTTTTTTATGGCTCTGTTCTTCAAGACTTCCTCGCTGGCCACGGAGAATGTTCCCACCTGCAGGGTGACAAACCAAAGAGCAGTTAAGATGTGGTGCAGACACCATAGTCTGGTCCTGGTTGTGTCTTTATAAACCAAACTAAACCAAATTCACTGCCGTCGAGTCAGATCCAACTCACAGCGACCCCTCCTTGGGTTTCTGACGTGGTTATCACTACAGAAGTAGATTGCCCAACCTTCCTTCTGAGGCGTGGCTGGTGGGTTTGAACTGCCAGGCTTCTGATTAGCGGTCAAGTGCCTTAGGCACTACGCCACCAGAGCTCCTAGCAAACTTACCCAACAGCTGCTCCAAGTACTGTGAACACACTGCTGAGAAGGTGGTCAAGTCCGTTATCTGTCTCGTGAATTCCACTCTAATGGCACATCAGAATCTTCCAGAACACACATACCAAGGCTTCGAGCCACCCTCTGCAGAGAGGCTTGCAGGGCATGCATGCACAAAGACTCCTGAGAAGACCAGACGTTGAAATGCTAGTGCAAGACTATCAATAACCAGTTCTTCACATTACTGATAGTAGGGCCCATTCTGCAATCCAGATGCCCCAAACCAGTACCTTGTTACTCAGTGCTCAAAAGTAGATTTTATAATTCTGTTTATGGAGCTCTGGTGGTACAGTGCCTAAGGTATCTGACTGCTAACCAGAAGGTTGACGGTTCAAATCCCCCAGCCACTCTGCAGAAGGGAGACTGGGCAATCTACTTCCTTAAAGATTTATTGCCTGGGAAACCCAATGTGGGTCACTATGAATCGGAATCGACTTGATGGCAGCGTTTTTTTTTTTTTTTAATCTGTGTATCACTTATACCCTTAACTTTAAGAAGCCACATGTCCACTGCTCACAAGGACACCAGGGCACCAACAACTCTTAACAACCCTGCTGAAAACCCCTGCCAGAGCACTGTAATGGACTCTGTCTGCACCATAATCTGTGGAGCCTCAGGCTTTACTGCAACCCTTCCTTCACACTGGAGAGTGGCTACAAGGCATTTTGTGTTAAGAAAAAAAAAAAAAGGTCCCATCTATAGTTATTCTGGAATTGACTGGATGGCAGCAGGTTTCATAACCATTCCAGATCATGTCACATTTAAAAGGAGCCCTAATACCCACAGCCACTCCTCAGAAAGAAGGTTGGGCAATCTACTTCCGTAGTGATATTGCCTCGGAAACCCAAGGAGGGGTCGCTATGAGTCAGGGCCGACTCGACGGCACATAACAACAACAACAATACGCACAGAGGAGCTCTGGTGGTGTAGTGCCTAAGGCACTCGACTGCTAACCAGAAGGTTGGTGGTTCAAATCCACCAGCCACTCCTCGGAAGGAAGGTTGGGCAATCTACTTCTGTAGTGATACTGCCTCGGAAACCCAAGGAGGGGTTAGGGTTCGGGTTCGGGTTCGGGTTCGGGTTAGGCTGTAAGTAAGGTTCGGCTCGACAGCACATAACACCACCACACCCAGACAGGCCAGTCAGCTGCATCTGCCCACAGCGGAGGTCCTTCCATACTCGTGTCACTAGAAACTGTCCAAATGTGTGTTCTTTGATTCCTGGCCTACGTTTACGCTAGTAGTTTAGATCTTAATGTAAGTGGGCTAAGACACAGAGAAACAGCCACAGCCAAAGGCTCACTAGTGATAAAGCGCCAGGTCAGTTAGGAGTGTAAAAGCCCTACCAGCACACTGACTCATCCGTGATTCTGGTTTCCCGAGAAATACTAGTAGTCCACATTATCTATGAAGGAAAACACATTATACAGCCATGTGTCGTTTAACGCCCACAGTATGTTCTGTGAAATGGGACGTCATGTGACTTGGATGTGGTGCAAACACCATGTCATCATCTGGACCTGCTTTTTCTTTAAACATTTCAAACAAGCTTTACAACTCATCAGTGACCATCAACGTGCTGAGAGGGACTCCCTTTAGTGCCTGGTCCTCAGTCCACATCGTGAGCAATTTCTCCGCATCTGATGCAGGTCCCTCACTTATCAGCCTTCCAGCTTCAGTGGAACTGAGCCTTCAACAGCTTGGAGAACTTTTCTGTTTTGGGGGACTGTAGTGACTGTCAAGTATGACATGCTTAAATCACAAGCAATAGTATTCACTGGTTGCCACCTTCCTGTTGTTTTATAACCTTGTTTTCCTCCCAAACCATCAGTCTCCTTGGCCTCTTGCTGCTATTAGCTCACTAGCACTGGTTTTGCTGCGTTTGGGAGCCCTGATGCGAAAATTAAACAGAGAGATAACATTACGATACCCAAGAGATAGGCGATATACAAGACTGGACGCAGCTGCCTTTGAGTGGAAACACACACTTCATATAAAGTTACATGGTAAACTTTTTGGAAAGAAGTACAGTACACACGTAAGTCAGAAACAGAGTGTTTTCATGACTGTCAAATCACTGTTACAGGTTATGTATGTACCATATTATCGTATGCCCAGTAGAACAATCGCTTCATGTACAAGAGATGTGAGATATATGTCCGGCGTGTGGGATGCTATTTTGTTAGCTACAACCTGTTCTCTGATCTGGATTTTTGAACCCTACGGGACCAATGATATAATGTGCAGTTGGACGGTGCCTGAGTGGATGTTATCTGGTGTATGGGTGTACTACAAAGTACACTCAGAAAGTAGAAAAGCAGCTGCCTAAATGAGCTTGGGAACACACCTGCGGGTCCTGTGTGTGTGTGTGTGTGTAAACCTTAGCACTACCCTAACAACCTGACTGGCTATCTTTGCCACAGATGTCCTCAGTGAAGTGGCCTGTGAGTCACTGCTGATGAGGTGCCAGAAGTGTGGCCGCGCCCCATCGTTACAGGAGGAAACAGCGAGGTTTCCTCAAAGAAGACCATTTCCATTTCGTTAGGAGTCAACGAGGCCACTCAAGGAAGTACAATATCCAAAGTCCATTCTTCTTAGCCAATTGTCGGGGGTCCCGGACCCACTGAACAGCTTCCAAGAAGCATCAGAGTAACAGTGGGTACCGCAAGCTTTTGAAATCAACAATCATGGGCCTGGCAGACCTAGTTGGGGGGTGAACCACTTTTCAAGTCTGAATGCCAGCACTGGAAACTCCAATGACCAGCTCACGTAAGCTGCAGTCATGACTAAAATGACTTAGCTCCAAAGCACAGGTGTAGGATGCGGCACATTTAGGAAATTCACAAAGAAGCCGCTTCTACAAAGGAGAGTAGTTAAGGAACAGATGTGTGGAAAAGCCCACCCAAGTGTAACAGCTTTCTGTACTAAGCACAAGTCATGAGGAACCACAGTCCTTACTGTTCAGGATGTGTGTACAGGGGCTTTTACATTTGTATCATAAAGACTTCATGCAGAACCTCACGAGTTTAAGCTTAAGAGCAGCATGACCTCATTCTTACAAAAACTACTTTGTACCTCCTCTGCTTCGTCTTCTTGATCCCAATTCCTATCCGTCAATTCCTTCTCGGCAATTCTTTTCGCCATTGTTCCAAACCTAAGTATAGAGAATAAAAGTAAACAGATTATTTTTCTAGAGCAAGATATAACTCTTATAAGGAATTTTAAAAACGTATTCTAGCACGAAGTGAGATTAGAAACATTTCTGATGCCAGTGGAAACTGCTTCAGTGAGAACTTTCCACTGGTATCAGCACCGCGGTATTATTAAGTCCAGTAAGGGACTATGCAAGGAGGCAGCGGAAAGTGCCTAAGGAACACTAGCACTTTTCCTGACCAACATCAGATCAACTCCATATGAAAAAATTAAAACGAAATACTGATTTTTTAAAAAAAGTCTGGCATATGGTGTAATCAACAAGTGCTTTACTAACATATTCTATGTAAATCACACTTATCCTCTTGATCTAGGCAAACCAAACTCACTGCCCAGTGGATCCGACTCATAGTGACCCCTCCTTGGGTTTCCGAGGTGGTATCACTATAGAAGTAGATTGCCCAACCTTCCTTCCAAGGAGTGGCTGGTGGGTTTGAACTGTCAGCCTCCTGGTTAGCAGTCAAATGCCTTAGGCACTATGCCACCAGAGCTCCCTGATGTAGGCAAAGCACGTTTAATATTACAAATTCTCCTTAAAAACGATCCGCTGACGAAGTTCACTTAGGTCTGAATCTTAATAAGGTGTTGGAAATATCTCTGCAACATGCATACTCTTCTTTGGCTACAGCTAGTAGACAGGAAAATATGTTACCCAAGAGAGAACAATTCAATTCAGCCAAATTGTGTCTTGTTAAGCTAAGTAGCTCTGGTGGCATAGTGCCTAAGGCATGTGACTGCTAACCACAAGGCTGGTGGTTCAAACCCACCAGCCACCCCTTGGAAGGAAGGTTGGGCAATCTACTTCTATAGAGATACTGCCTCCGAAACCCAAGGAGGGCTCGTTATGAGTTGAACTGACTTGATGGCCGTGAGTAGCTAAGACATCACTTTAACGTCTGAATGTGTTTGATGGAATCTTCACACCTTGGGAACACACAATTCTTCAATAAACCATCAGCTTGGTTCCTGTGTCCCCACGCTGGGGGAGGGTGGGGCTCACAAGTGCTACAGTGGACCCTAGTGCCTGCCCAGAGAGGGTGCCAGTGTCCATTCCTGAAAACCGGCAACTTGTGTTCTGACCCTACAGCGTATACTTTGCCGTTTAAAAAATACAAACCACCCCCAGACTGAGACTCTGGCTGTGACGTGTCTTCTCTCATACACCAGCTGGATGGACAAAAAGCCCCTTCCAGCTCCTCTGCTCCCCATCTGACCCTGGAACTTATCACTCATGTCTGTGTACCTGCCAGGGCTGGGGAACCCACCTGGCCTCCTCCGTGATGGTCCTTCCTCACTCTCGTCTGCCTTTAGCACCACCACCCACTGGACAAAGCTTCTTGGAACCACACGCTCACAAACTTACACATCCCCTACTGCTCTCTTACCAAAAACCCCCAAACCCCAAACCCGCTGCTGCTGAGTTGTTTCCCACTCATAGCAACCCTACGAGACAGAGCAAAGGTGCCCTGTGGGGTTTCCAAGGCTGTCCATCCCTACATAAGCTGACTGCTTCATCTTTCTCCTGCTGAATGGTGCGTGGCTTCAAACCGCTGATCTTCTGGTTAGCAGCCAAATGCCTTAACCCTGCACCACCACAGCCGTTTAGCACCCTCTCACTGCCACCGAGTCAATTCCAACTCACAGCGACCTCCACTGGGTTTCCAAGGTGGTAAACCCTTAGGGAAGTAGACTGCCCCATCTTCCTTCAGCAGAGCAACTGGTGGCTTTGAACTGCCAACCTCCTGGTTAGTGGCCAATGCCTTAGGCGCTGCGCCAAAGCCCCTTACTGTTCTCTTTAAAACAAAAACAAAATGAAACAAAAAACCCCACTGCCATCAAGTCGATTATGACTCAAACCTTTTGGGTTTCTGTAAAGACCTCTGGTGGTGTAGTGGATAAGCCACTTGGTTGCTAACCAGAAGGTCAGTGATTCAAACCCATCAGCTGCTCCGTGGAAGAAGGGGCAATCTACTGCTATAAAGATTTGCAGCCTTGGAAACCTAATGGGGATTGCTATGAGTCAGAACGGACTTGCGGCTGGCGGGTTTGAACTGTGAACCTTCTGGCTAGCAGCTAAATGCCTTAGGCAGTACATCACCAGAGCTTCTCGATGCAGTCAATTTATTTTTGTGGTTTGTTTTTGTAAATATCGACAGCCTTGGAAACTGTAAGGGGCAGTTTCACTCTCTCCTTTAGGGGTGCGGTGAGTCGGCATCTACTTGACAGCGATGGATTTTTAGTGGCGTAGTGCCTAAGGCATTTGCCTACTGGAGCAGAAGGCTGGCTGTTCAAACCCACCAGCCGCTCCTCGGAAGGAGGATCGGGCAATCTACTTCCATAGAGATACTGCCTTGGAAACCCAAGGAGGGGTCGCTATGAGTCAGATCCGACTTGATGGCAATGTGGTTTTTTTTTTTTTGGTATAGCAACTATTAGGAGCACTGGTGGCATAGTGCCTAAGGCATGTGACTGCTAACCAGAAAGCTGGTGGTTCAAAGCCACTAGTCACTCCTCAGAAGGAAGATTGGGCAATCTACTTCCGTAGAGATACCACCTCGGAAACCTAAGGAGGGGTCACTGAGTCAGATGGACTCCTCAGCAGCGTGTGAGTATCCATATAAAATACATGTGCAGGCCTGCACTCTACAGTCCTCCCGGTGCTGATGTCCTGTAAAGTGGTTACCCAGGGGCTTTCAATGCTCACCAATCGCCTAACATATATGAATGATTCTTTTACAAGTATGTGCGCTATCTCTAATTACAGAATAAGTGATGTTAAAGTCCAAGGTTCTAAAATTCCTCACAACCAGTACTGATCAGTTTAATGGCCAGGTCTCTATGGATTCTTCCTGCCCCATTCCTATTCATTGTTGACCTCCACCAGAGGGCAGAAAAGATGAGAAGTTGAAACAGGTCATTTTTGTTGAGATTAACTGTGGGTAAACAAGGGTGGGGCTGAAGTGCAACAACTGTAATAGGAGTAAGACTGTAACATGAGCATCTACCCACAACTGAAGAGATAACTGGCCTTGTGAAATAACCTAGGTGAACACCCAGCTGCAGCCTCTGTGTAACACCGCAACTGCTCCGTCAGTACAGAGAAGGTGACTGTACTGCTCTGTTGACTGATGTATTCCCAACGCCCCATCAGCGTCCAGCTCAAGGCAGGTGCTGTGTCTGTTGCAGAAGCAACAGGGGATTGGGGCACTAGCTAGCTGACAAAGGAATGGATTATATCAGCAGCTCGAGCTTGCCATTTGCTAGCTGTGAGACTGTGGACAAGTTTTACAGCTTTTGTGCCTCAGTTTCTGCATCTGTAAAATGGGAAAGAGATGGATGAATAAAAACAGCTTAAACAAAATCAGCTTAGTTCAATAAAGGACCTGGTGCACAGGAAGGGTTTAACTAACATTATTATTAACAAAACAAGTTTTCTTAGAAGCAATGGCTATAAAATGTTATTTTTCATCCAAAACTTAAAAATGGGAATGGAAAATTTACAAAAGAAGAAATTCAGGTGACCGACAAACACATGAAGAACTTGTTTGCCATCATTAGCCATTAACTCACTGCTATTGAGACGGATCCAACTCATAGCCACCCCTCCTTGGGTTTCCGAGGCAGTCTCTCTATGGAAGTAGATTGCCCAACCTTCCTTCCAACGAGTGCCTGGTGGGTTTGAACCACTAGCCTTCTGGTTAGCAGTCAAGTGCCTTAGGCACTACTCCACCAGGGATGCAAATCAAAACAACTATGAAGTATCATCTCACCCCAGTATTAATAGCAAACAAAGTTCAACAAGACAGAAAACAACAAATGCTGGCAAAGATATAGAGAGATTGGGACTATCATACACTGCTGGTGGGACTGTCAAATGATACAACCACTGTGGAAAGCAGTATGGTGATTCCTTAAAAAGTTAGAATTAAAAATACCATTTGATGCAGCAATTTCATTATTAGGTATGTTGTTGTTGTTGTTATGTGCCGTCGAGTCAACCCTGACTCATAGCGACCCCTCCTTGGGTTTCCGAGGCAGTATCACTACGGAAGTAGGATTGCCCAACCTTCCTTCCGAGGAGTGGCTGGTGGGTTTGAACCGCCAGCCTTCTGGTTAGCAGTCAAGTGCCTTAGCCACTATGCTACCAGAGCTCCCATTATTAGGTATATACCCTAAAAAAGTGAGAGCCAGGACAAGAACTGATAGAGGACACCCATGTTCATCACAGCACTATTCACACAGCAAAGAGATAGAAACCACCTGAGTGTCCATCAACCAAGGAATGGATAAACAAACTGTTACACACAGAAAATGAAATACTATACAACCCTAAAGAATAATGTAGAATCTGCAAAATACCACATAACGTGGATGAACTTGGAGGATATTATGCTAAAAGAAATAAGTCAATCACAGAAAGACAAATAGTGTATTAGTCTGTTACCATAAAAAGTCAAGGAAAGGTTTATACAAGGAAGGAAACTTTGTTGGTTGGCAGAGATGGGAGGGGAGGCTAAATTCCTAGGTATGCTGGGGGCGTATACATAGACATACAGATGCAGCAAGGACTATCAGTGGTTACCAGGCTAGGAGGCGGGACAAAGGGGGAGCTTTTGTTTGCAGAGCACTGGGTTTATGCGAATGGTGGTGGAATACTTTGCAAAAGGACAACCATAATGGTGTCACAACATGAAAAATGTCATCGACGTCCCTGAGCTGTAAATGGGGAAGTTGTTAGGGTGGCCAATGTCTTGTTGTGCATGTTTTCACAATAAAAGGGGGGAAAAAAAAGTAGGATGGAAAAATATGTAACTTACGAGCCAGACTTTGAAGCAGTATTTTACCCCAAAGCATGACACTCTGGACCATAAATATCTTTTTCTGCAAAAAGAGGAGATCTCTGTGAAGTATTAGAACAGGATCTATTACGTAGCAAGTCTCACCTGCTTGCTACTATGATGACGGTGAGTTTAAAAATCGTTTGAGCTTATGAGTGAAAAGGCGCCAAGTCACGAAATGCAATGTGACAGGAAATTGAAACGCTAATCGGAGAAAACTTCATTTGTGCCGAGTAAGTTATGTGGTGTCTGCTATCCGGTGCCGTCTTGCCCTTGGGGATGAATTTGCGGCAACTTCAGTCCAGTCTAAGATGAAAACACACATCGGGTATGCTTCCGTGTGAGATTAAAACGCTTGACTGCTGATGGAAAGGTCGGCGGTTCGAACCCCCCAGCCTCCCCGCGGGAGAACGCGGTGTCGATACGCTTCCCTTGAGATTACAGCCTGGGAAACCCCATGGGGCGGTTCTCCTGGGTCCTACAGGGAGGCGACGAGTCGGGATCGAGTCGACGACAACAAACGATTAGCGAGGGGCCCGGAGGAAGCCGAAAAGAACACGCAAGCGCACCGCGAAGAGCGAAACCTCAGGGAACGTACGAACGCCAGGATCGTTTGCTAATGGAACCGGCTAAGGGATGACCGAAGGCTCGAAGATGCAGGAAAAAAGGGAAGCCAGGCCAGAGCGGCACCGGACGGGGTGTCGAAGAGCCGCGAGACGGAAAGGGGGCAAACTGTGCCGAGAGATACCGCTGGAAACCACCCAAAAAGCCCACGCCGGATGGCCCCTGCTCGCTAGGCCTCCTACCCCCGCCGGGCCGGGCGAGCCGGGGCGAATCCGAGCAGCCATGCAGTGCGGCCCCGGCTTCACCAACAGCCCCAGCGGCGTCGCTGCTGTCACCCGCCCCATCCTCCCAGGTCCGCCCCCTGGCTCTCACCTCGCTAGCGGCCGCCGCCGCGCTCGCTGACCGGTGGTCGCGGTCTCGGCGCACGGATCTGAAGCGGCTGTGGGTGTCTCGGCCCGGCGTGCTCGGTCGCTTCCGGTGCACTGAGCGCTTCGAAGAACCTCGTGGACAGCAAGCCTGGAGTCTCAAACACCATGTCCCCGAGGCCTCGTCTCTTAGCGTTTGTGTGGGGAGAGCTGTCTGCTCAGCCAGAGGCCGCCGGGATAACAGCGCCCAATTCGCTCCAGGCCGCCATTTTGTAACTCAATCTATCCCTTAAAATCGATTCGAAAAAAAAGGGAGGAAAGAAACGCCCGCGTCCAGGTACTGCGCAGGCGCGTCGGAGCCTTCATCGGATGCACCTCCTTCCGCAGGTAGTGGCGTCACGCAGCGCATGCGCTCAGCTGCTTTGAAGCCGTCGCGGGGTGGAGCGAGACCGTCACCGGGTGGAGCGCGTCCGCAATACGCTTGCGCATCGGCCGCACGCATGCGCACCACGCGCCGGCCTTACCCGCTGGCCTTAGCGGGTGGGGGGGGGAGGGAGCTGGAGTCACCAGTACGCGTTTGCGTTTGTAATAGTCACGTGGCGGCCACCGTTGCTGTTTGTTGCGTTTCGGCGCGAGTTGCTGCTGTAGGTCCAAGGGGGCTGGCAACTTGTAAGGAGTTCTGGAGAGCAGGGTTAGTCAGTGAGCGTGACCGAGATGTTCCCACGGGGTGTACTGTAGAGCTGATAACAGAGCCCGTGGCCCACGGGAACTCGGTCTAATTCTCCCGATGAAACACTTGAGGAGACATTAGGATAATTTAACGTCAGCCAGCCTCTGCCCCGCCATGGAACGTATCTCAGGTGGCCCTGCTGCTATCACCTGGAAAGTGCAAAATGGATATGGCTCAACTTGTGTGGCTGCTAGATGAATCTTAGAGGCCGGGAATCTCGGAGCTCAAAGGGAATGTAGTCACCCACTCCATCAGCCTCGCTTATAGATGAGGAAAAGTGCGCTCAACGATCAATTTTTATTTTCTGTGCTCTATGGTGGAAGTGAACTAACTTTCCCCAAATTGTACAAGTAGTTAAGATCAACGAAAATGAAGTCTGCAAACGTGGTTTTGAACTGTGGATCTAATATGTGTGCAATGTCAGGGCTTCCTGTGCGTTTATTCGAATGCTGCGCTTTAGTGGGTAAGATGTACAAAGCCATTTTGCCTAACTTCCTTGCTTAAAGGTTAAAGACATTAACCACAGATGCGATGGGAGTTAGACCCATTATGCACTGATAAGGACATTTGCATAAGAAATACCTTTTATGTTTAGCAGTGGTTTTAAACTTTTTTTTGTGTGTGTAGGTTATTATGAATATACTTTAAATATCTAAACGAAGTTTGTGCATAAATTCATGTAGAAATGCAATTTGCATATAATTTCAGGGTGTTTGTGAACCTTGAAAGCCCATCCAGAATGTGGAACAAAACTCAAAATCATAAAAAGAAAGGGGGACCAGGTTTGCTGGTCTGATAGAGCCTGATGAAACCACTGAGACTGTGGGCCCTAGCTGCCCTTCAGGTCTAGAATTGAACCCACTCCTGTGGCTTCCACTCCTCGGAAGGAAGGTTGGGCAATCCTACTTCCGTAGTGATACTGCCTCGGAAACCCAAGGAGGGGTCTCTATGAGTCGGGGCCGACTTGACGGCAAATAACAACAACAACAACAACCTGTGGCTTCCAGCCAAACAAAAGACAGGCATATGAGCTGAACAGTTATGTTAAGTAAATACACTCCTTGGGCTGTGTATGCACAGGGAGACAGCTGGGGGCGGGCAGGAGTGCATGAGAGGCAAGGACACAGGGAAGAGGTATCTAGGGAGGAAGTGGGAGGAGAGCTATTGCATTGTGGGAGATTGTAGTCAATGTCATGAGACAGTGTATGTGAACTGCTGTATAGAAAGTGAATTTGCTTTGTGAGCTTTCACCCAAATCACAATAAAATTAAAAAAAAAAAAAGCCCATCCAGGACCCAGTGTTAAGGACTCCTGATGTAGAGACTAGATTGCACATGTCAGGATATCAAAAGAAATAAAAAGGTCTTTACCTTGTGTTAGCAAACGTCTAAATTATAGAGGCATTCAGGCCAATCTTCTCTGAAAGGTTAACCTGCCTCACTCTTAGGAGCTGGGAGAGAGGAGGAGATGTGGTTGTTCTCAGAAAATATATGCCATGAATGTTCTCTGAAATTGCTTGCCCAAACTGCCTTTGGAAATGTATGTTTTAAAATGAACTGATAGGAAGAAAGAATAGTTTGTGAGATAATTGTAGTTTTGCTCATGCATGTCATCTATTTAGCAAATCAGAGCATTCTATACTTTTACTTTTTCCTACTTGAGTTGTGTATCTCCTCAATAAAACATCTTTTCTACTCCAACAGAGTATGAAAAGTTTTTCTTTGACATTGATTGGTGTCAGAAGTGGGATTTTGATGCTGCATTGCCTGAAGCAGCCCCAAGGAGTGGAGGATTCAGGTTTTAGCACCAGCAGAGCTGTTAGGCTCTCCAATCTCCACGTGCTCTCAGCACTTGTCATAAGGTAAATGTTGTTGTTGTTGTTATGTGCCATCGAGTCGGCCCTGACTCATAGCGACCCCTCCTTGGGTTTCCGAGGCAGTATCACTATGGAAGTAGGATTGCCCAACCTTCCTTCCGAGGAGTGGCTGGTGGGTTTGAACCACCAGCCTTCTGGTTAGCAGTCAAGTGCCTTAGCCACTATGCTACCAGAGCTCCCCATAAGGTAAATAACCTCTTGAATCTGAGCTCTTCTCCTTTGTGTTGATAGTTCTGCAAGTTTCATTGTGGAATTTGGATTTTGTCCTTGTGAGATTGGTTTCACTGTCTTTCTGGAAGTACGGTAAATGCTAGATCTAGGGGCACAACAGAGTCATTCTTTGGGACTCCTACCCCATCTGTGAGAAACAGCACTTTGGTCCTTTAATGTATGCCTTCTTGTTTAGTTGCCATAACCTCACTAAAGATAGTTTGGAAAATCAGTAGCCACTTTTGAATACTTTACAATTGGAGCGAGTAGTATGTTTAAGGTCTAAAATAAGAGATGAGATCTGTAGCCTGCAATATGAAGTAGGTTCAAAAAGAATGAAACTGGGTTTTGTGTGGTTTGTTTTGGCTGTCTTGTGCTACTCTAACAGAAATACCCCAGGTGGATGGTTTTAACAAACAGATTTATTCTCTCATAGTGTAGGAGGCTAGAAGTCCAAGTTCAGAGCGCCAGCTCTAGGGGTTGGGTGAAGGCCTCTCGACTTTGGGCTTTAGCTGTGCCTCTTGTTCCCGGCCCACTGGAGCTGGAGCTGTCTCTTAACCAAAGCAGCTGCTGGTGCTGAGGCTGACAGACCTAAGGTCAACAAGTAAAATGGCACAGTCTTCAGATTATCAGGCAACATGACAGCCAAGGAGTTCAAGTTCAGAAACAGTCTTGAGATCGACAGAGAACATGGCCGGCCACTGAGATGAAAACTCAGCCAAGAGCAGGATCCAGATGTGCCAAGAAGCTCTGCAACCTTTCTCAAAGTTGGTACTTATGTACTGGAAGCAGACCACATCCCAAAGGCAGCTACTTAGCTGCTCGCAGCAGACTCCACCATGGAGTTACCAGTCTCCTCATGGAGAATAACTACATTGAGCTGTCCAGCCACTCAAAACGAGGCCCAACCAAGTTGACATAGAACCCTAACTATCACATGGTCATGAAGGAGTCCTAGAGTCTGTAAGCCACAAATTATGTGGGCAGAAATGGAGTATCTTAGATGCCTTTCTGATACTCACCACCAACAGAAAGGCACCTGTGAAAGGATAAGCTGGGACATGAGATGGACCAGAGCACTAGGCTACCCACCAGCCACAAGACAGCACTCATGCGACTGAGGCACGCTAAAACCAAACACTGACCAAACCCATGGTGGAACCCTTGCTAGGAGTTTTATTTGACATCAGTATTTCAACCTATACATAACATCCTCAATGAATAAGCCCAGCTTTTCCCTACTGGGAGGCTGGTTTAGGGTTTGTGTTCAAAAACACTATAAGCTGAATATGTTGGAAGAAATTTAGAATTTCAGAGATCACTTCAGGGAAATGATTGCCTATTTGCATGGACTTTTCTTTCCTTGGGGAACTTTTGTTTGATCCTCAAGTTCTGTCAGAAGGTCTGCTATCCCTCCATCTGACACTCTGGCAAATTAATAAATTTTATCTGAAACCTGTTTTTCTCTTGAATTGCGTAAGTCTTACCAAAGAATTGCTGTATATCTTTTAAGAGGTTAAGTTACCTATTGGCTTTATGTTGCATCAGCCTAGTTTTTAAGCTAGCTTCAGAGACCAGTGACTTTCTATGGTTTTTTGTCATATATCGTTCTGAGAGCTTCCCTCTAGTGTAGAATGTTGTGTCTTGAGTTTCTGTCTTTGTTAAGTTAAAGGCCGTGGCTGGCAGGGTTTTTTTTTTTTTTTTTCAGTAGTTACTCTGAGAAACTTTTATATAAACTGGTCTATTTATAAAGTTCACTCGAAAAAGAATGGATTGTCTTTTTAACTGGTGTATGAATCAATAATTTCATTTAGAAGGATCAGCACAAGGCTGGTCCCTGTGAGGCAGAAATGAAAGATGTGCCAAACGTCCAATTTTTCCAGACTATGTATCACTCTGTCATCTTGAACATCAATTCCTCCTCCTCCCTGCAGTACTTTCTCTTCCGTCTTCTTGCTGTTGTTATGTGCCATCGAATAGGATCTGACTCATAGTGACCCCTCCTTGGGTTTGGGTTTGAATCGCCAGCCTTCTGGTTAGCTGTCAAGTGCCTTAGGCACTACGCTACCAGGGTCTTTAATTTGCTGCACTGTCTCACAGAACTCACAAACTGCCAAGGAAATGAGTCATGCAGTTGTGGAGGCTGGCAAGTCCAAAATCTGTGGGTCTGGCAGCAGTCTGGAGGATTCTCCTTATTCATGTGGTTGCAGGGACTAAGAATCCCAAATCGGCACGTCGGGTGACACACTACTGGCTCATGAGGCTGCAGAAGCTGGGGAATCAGTCAGACGATAGGCAGCTGGCTCAAGTCCAAGAACTGGAGGTCAAATGATTACGGACCAGGTGCAGGACCCAGAGCAAGAGGGACCTTTGCCAAAACATAAATATTGGATGCAGACCACACGCTCAAGGAAATTAGGGTTTGGTCAGTGTTTTGTTTTAGCGTGCCTCAGTCCCATGAGTGTTGTCTTGTGGTTGGTGGGTAGCCTGGTGTTCTGGTCCATCTCATGTCACAGCTTAGCCTTTCACAGGTGTCTTGAGTCACACCCTCTAGTAAGGTGGTGAGTTAAGATACATCCCACCCTAATCCTGCTTCATTAACGCAGTGGACAACTCATTCCAGTATGGGACCATAACTACAGGCACGGAGGCTAGGATTTACAGTATATCACAGAATGGGGGACTATGGCTAGAAGAGCCATATTAAGTAATTCACTTCACCACAATTGATATAAATGAAGTAGTGCTGATATTCTAATCAAAATAAATGTGTTCTGACAAAGGTTTTATGTTTATGTCAACCTTGAAAGCAAAATCTTAAAAGCAAAACTTTCTATATAACCTAAACTAGGAATGTATTTTATTTAAGGAAAGGAAGTAATTTTTTCCCCCATTTTCTTTTAATTTTTATTTTTTATTGCGATTTGGGTGAATATTTACAGAGCAAGTTCATCTTCCTACAACAGCTGATGTACATTTTGTTTCCTGACATTGATTGCAGTCCCCACAAGTGTAAACAGCCCTCTCCCCATTCCTGCAGTGGTTACCTTTGTCCTGTGTCTTTCCTATGCATTCCTGCCCTCTGAGCTGTCTCCCTCTGCAAACACTGCCCTTCTGATCTCCGTGGTTGATTGTTCTCAGGAATGTACCTTCCTGGTGTAAATCTTCACTTTATATGCCTGTCTGTTGTTTGGCTGGAAGTCACAGGAAGGAGTTCAGTTGCAGGCCCAAAAGGTGATTAGGGGCCATAGTCTGGGGGTTTTCACCAGTCTCTATCAGACCAATAAGTCTGGTCTTCTTATGATTTTGAGTTTTGTTCCATATTTTCCTCCCACTCTATCCAGGATCTCCTGCACTGATCCCTTTTAAGGAAAGGGAGTAATTTTTATTCCAGAGTGAGAAAAAAAGAAACAAACTGTTACCAAGATCCTACCACCAAATTATGGATGACACCTAACCAGAAACATGCCCTACCTAATCTCTTACATATTCCCATGTTGCGTACTTTGCATGAAGGTTCCCATATTGATGAGATAAACTAGTTGAAACCCTAAAGAAATATTAATGGAGAAAGTTCTTTGAAACTGATGCTCCCTGTTGCCCTATTTGGCATCACCACAATCCCAGAAAACAGCTTAAACTCCTACTTGGACAATACCACTTGCCCCCTGGGGCTATGCTTAAATGGCAGCTAGACTTTATTCAGCTCTTACCCTTAAATGGTTATAAGTTCATGTTAGTAGTGATTTATAGATTTTCACATTGAGTGGAAGATTTCCCCTACCAAAGTGCTGCTGCAGCCACCATCACAAAGAACCTTCTTGAAGGCATTGTCTCTACTTTGGGACCAGTGAGAGCTTTTTATAGCAATTGAGGAACCCATTTCATTGGCCAAGTCATTAAAAAAATATGCCAAATCTTCCCTGTTTATCAAAGATTCCATTACTCTTGTCATCCTCAGTTTTCTAGTCTAGTGGAAAGAACTACTGGGATAATAAAAACTCCTTCCTTGGTTCTTTGAAACCTGAGGTCCACACCATTTGGATCTCATAAGCTTACACCCTATGAAATAATTACTAGGAAACTTCTGGATCTCCTTACATTGCCTGCACTGACCCTAACATTGTTCAACCTGAATTACTATAGTACTGCCAATCTTTAATCTGATATTCTAAAGGATATTTTCCACAGGCTAGAGAAACCTCTGATGAGCAAAAAATCGACTCCTGAAGTCTGCCTAGCATTGCCCTGTAAGAATATGTATATTCGAAAAGCCACCAACTAAAAGGCTCACTGGAACCTTGATACTTAGTTCTTCTTACCAGCTGTTTGGGTCACCTAGTTCTGCTTTGTCAATCCTCAGAAGGAAGGTTGGGCAATCTATTTCCATAGTGATACCGCCTCGGAAACCCAAGGAGGGGTTGCTATGAGTTGGGTCCGATTTGGCAGCACATAACAATAACAGCAATGCTGCTCTGACAAGAATATACCACCAGTGGGATGGCTTGAACAAACAGGACTTTATTCTCTTACAGTTTTGGAGGCTAGAAGTCCGAGTTCCCAGTGCCAGGCTCCAGGGGTTGGGTGAAAGCCTCTTTACCTTGGGCTTCAGCTCTGCCTCTTGCTCCCGGCCCACTGAAGCTAGAGACATCTCTTCACTCAGGCAGCTGCTGGCCGCTGAGGTCAAGAAGCCTAAGGTTGACAGGTGAGAAGGCACAGTCCCGATATTATCAAACCACATGGCAGGCCACTGATTCAAGTCCATTAAAAGTCCCAGGATCGGCAGAGCATGTCAGGCTGCTAAATGAAGACTCGGCTATATGCAGGGTTCAAGCATGCCAAAAAGCTGGAGGCCTTCCTCAAAGTTGCTTCTGATGTACCTGAAGCAGCCCATATCCCTAAAGCACCTACTCAGCTGCTCTAGAAGATTCTGCCGTGGAGTTAGTAACCAGTCTCACCATGAGGAATAACTACATCCAGCTGCCTAGCCACTCAACCAGGCCCAGCCAAGTTGGCATGTAACCTTAACTACCACACCAACTCATGTGCTGCCCAGCTGGAGGATGATCTAAAGAAAGCTAAGGCACCTCTTTGGACTAGGCAGCCCTCCGGGGAACTGAAAATCACCTTAAAATGCCGCTGTTGCCAGAAGCAGACAGCATCCAAGGTAGACAGCTGATCCCAAGATCATGGAGTAAGACCTTATACATGTTGCTGAATTCTATGGGCTTTGCTTAGTAATCATGGCTATTCTCACTTAGTAGCATTACTCTGTTATTACCATCTTTTTCTGCAGTAATCTTTTCTGTCAGAAAGATGCTTTTTGATTTTGTGCTTTTCTATCTGATAGTTTTCCTCTAGTACATGGTAGGAAAATACATTCAGTAGGTTAGCCAGTCAGTAGCTAGTGCTGGCAGTCAAGTTGATAGCTGGTTCTGTCATTTACAGAACATAAATTCAGGTCCTGTAGTATCTCCCATTCAAACTATAGCTTTGTGCCCAGTGTTACTGTTATTTCTAGTATTAGCACAAAATGAACCATGTGTGTTAGACTATAGCATCCCCCTGAATCATTAACCCAACCCCAAGTGCCATGCTTCAGTTTAAGCTATATCTTAAAGAAGAGGTTATCTTGCTTTAAAGGTATGTGGTTGCAGCTTAAGAAATTTGGCCTTACCTGCCGTAGAAACATTTCAGGAAGATTGCCCTAGATACCTTTTCAGTTTGTCAGCTATGCACATTTGCCTCTCAAGTCCCCCATCTCCCCAGTGTGACAGGTTTACCTTAGACCAACTTAGGCTGTGATGATTGCCCATCTGTAACTACTCTTTAACAGAGAGTGGCTCAAACAGATTAACCAAAAGATTCCCTTTCCACAAGACTATACCCTGGGATGTGCCAACAGTGCTATAATCTGTGCTCCCAAGGGGTATATGTTCCTGTGTAGAAGGTTGAATTATAAAACATGATTAGACCTTTATCCAAGTGACACATCCTATACCTGTTTGGTAGTTGGGGAAGTGTGTCAACTTGACTGGACACGATTCTGAGTGGTTTGAACAGTTGTGATGTGGTTTTCCCATGATGAGTTCTGAAATACAGGCTTTGAACTGTTAAAAGGGAGTTTCCCTAGGGATGTAGCCTGCTTCTAATGTATATATGGACATCCTGGGAAAATTGGAGAATCTTTTGTGGATCTAGATCCTGTTGTGCTGCCTACAACGTCTGTGAGTGAACAATCCACCATTCTGCCTGGTGATCTTGGATTCATCATCCC
>NW_006922111.1:50701-53982 GCF_000298275.1 Orycteropus afer afer | reverse complement strand
GTTAGCTGTTCATGAAGAGCAGTTGAGGGTGAGTTGAGCTGGTATTGGCCATCATCTATCATTGGTCAGTTGGAACAGATGCAAGTGGTAGCCCTCTCTCAGTAGGTGGGGCTGCAGGAGGTGTGGGTATGATTGGATTGTATGGTACAGTTGCTATCTTCCACTCAGACAAAAATAAGTAAATAAGCAACAAATAAATAAATAAAAACAAGGACAAAAATATAGACAAATAGGAACAATTGCAAAAAAAAAAAAAAAGGAAAGACAATAAACGGGAAGAATATTTAAAGAAATACTTTTAAAAGACAAAAGAAATATAAATAGAAAAAGAGGGAAAACCCCCTCCACAATATCACAATATCTGGGGAGTAGGGAATAAGAGAAAAGGGCAAGAGTAAAAAAAAAAGAAGAAGAAGAAGAAGAAGAAGAAAAAATGAGAAAATGGCAAAAAGAAAAACAAGGGATGGAAAGAACCAAAAGGAAGAGAAAAGATGGAAAGCAGGAAAAGGGGAGAGAAAGAAAGAAAGAAAGAAAAACCCTCTAGAACCTGGGAAGGGAAAAAGAATAAAAATAAAAAGCAAGAAAAAAAGAATAAAAACAAATTTGGGAGGGTGAGGCAGGACACCCAGGCTCTGTCAAGGTGTACAGCCTGGGATGGAGCTCCTGCCAGCCCAGAGGGTGGGTGGAGGTGGGGGATGGTCACACTTCCCTGAACCAAGAGGGTGTGGGATGTAAGAGTAGCAAGGGGAATATTGTACCTTTCCAGTCATCAGCCTGGTCTCTGGGATCAGAACTCTGCTGCTATAAATATCCAAAATGGCCTCCGCACCACTTGCAAATATTCAAGATGGCTGTGCCCTCAGGATAGCCAAAAGTCCACAGCTCAGTCAGTCTCCTCATTTGCTGTTTTCCTTTCTAGTGGTCAGCCACCGGTGCAGTTGTCCATGTAGTCCTTGGTGAGCAGGGTCAAGTCTTAGGTTACCACTCAGATCCTAATGCCACTTGTAAATATTCAAACTGGCTGGGCTGTCAGGATAGCTTACGGTCCACAGCTCCATTTGTCTCCATAGTCAGTTTTCATTTAGGTTCTTCTAGTTTGGATTTAATCCACTTCTTTCTCTTTCCTTTCAAAACCCAGGGCTCCAGGGTTATCTACTGTATCTGTGTCAATTGGTTTCTCTCTCTTCTGTTGAAGAACATCTGTCTACCTATCCCACTATCTGCCAGAAGTCTTGCGACCCTTTACTTTTCCAAACACAGTATCCTTGACCAGGGACCGATCTCTCCTGACAACAGGGCCTAAGTATGTGAGATGAGGTCTGGCCATTCCTGCTTCTAAGGAGCATTCGGGCTGCTCCCCTTCCAGGATGGGTTTGTTTGTTTTTCTGGCAGTCCAAGGTGTTTTCAGTATTCTTCACCAACAGCACAACTCAAAGGCATCAGCTTTTCTCTGGTCTTCCTTATTCACTGTCCAGCTTCACATGAGTATGAGGTGATTGAGAATATCATGGCTTGGGTTAGGTGCACCTTAGTTCATCTAAGAGACATCTTTGCTCTTCAGCACTTTGAAGAGGTCTTTTGCAGCCAATTTGCCCAATGCAATATACGTCTGATTTCTTGACTGTTGATTGTGGATCCAAGTAAAATGTAATCCCTGACAATTTCAATCTTTTCTCCGTTTATTATGTAGTTTCTTATCGGTCCACTTGTGAGGACTTTTGTTTTCTTTATGTTGAGGTGTAATCCATGCTGAAGACTGAAGTTTTTGATCTTCATCAGTAAATGCTTCAAGTCTTCTTCACTTTCAGCAAGCAACGTTGTGTTATCCGCGTATCTCAGGTTGTTAATAAGTCTTCCTCCAATCCTGATGCCACATTCTTCTTCATATAGTCCAGCTTCTCGGATTATTTGCTCAGCATACAGATTGAGTAAGTATGGGGAAAGGATACAACCCTGATGCACTCCTTTCCTGATTTTAAACCACATAGTATCCCCTTGTTCTATTTGAACAACTGTCTCTTGGTCTATGTACAGATACCTCATAAGCACAATTCCCATTCTTTGTATCGTTATCGATAATTGTTATGAGCCATATAGTCAAATACCTTTGCATAGTCAGTAAAGAACAGGTAAATTCTTTCTGGTATTCTTTGCTTTTAGCTAAGACCCATCTGACATCAGCAATCACATTGAGTTCCCATAATTCTGGCTAAAAGCAAAGAACTGTGATGTTTTCACTGGAGCCATTTGACTGTGAGTTCCATCTATGATTTCCAGCAGGCTCTTTGAAGTGTTGCCTAGGGCTCAGGCCTCCCCGTCGCCCTCGCAGATTCCAAACTGGGTCCTTCTCCATCTGAGCACATTTGCTCTGTAACTGAGCAGTGATGGCTGGACTGGGATCCTACTGGGCCCTCTGGAGGCTGTGGGTGCTGTGTGACTTACTGTGTCTGGCAGTTGTGATTCGTGCTCGATGCCCAGCACCTTTTACAACTCGTGCTTTTTCCTGTTTCAGGCTTCACTGCAAAAGGATGGCAAGTAAGTACATTTTCTACAGCTCATATTTGTTTTCTCTTGAGATTTTATTGTTGTTGTTATGTGCCATCGAGTCAGTAGTGACCCCTCCTTGGGTTTCCGAGGCGGTATCACTACGGAAGTAGATCACCCAACCTGCCTTCCGAGGAGTGGCTGGTGGGTTTGAACTGCCAGCCTTCTTGTTAGCAGTCAAGTGCCTTAGGCACTATGCCACCAGAGCTCCTGAGATTTTGTAGTCACTAAAAAAACAAGTTGTAACAGTACATATTTTGTGGGAAAAAGAAAAACTGTTCAAGATAGTGTGAATTGTATGATGTGGCATATTGTATCATTCTGGGAGCAAGCTTGGTGGGTAAGAATGAAATGATAAAACCATCAGAACCCATCACAGGTGGTGAAGGCTGATTCAAAGCCCATGATGGCAGTGGCCACCGTTGTGCTGAGTTCTGAGGAGGGAGAAGTCGCTGTCAGCATGAGTGATCGAGAAAGCAGTCATGCCACTGGAGTGCAGTCTCAGGGAGGATCCATTCCTTGCCTGTTCTGGCTTCTGGTGGTCACCCCTTTCATGGGCTTGTGGCCACGTCCCCCCAGTCTCTGTCTCCATCTGCAGAGGGTCATCTCTGTGCGTTTGTGTATCTCTCTTTGCCTTTCTCTCTCTCTTTTAAACTTTTTATTGTGATTTAGGTGAAATATCACAAAGCAGATTCATTTTACATTCAAGAGTTTATACATATTTTGTTTTGTGACAC
>NW_006922111.1:46090-50601 GCF_000298275.1 Orycteropus afer afer | reverse complement strand
GTTCTAGGGAGTGTGTCTCCTGGGTGTTGGTGATGGTTCTGAGGAGTGCGTCTCCTGGGATAGGTGATGGTTTTAAGGAGGGCATCTCCCTGGTGTAGGTGATGGCTCTAAGGAGTGCATCTCCTGGGTGTAGGTGATGGTTCTAAGGAGGGCATCTCCTGGGCATAGGTGATGGTTCTGAGGAGGGCATCTCCCTGGTGTAGGTGATGGTTCTAAGAAGTGCGTCTCCCTGGGATAGGTGATGGCTCTAAGGAATGCATCTCCTGGGTGTAGGTGATGGTTTTAAGGAGGACGTCTCCTGGGCGTAGGTGATGGTTCTGAGGAGGACGTCTCCTGGGCGTAGGTGATGGTTCTGAGGAGGGCATCTCCTGGGCGTAGGTGATGGTTCTGAGGAGGGCATCTCCTGGGTGTAGGTGATGGTTTTAAGGAGGGCATCTCCCTGGTGTAGGTGATGGTTCTCAGGGGGGCATCTCCTGGGTGTAGGTGATGGTTCTAAGGAGGAAATCTCCTTGGCGTAGGTGATGGTTCTGAGGAAGGCATCTCCCGGGTGTAGGTGATGGTTCTGAGGAGTGCGTCTCCCAGGTGTAGGTGATGGTTCTGGGGAGTGTATCTCCTGGGTGTAGGTGATGGTTCTAAGGAGTGCGTCTCCTGGGTATAGGTGATGGTTCTAGGGAGTGTGTCTCCTGGGTGTAGGTAATAGTTCTGAGGAGCGTGTCTCCTGGTGTAGGTGATGGTTCTAGGGAGTGTGTCTCCTGGGTGTAGGTGATAGTTCTGAGGAATGTGTCTCCTGGGGTATGTGATGGTTTTAGGGAGTGCATCTCCTGGGTGTAGGTGATGGTTCTAGGGAGTGTGTCTCCTGGGTGTTGGTGATGGTTCTGAGGAGTGCGTCTCCTGGGGTCAGTGATGGTTTTAAGGAGGGCATCTCCCTGGGTGTAGGTGATGGTTCTGAGGAGGGCATCTCCCTGGGTGTAGGTGATGGTTCTGAGGAGGGCATCTCCCTGGGTGTAGGTGATGGTTCTGAGGAGGGCATCTCCCTGGTGTAGGTGATGGTTCTAAGAAGTGTGTCTCCCTGGGGTAGGTGATGGCTCTAAGGAGTGCATCTCCTGGGTGTAGGTGATGGTTTTAAGGGGGGCATCTCCCTGGGGTAGGTGATGGTTCTAAGGAGTGCGTCTCCTGGGTGTAGGTGATGGTTCTGAGGAGGACGTCTCTCCGGTGTAGGTGATGGTTCTAAGGAGGGCATCTCCTGGGTGTAGGTGATTGTTCTAAGGAGGGTATCTCCTGGGTGTAGGTTTTCTGCTTGTAGGCCTGTCACTTTCCTTTGCCTCTCTCTTATAAGGACACTTTTGATGGCGTTTAGGACCTACAAGAATAAAACATGGTAATCTCATCTCAGATGCCTTAATTTAATCATGTCTGCAAAGACCCCTTTTCCAAATAAATGAACATTTGAAAACTCCAGGGATTGGGACTCAGGTAACCATGACTCAGCTTACTTCAGTGGTCCTAGAAGACAGGATATTGTGGGTTTTTTGTTTGTTTCTCATTTGTTTATATTTTCTCATATGTAAGCGTGCATGGGTCAGTGTTTTAAAATAGAACAGGAAATACAGAGACAGACGTTCTGTGGCACCATCTGGAAGGTGGCTAGGCGGGCCTCTTTGCTTTGTGGTAGTTCACCAAGGTGGACTATTATGGTGTGTACTTTTTACTTGGCAGATTAAACTCTTATGATAAGAAAAGTTGAGTGACTGAAAACCATAAAAAGTTTTCCCATGTTATCTCTTGTGTTATTTCCTCACCTGAATGCCCCCTCTTCTCTGCTTCTCCAGAGTCCCCTTATCTTTCCAAGCCCACCTCACCTTCTCTAGTGAGTCTTCCCTGAGTGCTCCAGCTTACGGTTGGTCGCTCCTCTCAATCCCATGGTGCTGCCAATCATGTGCCTCCATGGCATCTTCATCTGCACTGGATTGGCATTTAAAGTGTGTGTGTGTGTGTGTGTGTGGTCTTGCCATGTACATTTAAGAGCAGTGGTTTCCAACTTTGTAGGCCTCTGTTCTCTAGGGGTTGTAAAGATGTGGTCATGGGTTCAGTCTAGTCAGCATAGTCAGGAGCATTGCTAGGGATGCAGATATGTCAGCCCTGTTCCCTGCTGACAGAGAATTCACAGTCTAGCGGGGGATGCAGTCGTATAAACTCAGAATTTCAACACAGTAAGCTAAGTGCTACGACGGGGACGTGCATGGGGTGCTGTGTAGGAGCACGCCATCCAGCCTGGCTTCATACTTCTCAGCGTTACTCAGTAGTCAGACCCTCAGCCCATGATAAATCCTCGCAGTTAAATTAAAATGTCAAGTTTCCCCTCGATTGGAATTTTATCCACTCAATCTGGAGATTCTAGATGTTGCCTGCTGATCAGATTTGATTGACATTTTGTCTTTGATTTTAAAAAAATGGAAAATGAGAAAGTGATGGTTAACGAATGCAGTGTGGCAGTCAGAACCGTTCAGAACCTTGGGGGGAATGGGCAGAGGAGGAATCACTTCCCTGGAGGGGCGTGTCTGAACTTCTCTGTATTGTGCATGTGGGAATTGTTACAGTGAATAAGAGTATCTTCACGTGTCGACTCAGTAGTGTTGGCACTGGGACCTGCACTGCTTGGCCCAGGCATCTTGGTAGCCTCCCTGTCATGTGCCCTGTGAGTTGCCCTGTGTCCTCCTCCGGCCCAGGCTCACCAAGTGCACCTGCCCGGTAATGTCTCTGGGTCCTTGCCGGGGCTCCTCCCTCTGGGTGTCCTGTTGCTTCTCCTGGTTGGATTCTTTGAAAACTTTGCTCAAATGTGCACTCTGGGAAGTCTTCCAGAGCTCTCAGGGTGAATTAGAAGGACTTATCACTTTGTATTTTCTTGAAATATCTGTCTTCTCCTCTAGACTGTGGGTTGCTAAAGAGTCAGGCTAATGTCCAATTTATCTTCATATCTCTAGAGCCAAACATGGTCAATCAAGGCTTAAATTGACTTAGGAAAAATTAAGGCTCAAACGGTCTTTCATGAACGTCAGTCTCTGTCTAGACATGAGGTACAGGCAAATAATTCTCTTTGAATAAAAGAATATTTTTAATAAGTACAAATAGAATATTAAATACAATGAACACAGATGGACTAAGACAAGATGAGATTATAGATCTACATAATTACTATATATGCCAAATACTTGCAATGAGCTGTACTAGCCAAGGGTACCACAATTACTACGATTGGAATCTTTTCCAGAAGAACATGTTGCACTGCAGATATTTATAATAGCAATAAGCCCCCTAATCTATGATTCAACTTAATTATTTTCATAATTGTTTTGAACTTCAGGCTCAGGTTTTTTTTTTTTTTTTTTTGCCAGAAGAACTCATATTTGGCATGGACTGACAAATGCAAAGTAACTTTTTAATATTTATAATTGGATAAGCTTGGAATCAAAAGAAGATTTCAAAGTATGTTATGGAGACAGAGACTAAAGGGGATAAGCCAGTGGGTAATGTTCTGCATTGTAGAGTCTAGTGAAACTCCAATTTAGTATTTTACTTTGAGTTTTCTGTAATAAAAAGCTGATATGACGAGAGGGGAGTAGTGGAGAGGTGAACAGTTAAGAAACTAAAATAGTATGTTTATGATACTAAAAGCTCTTTTACTGAGAATTTATACTTGAGAATACGGAGATAGGTTGCAGTCTACATGGCTTCTACATGGATTCTAGTTAGAAATAAAGTTCTGACAGCTGTATAGTTTGGGGATTATAATTCTTAGATGAAATATGTAGCTTGTGTGAAACACAATGTCAAGGTTGAGGATATTAGGACATGGTTACACAGTTACCAGACAAGAAAAATGACGAGGTGTTATGATCTGGTGCACTAGTTTTTATCTTTGGCTTTATCATAAACCTCATACATGTCACCAGATGGCGAGATTTGTTAAATGATAATTCTGACTGGAGAAAACTAATGTGATCCTCATATGATCTTTGTATGCCGTATGAGCCTTGCTACTGCACTGTAGAAGCTACTCACAGAACAAGATTGGTCTCTAATGGAAAAGCTCACACATCCTCTAAGTTCTGAGTAAGAGATCAAGGGGGAAAGCACTTCTGGAATGGTGGAATAAAGACCTTGAGAAGTCAACTCCTCCATGAAAGCAACAAGGCCACCTGCAACTATTGTCAGTCATCTGTTTTCAAAACTCTGGAAATTAACCACAGATTACAACAATCCAAAGAACATTCATTCATGAAAAATGACTGAATCTTGGTAAGAAGAGTGAGTTTCAAGATATTTTAACTTGCCCTATTCCCATACCCTTCTTCCCAGCTCCATGTGGTCTTTAAAACTAGCAGCCTGGCAGCCCTGACAGCTGTGAAAACCAACAGCCTAGCAGCCACTGGAAAGGGCGGGATGAGGTTGGAGCTCCCCGGAAGCCTTATCCCGAGAGAGCTGTCACCATTTCACCTAACGGCATCTCCGTG